>NW_004524646.1:8597441-8605521 GCF_000260255.1 Octodon degus
CAGTCTGCTGACGGGCCCCTGGGCTTGGCCACGGCCCTCACCTGGGTCTGGTCTCCTTTCCTCTCAGCTCCTGTGGTTGAAGGGAACAAGTTGAAAGCTGCACTTAGATGATGAATATAGAAAATGCCATTGAACACTACATTTCCAGTGATGGTGCGCACCTGCAAGCCCCGCACACAGAAGGCTGAAGCAGGAGAAACCCCACAAATTTCAGGCTAACCTGAACTGCAAAGCGAGACTATGTCAAAAAACAAAATCCCCTAGATTTTCACCAGGTAGTCAAATACAGCAGCCACCATGGTATGTACGGTCTCACAAGCAGAGACCAGTAACAAGTAGGCATTCTGAATAATTATCTTAAGGTATTACAAGATCCTGAGTTCTCTCTGAATCATGAAGACAAAAGGGCGATGGGGTGGGGGGAACCCAAGCAGGGCTGCTGGTGTAGCTCAGTGGTACAGACCTTGCCCAGGCCTACAAGGCCCTCGATTCAATCCTCAGTACTACATACATACAAGTCATCTACTAGGGAAGGCATACTTTTATCATTAAATTTCTTTGAACCCAGGCATCATGGAGCACACCTGTAATCCCAGCACTCTAGAGGCTGAGGCAGAAGGATCTCCATAGTTCCAGGCCAGGCTGCAATACATAGCAGAATCTGATCTCAAAAAATAATTTTTTCTTTGAAAATTAGAAAGCCAATGGGACCAGGGAGATGGCTCAGTGGAATAAGCGCTTCCCTGGCAAGCGCAAGGGCCTGAGTTCAATCCCTGGTTCTACCGCAAAAAAAAAAAAAAAAAAGAAAAGAAAGAAAGAAAGAAGAGAGAAAGCCAAATATACCATTTGAAATATTTGATTAATTGGAATCTATCAATCACTCTGGAAAAAATAAAGTATTATATATGTTTTAAAATTCTTAGGTTAGGGGCTGGGGAGATGGCTCAGCAGAATAAGCACTTCTCTGGCAAGCGCAAGGGCCTGAGTTCAATCTCCAGTTCCGAAAAAAAAAAAAAAAAAAATTCTTAGGTTAACAGAATAGGTTTTCCTCCTGATGTCTGACGTCACGGAGCTTATTTGATTTCCAGGAAACATGCGGTCATCCGTAAGTGCTGTCCCGCAATTAAGGCCCTAATGGCCCCTCCCTAGCACATGTGAAAGTCTCAAGAATCAGATGGCCAACACTGACCAAAATAGGTTAGAATAGTGGTAGTCCTAGGCTCTTAGGAATGTATTTATTTATTATTTGTTGAGACAGGGTCTCACTATATACTCTAAGCTGGCCTTGAGCTCATTGCGCAGCCCAGGCTGGCCTTGAACTCAGGGAGATCCTCCTGCCTCAATTCAAGTGTGAAATCACAGGTGTGTACCACCACCCCCGGCTACCAAGGCCAGTTTGCCAGGCCGTGCACAGCGATGCCAACTGGTGCCCAGGTGTGCTGGGTAGCAGCGGCTCATCAGCTGACCAGCACCCACTTCCCCTAGTTTACTGACCCTGGCTCCTCTTCTCCCCAGAATTTGTTTGCGGTCTGGATGCCTCCGATGAGTTTCTGAAGGAGCGGGTGATAAACCTCCCGGAGAGCGTTGTGGCCGGGACCCACTACACCCAGGACCGCTTCCTCCGCGTGCTGAGCAACTACCGCGACATCAACTCCGAAGATGAGACTGTCTACAACTACTTTGATGAAATTGAAATCCACCCCATATACATTGGTACGACACGAACTGGGGCCACAGGAATGCTGAGGCCCAGGACCCCCGTGAGCCCTACGCCTATCTGACTGGGGCTGCAGGGCAAACCAAGGGGGCGAACAGAGCCAAGGACAGAAAGGGACATTCTCCTGGGTGCCACATTACCTGCAACAGGTACCAGGAGGCTACTGCTACTGTATCAAACACAGGGACAGGAGTGCTGGAGACATTGTTCCCCGGAACACTTTCTCCTTAGATAGAGCCCTCTCAAAAATGTTCTGGGGCACTTAGTGACCCCAGCCAGAGCTGTAATTACTCAGAAGAATCCAGGAGAGATACAGGTCAGACAATCAAGAGGTACCTCGAGTGGCTTTTATGTTTTTGCTTTTTGAAACCTCGATTCTCTTTTTTTTGTTTGTTTGCTTTTTGTTTTTTGAGACAAAGTCTCACTATGCAGTTCAGGCTGGCCTTCAACGCACTTTGTAGCCCAGGACTGGGGAAATGGCTCAGGGGAATAAGCGCCTCCCTGGCAAGTGCAAGGGCCTGAGTTCAGTCTCCGGTTCCGGAAAAACAAAAAAACCAAAACTTTGTAGCCTAGGCTGATCTCAAACTCACAGCATTCTTCCTGCCTCAGCCTCCCGAGTGCTGGGATTACAGGCATGCACCACCACACCCAGCACCTTGCTTTTGCTCATAATTAATACATGGCCCTGCTCTTCCCTGTTCTCTGGTAGGGTCTGGCAGGGTCTCTCATCTGCATCAAGGTCTCAGACTGAGAGGAAGGCACATTTGGCTGAGGGCAGGACAAGCAGTGACCTCACAGAAGGTTCTGGATGGGATCAGTGCCCCAGTGTGTCCACTGCACACTGTTCACTTGGGACATGTTCTGGGAAAACCCAAGATAGTATGCAGAATTTACTACTCACTGTCATTATGGGGAAGACTTTTTCCTCCTCTTCCGGCTCTTTCCTTTCTCTTCAGTCGTGATATTGACATTAGTCATGTATTCTGGGGTGTTTGGGTTTACATCTGGCTGTCCCCCTAAAGCCTCATGAGCTCAAAGGTGGGGCTTGTGGAAGATGATGGGCTTGTGGGACGCCACAGCTGGCTTGGTGTTGGGAAGTGAGGCCTGGCTGGAAAATACAGATCACTGGGGATGTGACCAGGAAGGGTTGATCTTTACCCTGCTTCCTGTCAACCATGCTTGGAGCAGCTCCCCTCTGCCAAGCCCCCGCACTGTGCCATCCTGCCTCAGAGCCAGCCAATGGTAGACCTCTCCTTCCTGAAGTTGTGGGTGTTGGGTACTGTGTCTCAGTGCCGAGAAAGTGACTAAGATGCAGAGTTTGGATTTTTCCATATCCAAGAAGAATGAGTGAAATGCTTCGTTTATTATGGGTTGAAAATCTATCCCAGAGTCACTGATTTTCAAAACAAAGGTTAGAATTTTCAGGTGCTTCTTCCTGGCTTCTAACATGTACAAAACTTCCTTCTGTGGAAACCTCTGGAAGAAGGGTCCTAGCCTTTGCTTGACCATGTTCAGGAGTCACTGTGAAGTAGTCTGGGCTACTCAGCTCTCTGTTACCAGGACAGGAGACCTGAGTTGACCAAGTACAAAAAGGTCTTAGAGTCCTTCCCTCACCTGTGGAAGGACCTGGGGTCAATCCCCAGCCCCTCAAGGAATGAGCAATACAGGCTTTATTCTGTCTTACAGTTTCTGAGGGTTCAGTCCATGCTGTGTGGCATTTGCTTTGGGCCTGCGATGAGGGAACACACGTGTCAGATCCTGACCACTCACCTCACAGCCAGGAAGTAAATGAAGAGGCTGGGGTCACAATGCCGCTGACTGAGGGACCTCCCCCAGGGCTGGTCCTCTCAAAGCTACACTGCCTTCTGCTGCACCAAGCTGGGACCAAGCCTGAACACACGGGCCTTTGGGGACATTCGTGATCCAGTAGTTCTCCCTGCCATTTACTCACTTCACCGTGCTTGTTAGGGTTAACAGACCCAAACACACTCCTCCTACAAGTGACTTTCAGACTTGTGTAATATTTGGTCCCGAGAAAAGAAATTGAAGCATACGGCTGACCAGAAAAGGAAACTTTAGTGTGGCAACTGGCATCAATTGCTATCACAAAATTACACTAATACAACATTTTCCCAGTGGCTGGCAGGGCTGGTGTCTAAGTATGTGTCATTCTCCTTTCTCTTGGGATTTACAGATGTGGGGAAACTCGAAGATGCCCAGAACAGACTTGCCATCAAACAACTCATCAGAGAGATTGGGGAGCCTCGGAATTACGGGCTCACGGATGAGGAGAAGGCAGAGCTGGAGCAGAAGGCTGCAGAGGAGCGCCTGGCCAAGGAGGCTGCTGAGGACGCAGCACGCCAGCAGGAGGAGGCCATGGAGACCGCGGAGAGGCTGGCTCGCTGGGAGCAGTGGGTGAGTGCAGAGTGGAGGGGCTGACAAGACCCCCAGGCCAGCTCCCCGCAGCCTGCTGGAGAGGGAGGAGAAGTTTGCTTGCTTGTTTGTTTGGATGGATGGATAGTTGTTTGGTTTATTTGTCATGTGTAGCTTTTTTTTTTTTTTTAACAACAACAACAAAGAAAAAATCCACAGACTATGTTTAGCATTAATAAAAAAAGTTAACAAAACAATGACCACCCATGAATGGCGTTAACACACATCATGTGAACACATAGCATTCTCTGCATCTTGACTTACGATTTTATCCAGTTTTTCTCCACTTACACATCGCACCTCTGCACACCCTGCCTTCCCTGTTTCCTGGGTCACAGTGTCCCCAGGTCACTAAGCAGTTCTGCTCCGCAGAGGAGCACCCAGTTGCACCCACAGGTCTCCACTTCCCCGGATCAGGGTGAGTGTTCCTTACCAGAATTGAGCAGTGTTGCAGGGTGTGGTGGCACGCACTGTAATCCCAGCACTTGGGAGGCTGAGGCAGGAGGATCGATTTGAGTATGAGACTAGCCTTGGCTATATAGTGAGTTTAAGGCCAGCCTGGACTATGTAGTGAGGCTCTGCCTCAAAAAAACTGGAAACAAATAAAAAGAATTACGTGACACCCTCCTGCTGCACTCGCCAGCTCTGCCCCTATCCATGTCCAGTGCATGTCCACTCTGCCAGCAGGGTCCACCAGAGCCACTCAAGAAGGCAGGTCCACCAGACCCACTCTCTGTTTAAAACTGCTTCCATGCTGTGCAGCACCATTGGAGAAAAGCTCACCTTCCGAACTGCAGCTCGCAAGCTGGGTGTCCTGGCTGATGCTTTTATTTTATTTACTTTATGTTGTTTTTTATACAGGGTCCCGCTACGCAGTTCAGACTAGTGATCCTCCTGTCTTAGCCTCCCCAGCACTGGGATTACAGGCATGCATGCAGCTGGTTTCAGTGGCCAACATGGCACACACAGCCGAGGTTCTGGGGCTGGCACAGCATGTGGTACCAGGGATCGAACCCGGGTCCTTGTGCTTGCCAGGCAGGCACTTAGACCCTGAGCTACCTCCCCAGCCCAAAGGATGTTCTTTCACACATGTATTTTGGTGACTGATGTATCTCCTGAGCATAAATTTCTGATGTTTGCTGGGTCATTTTGATATACATTTCAAAATTACCCTCCGTCAAGGGTAGACGCGTTCATGTGTCATTTAGTTCATGTCCCACCTATTTCCCTGTACCTCGACTCACTGTTTTCTCAACTTAGCTGACAAACAAAACCCAATCCCAATGCTTTCAGACTCATTCCTCTGAGCGCTGATTTGACAACCTTTTTATGTTTGCTGGGAATTTTAATTTCCTCATAGGTTGCACATTTGCTCTGCCTGCACTTGGGCTGTGTGTCTTCTCTTTGTTATTTTGTAAGAACTTGAGATGAAGTGGTATAGTAGAAATAGGAACAGCCTCAGGTGCTCCTCCAAGGGTTGTTAGCGTTCAGAGCCCGCTCCGCTCTCTGTAGCTACGTGGCCTCGCCCAAGCTGGTTTTGTGTCTGAGTTTCTCCACCCGGGAAGTGAGGATAGTTAACAGTGTCTACATCACAGCCTCATCCTTGTGAATGAGTCTTTTATTTAAATGGTATAGACAGTGCCAGGCGAACAGGGTGCACTTATACAAATCTTTATAATAGCCTTTTTAAAAATGATGTGTTGCAAGTAGTGTTTCTCAATTCATCATTTATAGTTCTTTATTGATTTAAGGCAGGGCCTTGCTGAGTATGCCAGAATGGCCTCAGGCTCACAGGGATTCTCCTGCCTCGGCCTCTGGTGTGCCCTCCTGCAACCCAAAATGCAGGAGCCTGCAGCAGGAGAGCCGTGAGTTCAAGGCCAGCCGACACGATATAGTGAGAACCTGTCTCAGAGAAACAGACAACAACAATAATGCTTATGCTGTTTTCTGTGGCCCAACAAAAGTGCTGTGTGACTATACAGGCAAAGCCATCAACTTCCTCCACTTTAATACCTGAGTCTACTGTCTTGCTGAGAAAGATCTCTTTTCAAACAAATAATACAACTCTTCATTTTGAAGTTGCATAAAAGCAAACTCAAGATATAATAGACATAAAAAAACTTAGGGATTCTTTTTTTTTCTTTTGTGATGGCTCAGGCTGCCTGAAGGGCAGGTCTGGTAAGGCAGGTGGAGCTGGGGGTTGAACCGTGGTATCCTGCTCCTGACTGCTTTTGCATGAGCAGGCATTTAGCAACTGAGCTAAGGGCAGGCCCCCCAAAACCTAGGGATTCTTTGAGCAGTGCAGGGGTAGGGTGGACTTCCTGTGAGGCCCCTTTTAGGCGCTCAGATATCGCCAAGGACCAGAAGGCCTTCTCTGTTCTGGATTCCACAGTTGGCTTCACCCTCCAGTGATGTCCAAGGCCCAGGGGCATGCTGAATGATGGGCTGATGGCTGCCCACTTCCCAGGCTCGAAAGGGGAGCTGTGGGGTTTTTTAGGACAATGTTCCATTATGTACTGTGGGTGGCCTTGAATTCACTATAGGTTGACCTCAAACTCATAATCCTCCTGCTTCAGTTCCTTGTTCTGGGATTATAGGCATGTACCAGCTCAGGTCGATTTCCTAAAGGAAAGCTGGAGTTGCTATCCCCGAGGGTGGGCTGTCAGATAAGGAATACGTGGGTCACCATCCTAACACCTCAGGACTTTCCAGTGGCAGCTCTATCTCAGTCTCTGTCTCTGTCTCTGTCTCTGTCTCTGTCTCTCTCTCCCTTCCCTCCTCCCCCCTTCCTTTCCTTCACCTGGGCAGCTGGAAATTATTTTGGTATAAGGAGTTTTTGAAACAAAACAAAAGAAAATAATTATCCAAGCTGAGAATGGTACAGGGCCCTGGTGGTCTGCGTCTGTGAGCCTAGCACTCTGGCAAAATTGAGGCAAGAGGATTGAAAGTTCAAGGCCAGCCTGGGCAACTCAGTGACTTAGAAAGATCCTGTATCAGAAAGTAAAAGAGGGCCAGAGAGATAACTCAGTAGCACAAAGGCCTGTCTGGCATTTGGCAAGCCCAAGGGCCTGAGTTCAATTCCCAGCACTCAAAAAAAAAAAAAAAGTAAAATGCTCACAGTACAAAGACCTGATGTTCAATCTCAAGTAATGAAAAAACAAACAAAAACCCAGAAACCTATAGAGGGACTCATACGTATAATCCCAGCGCTGGGGAGGCTGAGGTGGAAAAGCTGCAAGTTCTAGGCCAGCCTGGACTACACAGGGAGAACTTGTCTCTGAAAACTCGAGTGTCTAATTCTAATGCGTTCAGGGGCATCATGGAAAAATGCGCTTCCCTTTCTGATGGTGACTGTCCTCCCTGTAGAATAAACAACTAGAGGAAGTGAAGAGAGAAGAAAGAGAGCTACTGGAGGCTCGGTCGGCTCCCCTGAGAAACTACTTAATCACCCACGTGATGCCTACTCTGGTGCAAGGGCTCAATGAGTGCTGCAAAGTGCGGCCCGAAGACCCTGTTGATTTTCTGGTAAGAGATTTAAGTGTTTTAAACACCAATTTGAAAATAAAATATCCCTGAAATTTAGCAGAAAATTAGTTAAGACAGAGAAATAGCTCTGAATACATCTACAGTCTACAAGATTTCCCCTCCTCCATTTTCTCTTCCTCTTCCTCTCACTTTTTCTCTCTCACATATTCTGATATAGTGTGTGTGACTTTTATTATTCATTTGGAAGCATAATTTGGTTTTGGTTTTTTGTTTGTTTGGTCTCGCAGTGTAGTTCAGGCTGGCCTTGAACCCACTATGTAGCGAGGCTAGCCTCCAACTAGCAGCAATCTTCCTGCCTCGGTCTCCTGAGTGCTGGGATTACAGGCCTGCACAATCACACCTAGCTATTTATATGTTTTAATTATTTTTTTAAAATGTGGTGTG
>NW_004524646.1:8606296-8607132 GCF_000260255.1 Octodon degus
AATCTCCATGGTTTGTCTGTTGAGCCACAGCTTGTCAGACAAGAGTGGCTGCTGCAATGTTGCTTTTGAGTTTAGGGTCAGCATTCTCATCAGTGGTTGGAGGAGAACTGCATGCCTTGCAGTGGAAAAAGTCATGTGGGTGCACTCGATACTGACACTTGTGATAGCTGGAAAGCTGCTGAAGCCAATCAGGGTGGCGCATGTGTCCAGCCCCAGCATTCTGGGGGTCGAGGCAGGAGGATCACAAGTTCGAGCTCAGCCTGGGCAACTTAGCAACTTAATGAGATGCTGTCTCAGAATAAAACATTTTTTTAAAAGGGCTGACAATGGACAATGTAATTCAGTGCAAAAGCCCTGAATTTGATCCTCAGTACAAAAAAAAAGAGGGAGTAAAAAAGAAAATTATTAATAAATACCTTGTAAACGGTTTACTTTTTTTCCTTTTAATTGTAGGCAGAATATCTTTTCAAGAACAATCCTGAAACACAGTAAAACTTTGAAGATCTTGTGTCCTGTAACTCTATAAGAAGGCAACAGCATTGTCAATGGGAAAATCCCTTTCAAATTGCTTTCCTCGATTTTGAAATGTTTTTCCTATAAACAAATATTCATTAAGTAGAACCATTATAAAAAGTAATATAGCAATAAAGTGATAGGACAAATACAGAGTTAACATTTCATCCATAGGTCAGCATGAAGCATTCTGCCTCTGCACATTCATATTCATTGTGGCTTGATTTACAGATGAAAAAATCATATTACTCTAGTATTGTAGGCTAATGATTTTGCACAAGTGGTTATGACCCAATGTCCAATGGTGTTAGAGACAGAAATAA
>NW_004524646.1:8607232-8614594 GCF_000260255.1 Octodon degus
AGATGCTGTCTCAGAATAAAACATTTTTTTAAAAGGGCTGACAATGGACAATGTAATTCAGTGCAAAAGCCCTGAATTTGATCCTCAGTACAAAAGAAGGAAAAAAATTTACTGTACTTTTTTTTTTTTTTTTTTTTTAGGTACTGGGGATTGAACTCAGGCCCTTGCACTTGCCAGGCAAGCACTTATTCTACTGAGCTATCTCCCCAGCCCCCTACCGTACATTTTTGACAAACTCTTTGAAGTAGGCATAAGCTACCAATCTGTATAGATTTTCCTGCTATAAAAATCCATAAGATGGGTTTGGTAGCACATGCCTATAACCCCAGCACTTGGGAAGCGGAGGCAGGAGGATTGCTGTGAGTTGGAGGCCAGCCTGGGCTACATGAGTTCAAGGCCAGCCTGAACTGCATATTGAGACCCTGTCTAAAACAATAATAATAATCCGTAAAACTTCTAGAAGTATCCTGAATGAAAATTACCCTGACCTAGTGCCAGAACTGTGCTGGCACCCAAAGGAAACTACAGGCCGTCAGCAGTGACACTGTGCACCCACTCCCAGCTCTCGGCGCACTGACTTCCCCATGTGTCTACATGAATTTGTCCATTTGGACCCTGCATAGAAACAGAGAGGCGGGGCCACGGTTCGATCCCCCAGCACCACATGCCAGCCAGTCCCGCCCCCTGGTGGGCTGAGCTGGCCACACACACAATAAATAAATGTATAAATAAATAATTTAAAAAAAGAAAAAAAGAGAGAGAGAGAGAGGCACAGTACGCAGCCCTGTGCTTCATCCTGCTCCCTTGGCATCACGTTTCCAAAGCCCACATGGGAGCATGTCCTTGTGCTTCATTCCTTTTTCTTTCTTTTTTTCTGCTAGTGACTGAACCCAGCCCTCACACACATTAGGAAAGCGCATTACCACAGAGCTGCATCTTAGCTTTCTGTCCCCGAGTACTGGGGTTCAACATGCGACCTTTGTCCTGAGCTACATCCCCAGCCCTCCTCCCTTTCCGACAAGGTCTTGCTATGTGGCCCGGGCTGGTCTGGAACTCACGGTCTTGCGGCCTCGTCTCCCAAGTGCTGGTTATAAGCAGGGACCACTACGCTTAGACTTTGTTTCTTCTGGTCCCTGAATGATATTCACTAAGCAGTCATTCACTGAGGGCTTGTGGGTGTGTGGGGGCCTCTGTCATGGTGACAGGATACCCTCGGGCACCCGCTGAAGGAGAAAAGGCCTGTGCTAGCTGCTCGCCTCATGGCGGACAGGAAACTGAGCCTTGGAGCCTGGAAGTGGATCCATCCAATAGTCGTGATTCCATCGCCGCCCAGCGGCTCCCAAGCACTCCTCTGGCAGCCAGAACCAAGCATCCGACCCTGGAGATCCAGGGGCCATTCAGGCTCTGAATCATAACGGGGCTGCTTCTCCCTTTTGGCTTCTGTGAGCAGGGCTGTCATGAGCACTGCCCTAGAAGTTCTCGCGGATCGCTCGCCGCCAACTCTGCGGATGAGCACCAGGAGGGCGCTGCTGACCAGCGGCGGCTCTGGTGGACTTCCTCAGCCGCCGCAGGCGTGTCCCCGCGGTGCCATCCCCCTGCACTTCCGTCAGCCACGGGCACATGGCTCCGATTCTTCACCAACTGTTAATGGTTTGTGCCTGGAAGGCCTTTTCTGAGGTGGGAACAGGTAGGTTACTGGGCACAGACCTTAGAGGGCTGCGTTTTGTCCCCGTCCCTTCTTCTTCTTCCTGTCTCTCCCTCTGTCCTTCCTGGCCCCCATTAGGAATTCAGTTTCGCTCTGCTGTTTCCTCTGGTCACAGTATTGTGCCTCAGGACAGGCTGAGAAGCAATGGAACCAGCCAGTCATGGGCTGAATCCACGGAAACTGCGAGCCACAACAGCTGTCTTCCCTTTAAATGGATTGTCTCAGATACTTAGTCACAGTGTGCAAAGATTAACACATCAGCTTGTTGGATTGATTGAGTGATTGTGGTACTGGAGAATGAACCTGGGGGTGAAAGGAGCCACATCCATTGCACATGCATGCGCGTGCGTACACACACACACACACACACACACACACACACACACTTTCTTTTCCCAAGATATAGTCTCTCTAAGTAGCTAAGCAGTCTGGGTTGGACTTAAACTTGATTTCCTCCCAGCTCAACCAATCAGAGTCTGGGATTGCAGCCATCCACCACCATGCCCACTTGAATCTTACATTTTAATAGAAAATGCAAACAAAACAAGAGATGCCCAGCAGCTGATCCTGCCTCAGAAAGTCCTGAAGACAGCAGTGGGCTGAGCACCTGGTGCCAGGCACTGGCGACACTAGACTGGTTCCTGTCTGACCTCTATGTGTTCATAGTTCGTGACAAAGCCCACATACGTGCCTCTGTCTAGCTTAGCGTATAAGCTCCTTCCTCTTGTCTCTAATCTAGACATCCTGTGTTGCTGCTGGCCAAGATGGGTTTCTATCTCTTCTGTCCATTAAGTTCTTAATAAATTGAATTCTTTGTTTAAAAAAAGAGAGAATGTGTCAATTGTTTTAATTTTTTTTTTTCCTCACAAGGGAGGGTATTCTGCTGAGCAATTCCCTACACTTCAGGTAATTTTATAAAAAATGTAAAAGTTCTAGGGCAGTGAGATAACTCAGAGGACTCAGCGCTTGCTTTGGCAAGTGCAGCGATGAGGATTGGATATCTGTTCTGTGCTGCACCAGCCTCGCCCCCGGGGTGCGCTGAGCCGGGCAAGTGAGCCCAGGCATGGTGGCGCACACCTGTAATCCCAGTGCTGGGGAGGCTGAAAACAGGAGGATCACTAGGAGTCCGAGCTGCGCAGTGAGACCCTGTACCAAATATATGAATAAAAAAAATTGTAAAAAGTTCTAACCTAGATATGATGGCACAAATCTATAATCTCAGAACAATGGCAAACAGAGACAAGGGGATCAAAATCGAGCGCAGCAAGGTCAATTTTGTGAGGCACTGTCTATAAGTAAAGCTTGGGATGTACCTCAGTGTGAGTACCACGGGGATCGAGCCCCAGTAACACCAAACTAAGCATACAGAGAGATTAGAGTGCTAGCTTTTCAGTGCCCTTCAAAACCTACTCCTCACACTTTGTGCTTTTGTACTGAGAAAAAGGGCTCATACTGGAACATGAATGCAAAGGCCCATAACCTGAATGGGTTCCTCAGTATAATGCAGAGGTAGCTGACAGCGGGGGAAAACATCTACATTCACTGAAAATTAGGACCTCACAGATTTCGAACAAAGGTGAATTGTAGCAATAACATCCACTGCGGTTTATGTCTTGATCTATCCTTAAATATATTTTCCCATTAACGTCAGCAACGGGAGTTCTGGTCACATATAGAATTGCTGAAAACACATCAAAAGAAAATCAGCACAATCATAACTTTTACTTTTGTGAAATAAAACATTTATATAACTTGTAAATTGATATTGGAATGAGCTGCATTCTGAAACTCCTGAGTTACATGAAAGAGTAATATTTACTGTCGTCCTTGTTCTTGCTGGTAGTGGACTCCGTGATCCGGCTCCGGGATTCCTCCAAAATGGCTTTCTTTCTGGCGAAGGCCTGCATTTCTTCCTCCAGCGCTCGCCTCTTGTCTTGGAGTTTCAGGGTCTCTCTGTGCTGGACGCGCTCCAGCTGCTCAAACCGGGCCTGCAGCTGCTTCTCGGCCTGCTTCAGGACGGCCTCCTTCTCCCTCACCCGCCTGGCAAACGCCTGCTTCAGCTCGGCCTCCTGCCTGCGCCAGGCCTCGCGCAACTCGCGCCTGTGGGCCTCGGACACGTCTGCCCCCGCCGCCTCCGCGGGCCCCGGCGGCGCGCTCCCCGGGCACGGGTCGGCCCAGCCCAGCTCCCGCAGCCGGCGGCGCCTGTACTGCTCATAGTGCCGCGCGTGCGTCTGCTCGCGCAGGTCCTCCATGTTGGTGCACACCAGCATCTCCCGCAGCTTCACGAAGTCGCAGTGCTCCTCGTTCTCCACCTCCACCAAGCCCCAGCTGTACTGGCGCGCGCGCACCCACCTGCCGCCCACGCACACCTCGTCGGTGCTGCCCACCACGGCGAAGGGCAGCTGCGCGTTCATGGCGGCGTTGAGCGCGGCCGTGGCCTGGTCGTCGGTCGGGAAGCGGTACAGGTGCACGCCCTGGCGCGCCAGCTCGGCCATCACGCGCGCCTTGAAGCTCTGCAGCTCGGGCCGGGACAGCGTGTCGGCCTTGGCGACCAGCGGGATGACGTTCACGCGGCTGCCCAGGCTGCGCAGCGCGCACAGGTCCAGCGCCTTGAGCGAGTGGCCCGTGGGCGCCAGGAAGTAGAGGCACGCGTGCAGCCGCGAGTCGGGGCGCGGGGCGGGCGCGCGCGGCACGCGCAGCTCCTCCTGCAGGAAGGCCTCGAACTGCGCGTCGATGTAGGCGGCGATGGACCGGTGGCTGTCCTCCCGGTTCATCTGGTCCCCGAAGCCCACGGTGCTCACCACGGTCAGCGTCAGCGACACGTGGCTCTCGCGCAGCTCGCGCGTCTCGGCGCGCAGCCCGGTGGCCGGGCAGAAGTGCGAGGCCTGCGCGCCGTCGGGGCGGCAGTTGAAGAGCGTGGCCACCAGCGTGGACTTGCCCAGGCCGGTCTCCCCCACGCACAGCAGGTTGAAGCGGAAGCCCTGCTGCGTGCGCTGGTCCACCAGCTGCTCGGGCAGCGTGTCCAGCCCCACGTAGCCGCTGGGCGTCAGGCAGCGGGTGGGCTCGGCCTTGCCGCAGGCGTCGTGGACGTTGTCGTAGTGGTCCTGGTCTTCGTCAGACCCGGGCGGGGCCTCGCAAGGCTCCTCTGTGGTCCTGTGTGGCTGAGAGCCGGGACGACTCACCTCCTCATAATAGCCTGCCATGGTGGTGGGGTCGCAGAAGGGAGAGAGGGCGGGGCTAACGTGAGGGGGCGGGGCTGCGGTTGCTGGGTGTAGCCATGGTGAGGGTTTCTCCGTTAGTGGGCGGGGCCACCTCTCTACGGACAAAGCCACCGTTAGTGGGCTCTGGGTTAGGACACGGATCAAGTCAGTAGGGAAGCAAGAGCGACAGTGTTTGTTTGTGTGTCTCTATGCGTCTTCAGAAATGGCTCTCAGTATCCGGTTGTAGTTATTATTTTCAATTATCCTCTACGCTGCTTTGATTTTCTGCAACATGGGAATGAACTTGGCGCCTCTCACCTAGGTCCATCTGCAGCTCTATGTATCTTTTACCTTTGCCACAAGATCTCAGTGAATTGCTCAGCTTTGTCTCAAACTTGCAAGCCTCTTAGCTCAGTCTTCCTAGTAGCTGGGGACAGTCTGCCTTTTGTTGTTGTCGTTGTTGCTCTTGCTGCTGGTGTATCTTGTTGGGTTTTTTTTTTTTCATTTATTTGTTTGTTTATTTATTTATTTATTTTGCAGTATTGGGGATTGACTCCACACAGGCTAGGCAAGTGCTCTACCACCAAGCTATGTTCCCATTCCTTTTGATTTTTGAAACAGGGCCTCAACTTTGCCCTAGCTGATGTTGAACTTGTGACACTATGGTTTCAGCTCAAAAGTACCTGGGATTGCAGGCTTGTGCCACCAACCCAAAGGACAGTAACCTTTGTAGTAGTTACACTGTCACGCTTCTTAGTTCATTGAAAAAAAAAAAAAAACCCTCAACTAACTGAAACTTTTACATCCTCCCCCTGCAAAACTACCTCTGCCTTTGCCCCTGTTATAGAAGAGATCATGCTCCAGGCTCAGGGTACCTACTTCAGCTTGTTCCTTGGACCCTGGCCCTTGGCAGATAACGAGACTCTACTCCCGAGTGTGTCCCTTCTCTCCCATAGGATACTTTTTCTCTTCTGGATCTTCATTTTTAAAACATGATTTACTAGCTTCCATACTTCAGAACAAAACAAAACACAAAAACTAACCATGACCTTCCTATTTGCCTCCAATTATGGTTCTAATAGTCTGCTCCTCTTTCTAGCAAGTTTATTCCTGAGATGCACATTTCCAAATTTAGTGGTCAATCCTCAGGCCTCGTCTTACTCGGCTTCTCAGAGCACTGGACACTGATCTTCTCCTGCTGGAATCACACCCTTCTCTCCATCCTGCTGTCCAACAGGCCTGTCAGACTTGCACATGGCCAAACCCAGGCTATGCCCCCTCCCCTGCCCTCTCCCCCACAACCCTCCATTCCCAGTTCCTGGGAACTCTGTCTTCCCTTCACCCTTGACCTTCTTATTTGCCTCTGCCATTGTATTCAGCTCATGAGTGCATTGTCCCGCCTCAGCTTTCCACACAGATCCCTGAAAACCGAGTTCCTCATGCTCCTAAGCCCACCCCCACCCTGGGCCAGGCCCCCGCTGCTGCTCACCTGCATGAGCAGATGCGGCCTCGCTGCCCTGCTGCTTTCTGTGCCAACTCTGAAGCTCAGCAAGAAGAAGGCTTGCTTTTGGTGACAGTCATGGAACTTGAACTCAGGGCCTTGCACACAGAGGAAATCTTTTTAAAATAGAAATCAGATTAACTCAAAGGCCTTCCCATCTCAGAGTAGAAGGCAAAATCCTGACCTGGGCCTGGGACACCCAAGTCCATGAGGTTCCTCACTCCTCCCTGCCAAGTATGTTTTGGGGGCCTCTGCTGGAACACTCTGCTGACCAGAAGGCTTGATCTCACTTCATTCATGTTCGACTCCAACAGAGAGGCCTGGCCTGAAAGTACCAGCTCCATTCCTTTCTCTGCTCATAGCTGACATAAATTTACATTTCTAGGTGCTTACTTCCATTTTCCCACTGAAATGTAAACTCCATGGAGATTTCTAACAATAGTGAATGTGAAAATGGTCATCCTCTCTGGCTTATATATTGACCTCATATAAAACCTAATTTTTTACTTGTGTATCTGTATCCTCCTGCCAGCTGTAGAATTAGTGGTAACACAAAGAACAGCGAGAAAGCCAAAGCACATTTATAACATTTTACTTCTGCTAAATCAAAGCAAACATAACATTGCGCTTGTGGTGCCCCTCGGCACCCGGGAGCTCCTGGGTTCTCTCCCACAGCAACGTGCTGTGGATTTTGTTCCCATTGCTGCTCAAGGGTGTCTGCTCCGACTGTACACCTCTTCTGATTCCTCTGCATCCTTATGACCATCGCTTGTTTCACAAGCTTTGACATCAAAGCACAGTAGTTCTAATCGATAGCCTTGCTCCTTCTTCCGGTCCTTGTCTTTTTTCTTGCTGGTACTAGACTCCGTGATCCGGCTCCGGGATTCCTCCAAAATGGCTTTCTTTCTGGCGAAGGCCTGCATTTCTTCCTCCAGCGCTCGCCTCTTGTCTTGGAG
>NW_004524646.1:8614784-8630414 GCF_000260255.1 Octodon degus
GCCGCCTCCGCGGGCCCCGGCGGCGCGCTCCCCGGGCACGGGTCGGCCCAGCCCAGCTCCCGCAGCCGGCGGCGCCTGTACTGCTCATAGTGCCGCGCGTGCGTCTGCTCGCGCAGGTCCTCCATGTTGGTGCACACCAGCATCTCCCGCAGCTTCACGAAGTCGCAGTGCTCCTCGTTCTCCACCTCCACCAAGCCCCAGCTGTACTGGCGCGCGCGCACCCACCTGCCGCCCACGCACACCTCGTCGGTGCTGCCCACCACGGCGAAGGGCAGCTGCGCGTTCATGGCGGCGTTGAGCGCGGCCGTGGCCTGGTCGTCGGTCGGGAAGCGGTACAGGTGCACGCCCTGGCGCGCCAGCTCGGCCATCACGCGCGCCTTGAAGCTCTGCAGCTCGGGCCGGGACAGCGTGTCGGCCTTGGCGACCAGCGGGATGACGTTCACGCGGCTGCCCAGGCTGCGCAGCGCGCACAGGTCCAGCGCCTTGAGCGAGTGGCCCGTGGGCGCCAGGAAGTAGAGGCACGCGTGCAGCCGCGAGTCGGGGCGCGGGGCGGGCGCGCGCGGCACGCGCAGCTCCTCCTGCAGGAAGGCCTCGAACTGCGCGTCGATGTAGGCGGCGATGGACCGGTGGCTGTCCTCCCGGTTCATCTGGTCCCCGAAGCCCACGGTGCTCACCACGGTCAGCGTCAGCGACACGTGGCTCTCGCGCAGCTCGCGCGTCTCGGCGCGCAGCCCGGTGGCCGGGCAGAAGTGCGAGGCCTGCGCGCCGTCGGGGCGGCAGTTGAAGAGCGTGGCCACCAGCGTGGACTTGCCCAGGCCGGTCTCCCCCACGCACAGCAGGTTGAAGCGGAAGCCCTGCTGCGTGCGCTGGTCCACCAGCTGCTCGGGCAGCGTGTCCAGCCCCACGTAGCCGCTGGGCGTCAGGCAGCGGGTGGGCTCGGCCTTGCCGCAGGCGTCGTGGACGTTGTCGTAGTGGTCCTGGTCTTCGTCAGACCCGGGCGGGGCCTCGCAAGGCTCCTCTGTGGTCCTGTGTGGCTGAGAGCCGGGGTGACTCACCTCCTCGTAGTAGCCTGCCATGGTGGTGGGGTCCAACAGGGGAGGGGGCGGGGCCGACTCGGAGGGGCGGGGCCATCGTTGTGGGCGTTGCTGGAGGAGGGGTGGTCATAGCTACTGGGTGGGGCCCAGAGCGTGAGCGCACAGGCAAGAGTAGTCTGCATACTGTTCTCCCTCTCCAGAAGGCCTGCACGCGCTCTTAACCACTTACCTGAACTTATTATTTTCAATTCCCAGCCTTGTATTCCCAGCCTTTTAATTTTTTTAAAAAACAAATACGCATTTATTTATGTAAGACAGTGTCTCGTGAAATGTTGTCCAGGCTGGGCTCACACTTGTCATCTTTTCTCTCAACCTCTCGGGTCAATGGGATACACGTCTGGGTTCACCACCATGCCTGGATCCCAGACCTTTCTGTTTTATTATGAGACTGCGTCCGTCTAAATCTCCTGCGCTGGCTTTGAACTTGTCTCCTGCCTGAGCTTCCCAAGAAGCTGAGATTCCAGGCATGTCCACCATAACTAGTTACTCCCTGTTTTGTTTGTTTGTTTGTTTGTTTGTTTTGCTCCGAATGCCTTCAGGGCAGGTTTGGCTGGCTTGAGTTGTGGGGATCGAACCACAGCAACCTGAGCCTGACTGCTTTGTTGAAGCAACCACTTAAAGAACTGAGCTAAGGGGCAGGCCCGCTACTCCCTGTTTTTTGACATCTGTTAAAGAGAATTTTAAATGATATGAAGACTACAGTTAAGCAAACATATTTGAATAATCCTGCCCAAATAATTTTTTTTTTTAGCTTGCTTGCTTGCTTGCTTTCTTTCTTTCTTTCTTTCTTTCTTTCTTTCTTTTCTGCCCAAATAATCTTACTAAGCCACTGGGATGTGGCTCAGGGGCAGTGCACCTGCCTTGCTTGTGTGAGTCCCTGAGTTCAACTCTTAGCACTCCCAAAAGAAACAAATTATACATATGTTTCTGTTCAGTCTTTCATCCTATTTTCATGGGTTTTGACAGTGCAATTTTTGCTGTTTTATGGCATATAAACCCAGCTAACCTCATCTAATAAAGTAGGATGTCAATTCTGCATTGGGTTACAGCTTAGAAGACTGCCAGTAACAGTGGTAGATGGCTTAAATGGCATAGGTGACAAGAGGTTGTGGGCAGTGACACTTCAGTTTGCCTATGGAATATGTCAGCTAGCTATCACATCTTCCTTGAGCTACCACATCTTTTTAAGACAAGATCTCGCTTTGCAGTTATGTGTGTGTGGCCAGCTCAGCCCACCAGGGGGCGGGGCTGGCTGGCATGTGGTGCTGGGGGATTGAACCGCGGTCCCTGAGCTTCGCCAAGCTTGTTCCAAGTCGGTGCTTTAGACCACTGAGCCATCTCGCAAGCCCAGTACCATCTTATTTGTAAAAATGTGAAACTGAAAAAGGTTTGAAATAATCAGCTCAGAGCTGTCAAACTGACAGGCTGTATTAAGTGAATTAGACAAAGTACTCATGCTAGTTTTGAGGGTACTATTATCTAGCCCTCCATTTAAAACAAGAATTTGGGGGACTTTCCTTCATATTTCAGAAAGACATAAGCAGGACAGACAGGGGATACTCAGATTACCAAATTATACAACAGCAATTGAGATCATGAAGAACTTCCTGCTTCAACTCTGTCCGCACAGAAGCCAGGCCTGATGGAGCACGTGTACGCCCCAGAGGATCCCTGCATGGCTGAGGCAGCCTGGGCTGCACAGTGAGTTCAACACCAACCTGAAGGCCAAGTGCGGTGATGCTCGTCTGGCATCCCAACACTTGGAGTCTGAGGCAGGAGGATCACTGAGAGTTCAAGGTCAGCTGAGGCTGAGCTCAAGGTCAGTCTGAACTACTTAAGTGAGATCCTGCCCCCCCTGGTGGGCTGAGCTGGCCACACACACATACACACACAATAAATAAATGTAATAAATAAATAATTAAAAAAACAAATAAGATGGTACTTTTGAGAGTTAATCTGTATTTCATCTAGAAATTTCAAAATGTTTTAATGTTTAAAGCTAGATAGAAATCATTTTATTGACTCATGTTTGGATAATACAAGGTGTTCTCAATGCAAAGAAAAATAAAAAGTGACTGTACTGGATTTCTGGCAATAAAATAAATTTTTGAAGAATAATTATTTTCAGAATATTTATTGTTGGGACCACTGAGACAGTTCAGTGGACTAAGCACCTGCTTAGGCAAGTGCAGGGAAAGGGGTTTGAATGCTAGCACCACGTGCCGCACTGGCTCTGGCCCTGGGTGTGCTGAGCTGGCCACTGAGACTGGGTGGTGGTGCATGCCCATAATCCCAGCACTGAGGAGGCTAAAACAGGAGGACCACTAGAGTCCAAGCTGCAGAGTCAGACCTGTACCAAACACATTTTTAAAAAAAGAATATTTATTACTATTATTTCCTAAAACTTATACTTCTTTCAAGAGCCGATGATATAGCTCAGCGGACTGAGCGCTTGCTTAGGTAAGAGCAGCGGCGAGGGTTCAATCCCTGGCTCCGCATGCCATGCCGGCCCCGCCCCCGGGCGTGCTGAGCTGGGGACGGAGTCCAGGCGTGGTGTCGCGCACCTGTCATCCCAGCACTTGGGAGGCAGAAATCAAGAGGATCACTACTGGACTGTGTAGTGAGACCCTCCAAAAAAAAAACAAAACAAACAAACAAACAAAACCTTTGGGAGCTGGGGAGATAGCTCAGTAGAATAAGCACTTGCCTGGCGAGCACAGGGGCCTGAGTTCAATCCGTGGTTCCACAAAAAAAAAAAAAAAAAGACTGGGATGACCATTCGTGGTCCTGGCAAATGTGTGGATCCCAGCACTTGCGAGGCTACAGCAAAAGGGTCACTGAGAGTTTGAGGCCAACGTGATCTGCATTGTGAGACCCTGTCTCAAAGAAAAAAAGAAAGAAAAAGAAACCCACAAAAAATTAATTCATTAAAATAAAAATGAGAGCCAGAGAGATAGCTCAGCAGAATAAGTGCCTACTTAGGCAAGCAACAGGGACTGGGGTTTGATAGCAGGTACCACATGCCATGCTGCCCTGCCCCTGGGTGTGCTGAGCCCGCTACCAAGACCAAGCATGGTGATACATACCTGTAATCCCAGCACTGGAGAGGCTGGAAACAGGAGGATTACTACAAGTCTGAGCTGCATAGTAAGACCTTGTACCATCTACATTAAATAATAAGTAAAATAAAAATGGAACATCCCTGCAAATTCTCATGTTTGGAGGTGGGGCCTGGTTAGAAGAAGCAGATTATGTGGGCATGACTTAGAGGAGTGTGTTCTTGTCCCTGGCTCCTCCCTGCTCTCTCTCCCTGTGGGTCACCATGATAGAGCAGCTTTCCTTTGCCACTCGGCCTTTGCACCACGCCTTCTCTGCCCTGGAGCCAGCCAACCATGGACTGAGTCCACGGGAACTGTGAGACCAAATAAGCTTCTTAAGTTATGAGTGTTAGGTGTTTTGTCTTAAAGATAAGAAAGTGGCTAAGACATGGGAGTCACCCATTTAGAGGAGGTGCGTGTATGCCGGAGGCTGGCCAAGCTCCCTAATCAAGTCTCGACAGCCAAGAGCACAGAGGACTGTGCCTTGTGGTTCTCCAGCACACATCCTTAGGGCTGGGGAGATAGATGGGGCTGGGGGGATAGCTCAGTAGAATAAGTGCTTCCCTGGTATGCACAAGGGCCTGAATTCAATTCCTAGTTCCACCAAAAAAAAAAAAAAAAGTTTATGGACAAGATATTGAGTACTTCAACAATCATGAAGTCTCATGAATCAGGTCTAGAAAATGGGCAGAAATCATATATTTGTATCTCACCCATGGTTAGGGGTTTTTTCAAGGTGAACAATACAGTACAGGACATGCTTTGTAATAGTATTTTATAATGAATCACCCAAGAATTACATACGGCCAGTGCAGGGAATCTAACCACACACTAAATACTAACAAATCCAGCTGAGGGCCTAGAACCCATAACAGTGCCTCCCACCAGTTGAGCTGGAGACCCAGAGCCCACAACGAAGTCTCATGCAGGCCTGCTTCACGGATCTGCATGGGAAAGGCCCAGAGGTCAGTGGTGGAAGCTAGGACGTCTACGCCAGCGGGATGAAGGACCTGTGCCAGCAGGCTGAGGGCTGGACTGGAGCCAGGAAGCAACACTCGAGGTAAGCACCGGAGCTCCCCCAAAAGTACCACAGCCGTCCTCAGCAACAGTGAGGTCCCGAGCTCCTCCAGGGATGAGGAAAGCCAAGTTCCCATCAGGAAAGCCAATGCGACAAGCTTCGTGAGGCTGAGCAGTGCACCGTCTTCCCCTCCTGAGCCAGGAAGTGATGCTCAAGACGAGGGCCAGAGTTTCTCCAAAGTTGGTTGGGAAAGCCAGCATGACAAGGTCCCCCAGCAGCACAGCCCAAGAGAACTAGCAGCTTCCAACAGCTCCAACAGCTTCTCCAATCAGCATCCCTAAAAGCGTTTCAGCAGCTTCTCCTGTTCTGCCTTTGTGCTGCTGGCAACAGCCCTCAGGTGGGCCTCCCGCCCCCAGCACCACGCTAGTTTAATGTAGTAAGCTCACCACCTGTGAGAAATCCACTACACTTCAATGATGTCCTTTCTTTTGTCTCTCTCTCTCTCTCTCTCTCCTTTCTTTCTATCTTGTTATTGTCTTTTTGAGACAGGGTCTCACTATGTAGCTTAGGCTAGGCTTGAGCTCACTTTGTAGCTCAGGCTGGCCTCGAACTCACAAGGGTCCTCCTACCTCAGCCTCCTGCGTGCTGGAATTACAGGTGTTCACCACTATACCCAGCACTTTCTTTTCATTAAGTAGTACAGATCAGTTGGAAATCCACATACTAAAAACAAAAAAGGGGTCTGGAGAGAGAGTTCAAAACACCACCATGATCTCCATCATATGCTGTACTTTTTAATTTTATTTATTTATTTTTAAATGAGGTCTCACTGTGTTACACAGGTTGGTCTCAAACTTGTGGGCTCAAGTGCTCCTCCCATCTCAGCCTTCCAAACCTCTGGGATTACGGGTATCATGGTGCCTGGAGAGCAAAACCTTATTAAAGGCAACATTTAAAAACTGAGAAGGGGGCTGTGCATGTAGTTTGGTGAGTGGCTTGCACGTACAAGGCTGAGTTTGACCCCTAGAGCTGCAAAAAAGAAAAAAAAACAAAACAAAAAGGCTCACAATAAAAAAAGATAATATTTTAATAGATATAGGTGCCAAATGACTTAGAGCCAGAATTTATAAAATATTTCTACAAGTCTGTAAGACAACCCAATTCCCAATAGACAGGAAACTTGAATAACAACATCATGAAAGAAGGTATCTGAATGACCTGTCAGCATATTTAAAGTATTCAAAGCTGAAAGGGCCAGCAAGATAGCTCAGGGGACCAAGCACCTGCTTTGGCACGCTTAGAGACCAGGGTTCCATCCCCAGTCCTGCATGCTGTGCCAGGCCTGCCCCCAGGGTGTGATGAGCTGGTGACAGAATCTGGGCATGGTGGAAAATGCCTGTAATCCCAGCAATGGGGAAGCTGAAAAGAGGAGGACAACCTTGAGTCTGATCTGTGTAGTGAGACCCTATAGACTCTGTACTAATAACACCAAACAAAGGTAATAAATAAAAAGAAAAAAGTACTCAAAATTGGAACGGGGCATGTTGGTGCATGCCTGTAATCTCAGCACTGGGGAGGCTGAGTCAGGATTGCTATGAGTTTGAGACCAGCCTGGGGGCTACAAAAGTGAGCACAGAGCCAGTCTGAACTGCATATAAAGATCCTGTATCAAAACAATAATAATAAATATTAAAATATTCAAAATCATTAACAATCAGAGATTCCTATTTCTTCTTTGGTACTGGGAATATGAACTCAGAACCTTGCTCTTGCTGGGAAGACACTGTGCCCCTAAGCTACGTCCCCGGCCCTAATTGCCAAAGGAAGGCAAATGAAAACCATTGTGAGATTCTATTACAACCGTATGAGGTTCACCTGTTACTCTTCTCTCATTGCTGGGACAAAATACCCAATACCCAAAAATTAAGGGAGGAAACGTTTACTTAGCTCACAGTTAATGGAGGTGTCAGGCCATACTCAGCCAGCTCCAAGGCACAGTGGCACATGGCAGCACAGAGCAACCGCTCATGGCAGCGACAAAGCGACAAAGCGCACGTGGCTGCAGCTCAGGGAGCCAGCCGGCCTCTCTCCCCTCCTTACATTGTAATGCAAATTACCCACCCAGAGCCTGGGTGTAGCACTAACCCTCGCAATCCCAGTTTTGGATCAAGAATCAATCACCCACTTCCAGAAGCCGCCCCATGACTGCCTGTGGCTTTGCAGGGGACAACCGACACAAACCATAACAAGGTGGGTAAAAATAAACGGACTGAAAATACCAGGTTTTGGTAGGATGTGGAGTAGAACCCACACAGTGCTGGTGGGAGTCTGGATTGGTATTATCACCCTGGAAAACCACTTGGGAGTACTTGTTGGCTCCAAATACGGTTATACAGGGGCTGGGGAGATGGCTCAGTGGAATAAGTGCTTCCCTGGCAAGCACAAGGGCCTGAGTTCAATCCCCGGTTCGGGAAAAAAAAAAAAAAAAAAAAAAAAAAAAAATATATATATATATATATATATATATATGGTTAGGCAGAAGCCCTAGCAATCCTGCTGCTGGTTTAGGAGCCCCTCCCTCTTAGTTGCTGTTTCCTTTTCTGTGGTTTCAAGTATCATGATCAACTGTGGTCTGAAAACATTACATGAAACCCTCCAAAAATGAACAGCGTATACGTTTTCTCTTGTGTACCATCCAGAACACCTTGATGAAATCTCCCGCTCTCCTATCCCGGCCAACCTGAGACGTGAACTGCCACTTTGTCCAGAGTGTCCACCCATGTACCCTACCCAAGCATTCGTCATTTAGTTATCAAATTGGCATTACAGTGCTTGTGTTTAAGTAAGTCTCTGTTTTGGCTTTTTAAAATAGGGCTTTGTTAGATAGCAGAGCCTTTAAGAGACAGGGGCCTCCTGGAGGCCTTCAAGTCACCGAGGGTGTGCCCTGGAAGGTGACAGTGGGACCCAGGCCCTTCCTCGCCCTCTTTCACTGCTTGGATATGAGATCAGCAAGTGCTTTTTCTCTCCCACGCATGTCCTCTAGGATGAGCATCGCAGACCCAACGCTGTGGGGCCAGCTGATTGTGGGCTGAAATCTATAAAACTGTGAGGCAAAATAAACCTTTTTTTCTGCCTATATGAATTACCTGGGTATTTGTTATAGAAACAGAAGGCTGACTGACGCAAACACAGCATATGCACAATGTAAAGGAGAGAGGTTTAATTTGTATTTGGTACAGGGTCTCACTACACAGCTCAGACTCGGAGTGATTCTCCTGTTTTCAGCCTCCCCAGAGCTGGGATTACAGGCATGCGCCACCACTTCTGGTCTCAGTGGCTAGCTCAGCGCAGCTGGGGGTGGGCTGGCACGGCATGTGGTACCAGGGATCAAATCCCGGCCCCTGCGCTTGCCTAGGCAGGTGCTTAGTCCGAGAGGTTTAGTTTGGCTTGGAGTTGCAGGGGATTCCATCCATAGTCCTCTGGCTCTAGGACAGAAACATCATGGCAGACATACTTAATTGGCTCAGTAGAATAAGCACTTGCCTGGCAAGCACAGGGTCCCGAGTTCAATCCCCTGTACTGCAAAAAAAAAAAAAAAAAAACCAAAACCAAAAAAAAAAAAAAAATCAATGTAAAGGAATGAACCGGGAGGCGGAGAATGCAGCTCGGGGGAGAGGGCGCACCTGGTACGCGTGAGCATCTGTGTTCAACCTCAGCAACAGAAAATGAAATTAGAATGAGGAATGGTCACCTTCATAGGAAGAATTTCACAGACATACTGTTGAGTGAAAAACAAAAAGCTGAGAATTTCAGACATACTGTTGAGTGAAAAACAAAAAGCTGAGAATTTCAGACATACTGTTGAGTGAAAAACAAAAAGCTGAGTTACGAGAATAAATAATTTGTAATTCCATTGTATGAAGTTGAAACAGCTAGCATCTGTAGCATGAGGACTTGGCTGGTGGCTGCTTGCTGGCGAGGGGAGCTTATCAGCTAAGAAAGTCAGCTGGAGCGCTGGACGTTCAGGACATAGACGCAGGATTTTGATTTAAGGGGTAGTTACCTGCGCACGTGCATCAAAAGTAAGTGGGGAAAGAGCATTCCAGACGTGGCCTCAAAGACAAAGCCCTTAGTAGTCGCTGTTTTTTCTTTTTTCCTTCCTTCGAAGCGGGGCCTCAGTACGTGTAGTTCAGGCTGCTCTCGAGCTCTCTCTGCAGCCCTGGTTGGCCTCACGCTTCAGGCAATGGCTCCTGCCTCAGCCTGCCAAGTGCTAAGATTATAGGCGCAAGCCACAGTACCCAGCCCTTCGTATACTTTGCATATACGTTGTATTTCAACTTTTTAAAAAATTGGGCTGACACTGTAACAGGAATTAGCAAGGCAGGGGTTTGGATTCTATTAGGCAGTCAGGAAAGCAGGCCCGAAAGAGAGTTGAAAAGCCCAAAATGGAGCCTGATGAAGCACAACCCTCCAGAGATAGGGCAGGTGTCCTTTGGCCGTCTGGGACCTCCCCAGAGTATGGCCAGCTGGCCACTGGCTTAAGGGTGCATGGTCCCTGCACCAACACTGGTTAGATTACACCCTAAAAAATATGCAGTCCCCCTAGAGTAGATAGTACATTGCTTATGCAATGGCCCAAACTCCTTGCTAACTCCCTTAAAAATCAATAAACAAAGAGCCTGCAGAGGACTCCTACTCAGAACTCCCTCCCAGCTAGTGGGAGCTTTACTTCTTGCCTTTCTATCCTTTAAATAAATTCACTTGCACCCTAATGTCTCCATCCACAGTTTCATTTTTTCTCACCATAGGGCAGGACTCCAGCATTCTTGTAATAGTATTCTACCTTAAAATAATACTCTGTGTGTGTGTGTGTGTGTGTGTGTGTGTGTGTGTTCAGTACTAGGAACTGAACTTGGGATCTTCCCACAGACTCACATCTCTAGCACTGTCTTAGTTACTTTTCTGTTGTTGGGACAAAAATATCTGGCACCCACAAGTTAAAGAAAGAAAAGTTTTCTTTAGCCCACAGTTTGTAGAGGTTCCAGTCCGTAGCTGACTGGCTCCAAGGCCGAGGGGCAAGGTGAAGAGAAACAGTCCCGGCACCAGGCAGCAGCCTGCCTTCCATCCAGGCTACAAGCCTATTGGCTGGCGCCACCCACCCACACCCAGGGTGGGCCTTCTATTTTCCACAGGGAGAACTGTGCTAAACCAACTTCCTATGAACACAGGAGGTGTTGGGGGTACATCTAGGTACAGGTCATAACAAGCACTTTTTACGAATTTATTGAAATGGGGCCTGCTTAGTCACTAGATAGGAGACCCACTAGGCTTTATAGAAAGTTAGCTGAATTCACACGGTGGGCCAACTCTAATGTGGCCCCGGCGACTGCTGCCTGCTGGTGTTCCTGCCTTTGTGGAAGACCTTCCTGTTGAGTGTGACTTGCTTCTATCCAACAGAACACAGTGAGACATGGGTTACAAAGGACCATGAATGAGCTCTTGCTAGCACGCTGGCCCTCTTGGCTTGCCTGCTTTCATAAAGCAAGTTCCCATGCAGGAGTGGCCTGCATGGGCAAAAAGTGACTGCTGTGTCCTAAAACCAGCCAGTGTGAGACAGTAGCCCTCATTCCACCAGCAGTGAGGACGCAAGCCTTGCTAGCAAACACAAGTGCGAGGCAAAGCCTTCTTCAGCCGACTTCCACATCTGGTGACCATGGCCCTGTCTGATACCAGGAATAAGCCTGTGAGAGCTTCTGAAGACCCTTGCTCAGATTCCTGACACAGTGTCCCACAGAAGCTGTTGGTTACTGTAATTAGGTGGATATTTATGAGAAACTGTTGCACAGCAATCAAACACAATCAAATCATCAGTCTTCCAAGTACAGCAACCTGAGATGACAAGAATGATGGTTAGTTGCATCGCTTGCACGGTATTAAGAGAAATGAAAGGGACAGATCTGCTCCTGTTATTTCAAAGGAGCCCCACTCGTCACCTTTACCTGGACGTCATCTCCCGGCTTACAGCGCAGACACGTCATCGGCCTCCAGACACGGACTCACCCGGGACATGCCGTGAGCGCCGCCCCTCGCCGAACCCTTCCATCCACAGAGTGCAGATCCAGCCGCTGGGAGCCTCCTCTGACTCTGCAGGGCCGCTGCAAGCCACTCTTGTACGTTCTTAGCTATTTGTACCTCTTGTGTTGTATCTGTTTCTCCAGTAAACACTGGCTGATACAGATTGTGGTACTGGGGATGGGGCATATAGAGATATCTCTTCTAAGGTAAAAGTGAAGTTGTTACATCCGGCTCTTCCTCCGACTAGGAAAGAGGCCCAATGCCTAGTGGAAACTGGACCTATTTGGAGTGTGGAGGCAATACATCCCTCTCTTAGGTATCTTTCTCTGGCCCATTTAACAAGTGACTTGAAAAGGTGCTAATTTTTTGTTTTTGTTTTTGTTTTTGTGGTACCAGGGATTGAATTCAGGACCCTGCCCTTGCCAGGCAAGCACTTATTCTACTGAGCTATCTCCCCAGGCCCAAAAGGCACTGATTTTGAGTAGGGCCCAGAACAAGAAAACGCTCTGTAACAGGTCTAGGTGCTGAGCAGGTTGTTCTGCACCTGGGGCCATGCGATCCAGCAGATCCAGTGGTACTCAAATCGCCAGTGGCAGGGAGAGATGCTGTCTGGAGTCTTTGGCAGGCCCCCTAGGTGAGTTGCAGCACAGACTTTTGGATTTTGGTGCAAGGTTCGACCATCACCTACGGACAGCTATTCTCTCTTTGAAAAACAGCTCTTGACTAGCTACTGGGCCTTAGTGGAAACTGAATGCTTGACCATGGGGCACCAAGTCACCCTTATCATGACCTGGGTATTATCTGAGCCACTGAGTGGGTAGGACATCCAAAGCAATGGTTTATCTATCATTAAATAGAAATGGTATAGAGCCAGCCAAATAGCTCAGCAGATTAAAGTGCCTGCTTAGACAGATGCAGTGGCCAGGGTTTGATCCCCAGCATGCTGTGCCAGCCTGGCCCCCAGGGCGGGCTGAGACTACCCAATTGAGACTGGATATGGTGGCATATACCTGTAATCCCAGCTCTTGGGAGGCTGAACACAGGCAGATCACTATGAGTCCAATCTATGTAGTGAGACCCTGTAGACCCTGGTCGGTCCTGTACTAAAATACAAAAAGAAAAAAAAAAAGGTATATACGTGATCAAGGCAGGGCAAGGCCAGAGGGTACAAGTAAATTACATGAAGAAGTTGCCCAGATGCCCATGGCTTCTGTTCCTGCCACATTACTTTCTGCATCCCAGCATGCACCTGTGGCCTTGTGGGGTGTACCACATGATCAACTGTCAGAGAAAGAGAAGGCTGGGGCCCAGTTGATGGGTGGTTCTACATGCTATGCAGGCACCACCCACAAGTGGACAGTTGTAGCATCTGCTCCAGCATCCACTGCAGCACTCTTTCCAGAACATTCCTGGAGGACAGTGCTGAAGGGAAGTCATCACAGTAGGCAAAACTTTGGGCAGAGCCCCTGACATTACATTTTGCCTAGGAGGTGACCAGCCTATGACCTGGTGATGCGTTGATTATATTGGACCACTTCCATAACAGAAGGGACTGTGCTGTGTCCTCAGGGGCACAGACACCTATTCTGGATGCACATTTACCTTCCCTTCACACACTGCTTCTGCCAAAACTTCACTGATGGCCTCAGAATGCTCTGTCTGGGCTGAGGAGGCAGTCAGTGGCTTAAGAGCCTTCCTGGTAAGTGCAAGGTCCTGGGTTTGATCCCCAGTGCAAAAAAATTTTTTATAAAAAAAGAATGCCTTATCAACTGTCATGCAATTCCACACAGCATTGCCTCTGTTTGTAGTCAGGGTTTGCAAGGCAAAAGGTGTCATACAGGACACATAATATCCAGGATTATTCACACAAAGGAAGTATGGGAGCTCTGTCCACACATGGGAAACCCAAAGAATACAGCTGAGAGCCTGGATCCCATGAAATGCCCTCCACAAGTCCAGCTGGAGCCCACAACAATGTCTCATGCAAGTCTGTATCAAGGCTCTGCACTGGGAAGGCCCAAAGGCCAGTGATGGAAACTATAAAGTCTGTACTGGTGGGCTGAAGGATCTGCGCCAGCAGGCTGAGGGATCTGTACTAGAGCTAGGAAGTGACACTCAAAGTGAGGACAGAGCTCCTCCGAAAAGAACCGCAGCCATCCTCAGCAACAGCGCACTCCCATGCTCCTCTGATGACGAGAACAGCTGAGTTTATACCAGGGCAGTCAGTGAAGCAAGACTCTCAGGAGGATCAACAGCACACCATCTTCCCCTCCAGGTCTCTTTTTATGCTTCTGACAACAACCCTCAGGTGGGCCTTCCACACCCAGCACCACGCTGATTCAGTTCAGCTGGGTGTTATAAGTAGCCTAGTAGTTAATCCACCTTAGCCTCTGACCAAGGAACATATTTGACAGCCAAAACAGTGAGGCAGTGGGCTCGTGCTCATGGAATTCACTGGTCTCACCATGTTCCTCTGCATCCAGAAGCAGCTGGATTGATAGAAAAGTGGAATGGCCTTTGGAAGACATAGTTACAGCACCAGCTAGGTGACAATAGCTTGCAGGGCTGGGGCAAGGTTCTCCAGAAGGCTGTGTATGCTTGGAATCAGCGTCCACTGGATGGTACTGTGTCTCCCATAGCCAGGATTCAGGGGCCCATGAATCAAGGATGGAAGTGGGAATGGTACCACACACCATCACCCCCAGGGATTCACTAGTAACGTTATTGCTTCCTGTTCCTTCAGTCTTACATTCTGTTGGCTTAGAAGTCTGAGTTCCAGAGAAGAGAAGCGTCGAATAGGAAGCAAAATGATAACACTGAACAGGAAGCTGAGACTTCCCCCTGGTCATTTTGGCCCTTTCATGCCTCTGAGGAAACAAGCTAAAAAGGAAGTCACAGTGTCATCAGGAGTGATTGACCCAGACTATCAAGGGGAAATTGGACTACTAGTCACAACAGAGGACAGGAAGAATACATGTGGCATGCAGGAGATCCCTTAGGGTGCCCTCTAATATTACCATGCCATTTTTAAAAAAGTTTTTATTTTTATTGGTATATATGTTCGTAGCACATAACTAGGAAAGTGACTGATGGATTTATGCATAAGGTCACTTACTCCAAGAATGAGCACCCAATCTTTCTCAGGCACCCTCCCAGCCTCTGGGTGACAGGGGAGATGCTAGATGTCAAACACACCAAGTCCATATTCCCCAAAGTCAAAGAACGAAGTCAATGAACAGTTCAGGTTAAACGCATGAAAATTCACTGGAGAAAAGGATGGGGACTAGGAATTGCTCCTGAGGGACAGGAAGGGTCGTGAATGGCTACCCTTTGTTTTGGCTGGCCTTGAACTCACTGTAGAGGCCAGGTTGGCTTTGAATTGGTGGTGATCCTCCTGCCTCAGCCTCCCAAGTGCTGGGATTCTACACATGGACCACCACACCCACCTGACTACCGTGCCTTGTTATTAAAGTCAACAGGAAACTACAACAACCTAATCCAGGTTGAAGAATAAGAGGTCCAGAGCCCTAAGAATGAAGGTCTGGGTCACTCCACCAGGGAAAGAACCAAGCGAAATGGGTAGCGAAAAAGATAGTTCTAAATACCAGCTACGACCCAGTGATCAGCCACAGAAAGGACTGTAATTGTAGTATTTCTCTTTGTCCTATGAAAAACCTGCCTGATTTCACACCAGAAGACTGAAGATAGCACTTTTTGATTGGCCCCTGGTACAGAGCTTGGCACCTGTTTTTCTGTGCTTGCTCCACCCACTTGCCCAGCTGGCTGGCCACGCCCCATCTTCCACCTCACTAAACTCCATATGGCTGTAGTATTTAGAGAAAGGTCCTCTAAGGAAGTGAAGTTAGGGGGCTGGGGAGATAGCACAGTGGAATAAGTGCTTGCCTGGCAAGCGTAAGTTTCTGAGTTTGATCCCTGGTACCACAAAAAAAAAAAAAAAAAACACAAGGAAGTGAAGTTAATGGAGGTCATGAGTGGGCTTTGGTCCAATAGGATTAATACCCTTACAGAAAGAGATGGGCAGAGTCACTCCTGTAATCCCAGTACTTGTGGGAAGCTCATGTAGCAGGATTGAAATTTGGACCCCAGTCTGGGAGACTCTGACTCAAAAAAAAAATTTAAAAAAGGAATGAAAATGTTGCTCAATGTTGTTCAATCCCCAACACCGGATATGTGCATGTTTGTGTGTGTGTGTGTGTGTGTGTGTGTGTGTGTGTGTACACAGTAGGTCAAGGCAGCTCATTTGTTTTGGTTTGAGCCTAGAAAATAATGGCGGAACATATTCAGAGGCAGAGATGGGAAGGAGCAAAGTTTTGTGGCCAGTATA
>NW_004524646.1:8630514-8649418 GCF_000260255.1 Octodon degus
TAGTTGTTTTGTGTTATGTTGTTTTGCTTGAGGCAGTGTCTCACTTTGTATACAGGCTGGCCTTAAACTCACTATGTAGCTCAAGCTGGCCTCAGACTCAAGGCAATTGTCCTGCCTCAGCCTCCCAAGGGCTGGGATTACTGGCATTTGTCATTATGCCTGGATGGACTTAGTTCTAATCTGTATCCTATTGTGGTTTGTTCTTTCATACAAAGGACAGGACATGGGCTGTGCAGATAGCTCAGCGGTCTAAGCACCTGCCTAGGCAAGTGCAAAGACCCAGGTTTGATCCCCGGTACTGTATGCTGTGTCAGTCCCGCCCCAGGCATGCTGAGTCAGCCACCAAGACCAGGCATGGTGGTGCACACCTATAATCCCAGCACTGGGGACACTGAAAACAGAAGGATCACTACGAGTCTGAGCTGCATAGTGAGACCCTGTACCAAATACATAAAAAAGGGGGAGGGGGCAGAACAGATTCTTCAAAAGCTAACAAACCAATAAACATCTAATAGGGCTCAAGAGCTGAGCATGGTGCCACTCACCTGTAATCCTAGCCAGGAGGATGACTGTGAGTTCAAGGCCAGCCTGGACTACAAAGTCATTTCAAGGCCAACCATCTAGTGAGACTCTCTAAAAATAACAAAAACAAAACAACCAGAGTAAGTGTTTTCCTAGGCTAAACAGGGTTTCTCTTTTTCTTTTTTTGTAGTGTTGGGAATTAAATCCGGGGCCTTGCCTGTGTTAGGGAAGCACCTATCTCTGAGCTCCACTCTCTACCCAAGCGCTTAGTGTTACAGATAGAAAAGGGCAGAAGAAAAAAGAAACAAAGAACAAAAGCAGTTTGGTCATTTCAAAGTGGCTTTTCATATCATCACGCAGCAGGCCAGGCCAGGTGGACAGAAAGACAGAGGGAGGGACGGCTGACTGGTTAACATCAAGCTCCTTCAGGCCTTTTGTTTTGGAAGGGCTGAAGCCCAAGCAACATCATCAGCGGGGTGACTAGCATGCGCCTGATTGGGAAATCTGACTGCTGCTCGGAATTCCAGGAAGGTCAGGGAATCTTGTTTCTCCTGGTGGAATGTCAGTATGACTTCAGCTCTCAATCTAATCTGCTGGGGCTGACACCAGGATCTTGGTCTAAAACAATGACCAGAATTGTTACTTATCTAAGAAGAATGAGTCCTGTATTTGATGAAAGGATGGTTCAAGATTTAGAATATAACACACATCAGATGAAAATGCTTATCTTGTTTTGACTTTAGTAACTCATGTATCTGAGTGTGTGTGTGTGTGTGTATGTGTGTGTGTGTGTGTGTTTTGAAATGGTCTCACTACATTGTCCAAGCTGGCTTTGAACATAAGTATCCTCCTCTGCCTCAAGAATGTTGGTATTACTGGTACGTGCCACTGCACCCTGACCCTCCGGTCCTCTGTTAAAGTTCTGTGTTGGGAAAGAAGGGCAGGTTGGGTGTGGTGTACTCTTGTAATCCAGCTACTTGGGGGGCTGAGTCAAGAGAATTACAAATTCAAGGCAACTTAGCAAGACCTTGTTTCATAACAATAATAATAAAAAGAAAGAACTGGGGATGTAGCTCCGTGCGAAGGCCCTGGGTTCACCAGGGAAGAAGTCCTCTGGTCTCCCAGTGTCTCTGGCTATTGCTTCTTAAATGATCCCGAGCCTGCCAAGCCAGCACTCACTCCCACGGGTACACAAGCTGAGAGTGGCAAAGGCACCAGCCTAACACTTGTAATCCCAGCACTCGGGAGGCTGAGGCAGGATCGCTGGGAGTTCGAGGCCAGCCTGGGCTACAAAGTGAATTCGAGGCCAGCCTGAACTGCATCCTGCGTGTGCCAGCCTTGAAGGCTTCCATCTTCCGATAACATGGGCGAGGGAGGACCGGAAGGCAGTCAGCCTTCAAAGACTGTGAGGCCTGCAGAAATGCCTGGAACGTAGAGCCAAAACACGGAGAGATCCTAAACTCCAAGCCACTCAGGCAGGGCAGTGATCTGCCGGCTGGTCAGGGAGAAATGCAGGCTGCAGTAGCCACTGCAGTCATCTTTCCTTTTATGTAGTTACAGTCTCCATGGTAGCAGATTCCCCTCCTTTTGTACAGTTATAGTCAGTCACTGTTTTTTTTTTTTCCCATTTGGTCTTGAGACAAGCTTTCACAATGGCCTTGAACTCTAGTCCCTTCTGGCTCAGCTTCCCAACTGCTGGCATCACGGGCCTGTAATACCACACCTAGCTTAGGTTGTTTTTTGGTTTGTTTGTTTTTGGTTTTGTTTTACTTTATTAGTGTAAAAATCATACCCTGAGGTAGAGACTCAAAATGGTAATGAGTTGTGTGTAGTGGCCCTGTAATCCCAGGATTTGGTCAGAATGAAGCAGGATAATCTCAAATGCAGGCCCAGCATGGGCAATTTAGTTCCTGTCTCAAAATCAAAAAGTAAAGACCAGGCATAGTGGCATATGCCAGTGATCCCAGCACTTGGGAGGCTGAGACAGCAGGATCACTTTGAGTTCAAGGCCAGCCTGAACTACGTAGTATGACCCTGTCTCAAAAACAAACAACAAGATACTAGTAGAACCAGGCATGGTGGCAACTCTAACTCTCTGGAGGCTAAGACAGGAGGATCACAAGATTGGGCCCAGCCTAGGGCAACTTAGTGAGACCCTGTCTCAAAAGGGCCAGTCAAATAGCTCAGCGGATTAAAGTGCCTGCAAGCAGGCAAAGGGGCCGGGGTTCCATCCCTGGGCCTGTCAGGTGCCCAGGACACGCTGAGATGGCAACTGAGACTGGGCGTGGTGGTGAGCACCTGTAATCCCAGCTCTTGGGAGGCTGTAAGCAGGTGGATCACTGTGAGTCCAATCTAGCAGTGAAACCCTGAATACCCTGTAGACTCTTCCCTAAAAAAAAAAAAAAAAAAAAAAAAAAAAAGAGACTAAGAATGTAGCTCAGTGCAAAGCCCCTGTGTTCAATTCCTAGTAGCAAAATCAATATAAATGAATTAAAAAGTAAGTAATAAACACATTTTCCCCCTTCTCAAAAGGCAGAAGAAGGAACAGGTCCAAGCTAGGGCTGCAGAGAGGTGGCCATAGGTGCAGAGAACCACAACAGCTGGAAGGAGGTACGGGCAGGCTCAGGGTTTAGAGATGGCTATACAGTGGTGATTGGCCTTATCTCTCTGCTCTCTCCCTGGCAAAGGATTTGTCCTTAATTGGGTCCTACATGTGCTATGTGGACACCTTGCTCCTTGGTGAAATCTGAGTTGGAGTCAGTGGTGGGTGGGTGTCAGGCCCGAGTCCTGCCAATGAGTCTCGCTTTTGGAGCTCCTTCTCTCTTGCATCTCTCAAGCCAAAACAAAAAACTAAACACAGAGGGAGATAGCTCAGTGGAGTAAGTGCTAGCCTGGCAAGCGCAAGGTCCTGAGTTCAATCCCTGGTACACTGGGGGGGGGGGACAACAACTCTTGCATCTGTCCTGGTTCCCGAAGCACACCATACGGCGAGGGCCTGAGGCCGCTCCTGAATGCTCCGCCTCACTCCCAGATCAGTGCATGCTACACTTGCGCTGCAACCTGGATGCTTACCAGGGACTTCAGTTACTGCAGCTCCCCCTACAACCTCAGAAATCGTCTGTCTTCTCCTCCATTCTTACATACAGGACTGCACTTCTTAAACCTCCCTCATTGTATTCCCTTTGCACCCTTCGTTCAAACTTCATCTCTCACATGCAATACCAGCAAGAGCTATACCAGCTTTTTTTTTTTTTTTAACTAAGAATTGAACTCAGGACCTTGCACTTGCCAGGCAGGCTCTGTGCCACTGAACTATAACCCCAACCTTTTTTTTTTTTTTTTAATTTACTGTATTTAGTTTAGGGTCTACAAGGTCTCACTACACAGATCAGACTTGTAGTGATCTTCCTGTTTTCAGCCTCCCAAGATCTGGGATTACAGGCGTGCGTCACCACACCCAGTCTCAGTGGCCAGCTCAGTATGCCCTGGGGGTGGGGCTGACAGCACAATGGGAACTGAAACTCGTCCCTGACGGCTATTTTGTTTTGAGAGCGGGTCTTGCTATGTGGTTCAGGCTGCCCTTCTGATGATTCTTCTGCCTTAGCCTCCCCAGCCCTGGGATGAGAAGCACGCCACCATATCCAGCTGTATCTCAGCTACTTTATACCTTTGAAGTCTCTCCTCATTCAAAATTCAAATTCACTCCCTACTGTGTATCTTTTTCTTTTTTGTTTTTTCCATTTTTTGTAACAGATTCTTTTTTGTTTTTAATCAATTCTTTCTTTATTTGGTGCAGGGTCTCACTAGCAGCTCAGACTCATAGAAATCCTCCTGCCTCAGCCTTCCCAGCACTGGGATCACAGGCATGCAACACCACACCCAGCTTGGTTTCTCTGTTGAACTATGTAGTCCAGGCCAGCTTCAGAGTTATAATCCAATCATGAGCCTTCTGCCTCAGTGTCTTTGGATTATAGGTGTGCACCACCCTGCCTAATTCTCTTAGAAATACAAATGCAGTCTCACTCCTGTCAAAACTCTCCATGGTCCTTCTCTTTTCTCTCCAAGAAGCTTCAGGTCTCAGATCTGAAAAATCTTGTCTTAGCTGACCGTCTTAGCTGTAGCCACTTCCCCCAGAATGCTACTATCATCTGGTTTATTTCATTCATGGTCCTTATTACAATCCTAATTCCTGTGTCTGTTTGTAGGTTTATTATCTGTTCCCCACCCCCATCCCTTCTTTGAGGTCTCAGTGTGGGTCACAGTGGAAAGTAACACCCCTCTCCTGTGCCGCTGAAGCACTGCGGTGCTGGGGGGCGCGCATGCCGCTGTAGCCATTCAGTGAGTGAAGGCTTTTCTGGGGGCGCTTCCCAGCTTGCTTCCGCCGCCACGTTTCTGCAGTATTCCTCGTTGCCTAGCTGCTTCACAATTCTTTCTCCAAGTAAAAATTCAACTGTTGGTCTTTTATTTCTTTTCCTATTGTTCCCTTTACCTGGTATGCCCCTGCCCTCCTCGGTCCACTTACCAATTCCTAACTTTTCTGCCAAGATATTTTTAAAGTCACCACTTTGTGTTTTTTGTGGGGGACAAGGTCTATGTAGTTCAGCCTGGCCTTGGAGTCCCTGCGTGCTCTCAGGCTTGCTTCAAGCTTGTGATCCCTCTGCCTCAGCCTCCTGAAATGCTGTGCTTACAGGCTTGGGCCATCATGCCCAGCTCTAAAGTTAGCTCTTGTGTGAACTGTGTCTTCACTTCTTTTCCAAGTATATTAAGTATATGTAGTTTCTTATGACTGTCTGCAGCAAGTAACACAGTACTCACATGTCCTAGGTACTAAACATTTATTGGTTTTGCTATCTAGCTCTGTCATCCTATGGAAGTGTGAGAACCAATTTGTTTGGAGTAACTATAAACAGCTGGGGATTATAGCTCATTGACATAAATGCCTGCCTGGCAAGCACAAGGTCCTGAGTTCAATCCCTGGCACTGAAGGAAAAAAAAAAAGGAGTAACTATAAGTAAAAACCAGGAAAGGGCCTGGCATGGTGGTCCATGCCTGGAATCCCAGCACTCAGGAGGCTAAGAAAGGAGGATTGCCCTAAATTTCAGACTAACCTGGACTACACAGTGAGTTCAAGATCAGCCTGAACTAAACAGGGAGACCTTGTCTCAAAAAACTCAATCCAACTAACCAATCAAACACTCTCCTCCTCCCAACAAAATCAAAACTGTAGAAGTTTGACATTTATCCCTTTCTCTGCCCCTAGGGTCTTGCTTGGTTGCCCAGGCTGGCCTCAGACCTGAAATCTTCACACCCCAGCATCTTGGGTAGCTGAGCTGACGTGATTTGTCACCATGCCCAGCTCTTCTCTTTCACTGCTTTCTGAGACTTCTGGTGGAGCACAGCATGAACTGGTCTCCTTGCCCGGAATTCATAAAGGACATTTTCAGTACACATCTTTGTAAGCAAGCTTTTAAGACCACAGCCTTTAATATATTACTAATTTTTCCAGATGTTGTATCTTCAATTTATTTATTATTTCTTTTGTACTGGGGATTGAACCCAGGACCTTTGCACTGAGCTACCTCCCCAGACTTTTTATTTTGAGGCAGGGTCTGCTGAGGATTCAGGGGTGTGTGTGTGTGTGTGTGTGTGTGTGTGTGCATGTTCAGAGTTTTGAGCTTTGGTTAAAGTAATTTTCCCCTAGTTGACCCTACTCCCCATTTACCGGTGTGACAGCTTGGAATGTAGATGTAATTTGCAGAAGGAAAAAGTATTTTGCTAGGGGCAAAAGAGGTAACTTAATTTCTAGTTCCACCCAAGTGATGGAATACGAGCTCGAAACACAGCCTTGGGGGCAAATGAGGGCCCGAACAGCCTTTGCTAAAATCCCAAATCCCAGTGGTTACTGACGGCTTTTTCAAGTAGTCCCAACTAATTTGTCAAAAGTAAAATTAGTTCATGTTCCAGAATGCGCTGTCATCCCAGTCCTGCCCTGCAAAAGTATTCTCCCGACCAATGCTTAGTGCTAGCCGGCCCCGTCAGGGCATCAGGCCACGCTCTGGCGCCCCAGGTGCCAGATTCTGCGCGAGGCACCGGCCCGCCGCACAGCACCGGCCTCCGCTCCCGCGAGGCAGGCGCCGCTCCGACTTTCCAGGAAAGCACGTGCCGGCCGGGGATTTGGGAGCCCAGGCACAGACCCGCCCCGCCGGCCCGGGGCGCAGGGGGACAGCACGTGGTGCACGCGTGGGTACACAGACCCCGCGAGCGCCGCCGCGGGCGGCGAGAAAGGCGGATCTTCAAAAGCGCCGGAAGCAGTCCCCCGCGGGGTCTGGGACCTGTCCAGGACGCACCTACCCTGCTGGTCACGAGAGTGTGTCCTCCCGAGGAACAACCAACTTACCACCTGAAGCCTCCCAGACAGCTCCCACCCATCGCCCGATAATTCGAGTGAAAGCATGAGAGGAATCAACTTGATACTGCGGACCGGCTGTCACCTCCTGAACTACGTCTCCCGTGAAGCCCAGCGGCGCCGAGGGGCTGGCGCGCAGGCGCGCGCACAGCGTGCGTGATGACGTCAGCAGTTCTAGAACGTTGCTGTGGTAGCGCACGGGCGCCATGTTAGGACGAAGGGGAAGGAAGAGAAGCGCTTAAAGCGGCGGGAGCGGGCGCGGGAGTGGGGTTGGACCCACGGCTGAGGCAGGCTCCCCCTCCCTCCCGCCTCAGTGGATCATGCCCAGGGCGGCAGCGGTGGCGGCGGCAGCGGTTGCGGGGGGGAAGTGATTAGGCGGTGCCGGCGCAGGAGACGATGCCGTTGTAAGTGATTTGTGTTCTGTTTTTTCCCGCACGCCGGCATGGCCTTGGGGGGCGTCGGGGGAGGGGAGGGGGAGTGCGCGAGCCGGGCGCGAGCCCGTGGGGCGGCGGGCGGGACGCGGGACAGCGGTCCTTGGAGTTCGCTCGGGCTCCGCGCTCGCGTCCCTCACCCCTTCCTGGCCGGGTCGGCGGCCGGCGGGCCGGGGGCTTCCCCTCCCGGAAGAGCTCGGCATCCTCCGGCCCGGCCTCCCGCGCGCGTCCTGCGGCTGGTGGGAAGCCACTCGCCACAGCGTCCGCGGCGGAGCAGCAGGCCCCGCTCTGCGTGGGTCCGCGCCGCGCTGCGCTCGCCTCGGGGCCCGGCGCAGGGCTCCGGGCCGCGTCTCCCCCGCTCGGTCTCCGTCCCGCCGGCCGCGAAATGCTCCTGTCGTGCGCCGCAGTCACCTCGCCTCCGCCCGCCGGGCCGAGCGGGCTTCACCGCGAGCTCAGAGCCCAGTGCTGGGCGCTGAGCCTGGTCCTCTGGGCCCCCTTCGTCCCACCTCGCTCCGCAGCGGTCCCCGGGTCCCCTCCGCGGAAAGGCGTAAGGTCAAGGGTTGCTCTGTTTGGTTTTGATGGTGTGACCGGTTTCTCTGCAACTTTCTCCCTCCATCTCTCTAGTGTGTTTTGGTTTGTGAACATAAGCTTGCTAAGCCCGACAGGCCAGCATCCTGCAGTCTTTACCTTACGAAGTCTTTTAAAGTTTCCTTCTCCCTCTCGTCCTGTAAGAATGAGATGTTAATTTGAGAACTCAGGGGTAGGTTCAAAAATAAGTAACAGCTTTTAGTTTGCTTAAATTCTGCGGTGTAGCGGCCTGAACTGTGAGACTGCAAATTCTTTCATGTTTGGAGTTTAAAGTGTGATCGTTCCCCTTTTAGAGGCACCGAGCTTTTTTTTCGTCCATGTAGTCCTAAAAGGAAGCATGTTACTGACAGTTTTGGTTAAACCCAAGATGGTTTTGTGATTTCTAGACAGCTAATTCAGGAACCTTTTGGAAAGCATAACGTTTTAACTTTTAGTTCTTGCAAATATGATTGATAATTGACGTTTATAAATTTGTATGTAGGGGTGTTTTTTTAACAGGTGAGACTCTGGCGTGAACCTTAATGACATATCAAGTTCTAATATAATTCAAAACGAATTTCATGCCTTCTTTCTCATGCCCTTGCTTCATTTGAACGTCCCTGAGGTTTTGTTTAGAGACTTTTCAATTTTTCTCTAATGAAAACATTTCTTAGCAATTTTCCGATATAGAGGGAGGTTTAAAATCTGCAAGGTTGATTCTAGGAGAAGGAGTCTAGGGATTTTTGTGGTGTTTTTCAGTTGTTTTTTGAGGTATTAAAATAAACTTAAGTGTTTAGGGGTTGGGGATATACAACGGTACACCAGTTTGTCTAGGTGCCTTGAGACCTTGGTTCAGTACCCAGTCTCTCCCATCCCTGTTCATTTTAGATGTTTACTTAAAGTGATGTCATGTATGACATCGTCTTGATGGGGGTTGAGACAGGGTTTTCTGTATGTAGCCCAGACTGACTTGCAGTGATCCTCCTGCCTCAGCCCCCGGAGTGTTGGGATTATAGAATGCTTTTGTGGCCATTCCTGCCTTGACGCACTTTTTTATTCTCATTTTATAAAGAGATTTTGTATAATCGTGTCAGTATTAAAAAACGACAGAGAATATACATCAAAAAGAAAAGGTTAGCCAGGTGAGGTGGCTCACCTCTGTAATCCCAGCACTTGGGAGGCTGAGGCAGGACGATTGCCAGGCATTCTGGCCAGCCTGAACTATAGCCAAACCCTGTCTCTCAAAACAGAAAAGGAAAAACCACAAAGGAAAAGAAAGAAAAGGCTTTAATGAATAAATAATATTAATTTGTCTTTTTTGATAGAATTAAGTGTTCTTACACCTATTTCCAACTTTTGGGGGAGGAAGGTATAAATAGCTGTGACATTTTCCAACAGATGTACTAAAGTTGAAGGAATACAGAGAAAATGGGCATAGTTCTTGCACACAGGTAAAAAAGGTAAACTTTCAGGGCTGGCCAAGTAGCTCAGTGGTTTAAAGCGCCTGCAAGTAGTCGCACGGCCAGAGGTTTGATCTCCAGGCTTGCAGTGCCAGCCCCATCCCCTGGGCGCTCTTGAGATGGTGATTGAGACTGGGTGGGCATGGTGGCTCACACCTGTAATCCTAGCACTTGGGAGGCTGTAAACAGGAGAATCACTAAAGTTGGATTTAGTAGTGAGACCCTGAACACTGTAGATCCTTCCCTAAAAAAAGATAAACTTTCAACACAGAAAATGCTTTGGATTCCTTGGGAGTTAATTCAGATGTATAGAATGGAAGAGTTAAGACACATTCCCACAGAGATACCACCTTTCTCATGTGTTCATTGAGATTTGAACTATATAGCCAGTTTTTTTATTGTCACCCCCTTTTAGGCATAAATATTCTGTAATTGTTTAAAAATGGTAGAATGGTCAGAGACTTGAAAAATGTTGGTTGTCTTCCTTATTAAATTGCTTTTCTTTAATTTTTCTCTTGGGATACTGGGGATTGAACTACTCCTGAACTCCAGAATGTTAAACACAGGCTTGATCACTGCAGGACACCTATGCTGGCTTCCTTTGTTTTTTTCCTTTCTTTCTTTTTTTTTTTTTTTCTTTTGGTACTGGGAATCAAACTTAGGACCTTGTGCTTGCCAGGCGGGCTCTGTGCCTCTGAACTATCTCCCTGACCCTCTGTGGTTTGTTGTTGTTGTTGTTTTGGCACTCGGTGTCATATTTTCATTGTTTCTTTGATGTGCTTGTTGAATTATGATTTCGTTTTTATTTAATATTTTGCATGCCAGAGTTTGAGTACTAACATCATGTTAGTGCATGATAGGCAAGTGTTCTACTATCGAGTTAAAACCCCAGCCCATTCATTTCCTAGCTGTTCAGTATTTGATTTCCAGCTTGAGTTACGTGTTAAATTTGGGTGAGTGAGATTGGGTAATGGATCTTGTGTGAGAGTGGGTTAAATCAATGTTGAAAATGTGATCAAATGTGTATACATTTTGTTTAAACTTCGTACACAGTTACATACATAATTTAGGAAATATTGCTGTGTTTTAGAAGCCAACCTGGAAAACTTTCAAAAGTTTTGATAGTTTTAGGATCCCTTTCAACTCACCATGTATCCCAAGCTGGCTTGAATTTGCTGCAGTTATCCTGCTTAGCCTCTCCTGAGTGCTGGGATTATAGCCATGTGCCACCATGCCATTAATTGAGTACCATATTTAGTGAATACTATTGACATTTAGTCCAGATAATTACTTTCAGGGGGCTATCCCATATATTGTGGGGTGTTTAACAGTATCCCTGTACCTGTGTTCACAAGATGGTCCCTCACCTGTCATCTCCAGGTTTAGCCCAGCGTACTCCATGGTACATAACCTTTTGGTTGAGAACCACTACATTAAGACAAAGTATGAAAAATACATTGTGTTCTTGCCCTACTTTGTGCTGGTCAGATCATTGTTTATATCAGCACAGTTCTGGCTGTCATGCGTAAAAAAGACATAAAAGAGAATAGCCAGTATCAGTGACCTAGCATTTGTGCCATATTCAGATGTTAGTGGAAGAGATATTGAAGAAGACTTAGAGAATCTAGTAGCTTTCCTCCCAAACACTTGTGAGGGCTGTTGGGAGAAATAGAATTATATTAGTCATGAAAGGTAGACCTGGGACCTCCTGGTTGGTAGTAATGCTGGGGTAGCAGTGGTTCTCACAGTGAGATCTGTGATGTTTGATGAGAAGAGTTGTTAGGATTGATTTTTTTTTTTTTGAGACAGGGTCTTGTTGTGTAGCTCAGGCTGGAATTGAGAACACATTAAGTAGCCAAGACTGGTTTAAAACATGAAGACCCTCCCGCCTTAGCTTCTCCTAGTTTTGGGATTGCAGGCCTGAGCCACCACTCCAGGTTGATATTGTCTTATTCTGGTTATTTCAGTTAACATGATCTCTGTTCCATTTTTCTGCAAAAAAAACCATAATTTTGTTCTAAGTAATACTTAATTGTGTATATATACACCATATTTTATCCATTCATTAGCTGATTGCACCTAGGCTGATTCCACAGCTTTGAGAATTTGACTCTCAGATTCTAAGTTTCGGAGATTTGTGGTGTATTTCAGGCAGCCTAGTAGATGTTGGTTTTGGTTTTGGAATGCCGAGCATTATTAAGTCATTAAGTTGTCATGGCTGAGCTTCAACTTGCAATCTTTCTGTCTCAGCTTCAGAACATACGGGCACCATCATACCTGGCTGACTGTTCATGTATGATTTTTTTGATGCAGAACTTGAAAAGGAAGATAGTAAATAGTGGAATCGAGTATATGAACCTATATAATTCCTGTTTCCTGACTTCGGGGCTTCTACCTCCAGCTTGATAATGTAAAACATTTTGACGTATTAGAACATTCTTTTCTTGGGTTCTAAGTCAGCCTTTTTTTTTTTTTTTTTTTGTCAACTTTTTGAGACAGAATCTCACTGTACTACTGTTCAGGCTGGCCTTGAGCTCACTTGGAAGCCCAGGCTGATTTCAAACTCACAAGGATCCTCTTGCCTCAGCTTCCCAAGTGTTAGGATTATAGGCATGCACCACCACACCTGGCTAAGGCAGCTTTAAGTTAAGATTACACTTAAATTTTACCCTCAATTGCATTTAGGCGAGTTTATGAAACAGTTTCTCATAAAATGAGGCCGTTTTGATTCTTAGCTATTTCTCATTTCTTGTGTCTTATTCTATACATTCAATATTTTGTCTGACAGCCTTTAAATAATTGGACAGTCTGAGCTTATGGATTATAGTGCAGCAGCATTTTTTTTTTTTTCAGGAGGTACTGGTTCTCTTTCAAACTGGTTAAATTGGGCTTCCAAGTAGCTCCTTGACCATAGTTTTAAAGGTGTTGTACATCAGTGCTTGAATTAGCTCTGGATTGCATGTTTTACTTTCATTCTCATACTTTATCCCATTTCCTGTGGGCTCTATTGGGAACCACGTTGACTAGTTCATATAGAATCATTTATGTATGCGTGAACTCATTCCTTGGGGACCTTGGTATATGCCTATAATTTCAGCACGTAGGTGGCTGAGGCTAGAGGATTCCTTGAGTCCACAAGTTCAAGACCAACCTGAGCAACCTCCTGAGACTTCTGACACCTTCCCTCAAAAAGATAATTTTCAAAAAAAAGGGGGAGGGTTCATTTTTGAAACATGATCAGGCTGGTCTTGTCACTATTTAGCTCAAGCTGGCCTCAAACCTGCAGCAATCTTACTGCTTCAGCCGCCTAAGTACTAGGATTACAGATGTATGCCATGATACTTGGCTCTTTTTCTCTCCATTCCTCTGTATTGAGCCCAGGTTCTTTACCCTGAGGTATATCGCCAACTCTTTTTGTACTTTTTTTTTTTTTTTTTTTTGAGATAGAGTTTCCCTCTGGCACTAAGTTGTCCAGGCTGGGATTGAACATGTAATCATTCTGCTTCAACCTCCCAGAGTGCTGTGATTACATGTACATGCCACCAAATAGCTCAATACAGAGTTGTGTGTGTGTGTGTTTAGGACATTTAAATACCAAATTATTTACTGGTAGCACACTGTATTGTACTAGTAGTATATGTGGTATCATTCTGTGTGACTTAGAACTCAGGATGTAAAATATTCTCTTCCTCCCACATCCCCTTAGAGGGCATCACACTTAACATTCGCTCAACCACTGTGCTATATATATTTCCAGCCCTTTCAGAAAAGATAAAAGACTCCCCTGAGTTGCCCAGACTTGCCTTGAATTTACCATGCTTCTGCCTCGGTTTCCCTAGTAGCTGGTGTTACAGGTGTGAGCCACTGTGCTGACGCCTCCCAGCGTGTCTCCCCTTCACCCCCCTTCCCTGCCAATAAGTTAGGATACTGCTATAATGTCCAGCCTGGCTCTGAACTCTTGTGCTCAAGAATCCTCCTGCTTCAACCTTCTGAGTAGCTGTGACTACAGGTATGTTCCACAGTACCTACCTTTTAGTAAGTACTTTGAGTGATTGTATGTTGATATTTAAAGCCATTGACAGATTTGAAGTTATAACAACATTCTCATTTGTGGAAATAGAAGAATTTGGGAAAGAAAAAAAATGACCTCTTCTTTCACAGTTGCATGTTACATTGCTGTCTGTATTTCATCTAAAAACCAACTTCTTATATTTTCTGAGTTTTGGGGCTAAGGATAGTGTTGGCCAGTGTAATGGTGTGTGTTAACAATACGAGTTCCTCAGGAGGCTGTGTGAGGAGGATCACACATGCCAAGGTCTGCTTGGGTAATTTAGGCAAGACCCTAAAAAGTAAAAATAATGGGGAGTGTAGCTTAATGGTAGAGAACTTGCTTGCCTAATGTGGGTTAGGTCCTGAGTTCGATCCCCAACAAATATTTCCCTCCAAAAGCATTATGGTTATTTTGATTATTAGGAACATCTAAATTGTATTTCTTAGGGTTGGGTGTGGTCGTATATGTTTGTAATGCCAGCACTTTGGGAGGCTGGGCAGTTTAACAGTTTAGACACTCTCTCAAAATAAAAAGATGGGTGTGATGGCACATGGCTGTAATTCCAGGCTAAGGCACGAAGAGTTCCGAAAGTTTAAGGCTGGTAGTACAGAGTGAGTTTAAGCCAGCTGAAACTATAGAGCAAGACCCTATCTGGGATGATGGGGGGAGACTGGGCCCGAAGCTCAGTGCAGAAGCCCTGGATTCTGTGGGGGGGGGGGATCCATTTCCTGAAGTATTTAATACTGTACATCAATACATTTTTGAAGTTTTATTTTCTCAGATATGATTATTAATGTATTTTAATACAGGTTCTTACAGGGTCTCACTATACAGATTGGACTTGTAGTGATCCTGCCTGTTTTCAGCCTCCCAAGCCCTGGGATTACAGGTGTGCGCTACCACTCCCAGTCTCTGTCATCATCTCAGTGTGCCCTGGGGGTAGGGCCAGCATGGCACACTGGGGATCGAATCCTGGTTGCTGTGTTTGCCTAAAGGCACTTTAGTCCGCTGAGCTATTTGGCCAGCCCCTCAATTATTATTTTTTTAATTTTTGTTTTATTTTTCTGATGATACAGGATGTCACTACACACTTTGGACTCCCAGTGGACTGCTGGGATTACAGGCGTAAGCCACCATGCCTGGTTTTGGAGCTGTCATGGTGTATTCAGGGTCCCAAGGACCTACAGGGCATGCAGTACTGAGGATCAAACTTGGGACCTTGTGCTTGCCAGCCAGGTACTTAGGCCAGTGAGATAGCTCATCTGCCTAAGCACCTGCTTAGACAAGCACAGAGACTGAGGTTTGATTCCAGCACCACATTTGGCCTTGGCTGGGCATGCTGAGCTGGCCACTGAGTCTGAGCGCATACTTGTAATCCCAGCCCTGGGGAGCTGAAAACAGGAGGATCACAGTGAGTACGAGCTGCATAGTGAGACCCTGTACCAAATACATAAAGTTAAAAATTTTTTTGAATTATTTAAGTGATACTTGTTAAGTCCATAGAGGAATACTGAAATTTGGATGTTTTTTCCCTTCTTTCAGCCATTCAAGAGAGGCAAAGCAAAGGGATGGTTTTTAGATGCCATTAGGAAAGGAACAAAATTGACCTGGCCTTTGTAGCAGTTGAATAACAGGCACCCTTTCCCTTCTGCAAACAACCTTGAATTCACAGTTTAAATTTGTGCTTCATCATATTTTATTTCCCTTGAGCGTAAACTATTACATCATCTGTGTTGGGCCTCTGCTGCTGTTTACTGAGCATTGGCTGGGTGGTTCCCCTGGAATACCTTTTTAAGAAATACAGCTGTGTTCTGAATGTGCTTAGTACTGCTTAACACCCAGTACGTGGTGGTCAGTCTGTTAGCAATTCTTAGAATAATTTCTTATTGAGGAATAAATTACCTTGGTTATATGCTTGCTACTGTCATGAGCTAAACTCCCTGTGAATGACTACATTGTATTTCTGCTAAGATTTAATATTTAATGCATATTGAGATACCCTTTTCTGTCAAAGTCCCTTTTTCTCTGCTTAATCTGAATGGGCATATGTTCAAGGTTAAATAGCAGATATACTCGGAGTGTTTAAATAGGTTATTTTCAATTTCCCTATCACTTCCAGAGGCTATTCATAAAGTTAAGCTTTCAGTTCTAACTTTAGAGTAATGTATTTTCTGTTAGATACTAGTTACTAGATTTTAGGCAGTTGATCCTGTTGAAATAGTGAGAGCAATAACTTGTTTCACATGCCCAGTATAAAAAGGCACATTCATAGTCAAGCTTTTGTATAAATTGGGGTGAAAGGGCTGGCCAGATAGCTCAGCAGACTAAAGCACCTGCTTAGGCAGAGCACAGTGCCCAGAGTTTGATCCTTGGATGCGGTGCTGTCCCCGCCCCCAGGGCATGCCGAGACTGGGCATGGTGGCATGTGCCTGTAATCCCAGTGCTTGGGAGGCTGAAAACAGGAGAATCTTTAGGAGTCCAATCTACGTAGTGAGACCCTGTACACCCTGTACTGAAGTTAAAAAATAAATAAATTGGGATGAAAGTATTTAAAATTATTAACAGTTTGGGACAAACACTGTGGAGATATGTTGTCCTTTGTGTAAAGGTGACCTGCTGGCTTCCTCTATGCATAATCATGATTCCATTTCCTTTTTCAGGGTTTTGCTTTTTAAGATTTAAGGATTCAAATTCCATACTAAATTTGAGATTGTCCTGGAGAACAGACTGCGTTACATATCTTACTTACATTTCTGATGTTAGCATTGTGTTTTGTACATACTTAGTCAAATGAATACTATACTTGACAAGTAAGTTAAAAGGTGCTGGGGTGGGCAGTGTCTTTGGAGCAGTAAATAAAACAAAATTTGCTTTGGATTTACTGTTTCTTTCTTCTTCTTCTTCTTCTTTTTTTTCTTTTTACTATTTCATTGTTCATCTTTCCCTCTTAGAATGTTGAAGTAATCCTTCCACCTCCACTTCCCACAGAACTGGGACTACAGGTGTGCACTGTGCTGAGCTGTGGAATTTTTCATTTTTTGTTACATGGGATGGAACCCAGGGTTTTGCACTACTTTAGCTCTGAGGAACACCCTTTTTTTAAACACCAAATTTCCCTAAATCGTTAAATTACCTACCCAGGGTGGGCTGCAGCGAATTCATCTCACAGGAGCCTGGGATTGCAGGCATACATCACTGCCAGGCAGGAATGAATGAATGAATGAATGGGTGAATGAATGAATGAATGATTTTCCTCCCTTCCTTCTCCTTCCTCATTTTCTTTCCTTCTCTAGCATCTTCCTGAATTTTTCAGACAATGTCTCATTCTCCTGGGTGTGTAGGATGACAGGTGTGTATGAAGATGCTCCTTTTTCCTTTTTCTAAAACTGGTTTGGGGATCAAACCTACTGGTGCTCTACCACTGAGCTGCAAAAAAAGAACCAGCTTTTTTTTTTTTAAGACTGAAGTTGCCCCAGGGTCTAATTTGTGTTTCTCCTACCTTACCCTCTCTTGGTGGGATTACAGGCATGTACCAGCAAGCTTGGCTTATTTTTACTGTTTCCCTTATTATTATTTTTTAATATTTATTTATTTATTCAGTACAAGCTCTTGGTATGCAGCTCAGACTTGCAGCAATCCTCTCTCAGCCTACCCAGCACTGGGGTTACAGGTGTACATCACCATGCCTGGTTTTGGCGCCTGGCATGATGAACCGAGGGCCGGCAGAACATGCGGTACTGGGGATTGAACTCTGGTACTTGCACTTGCCAGGCAGGTGCCAAACTATCTCCTCAGCCCCTTTTTACTGTTTTTAATCACTGAGTGCTGCACTGAAAAGTTCCATTAACATTCTTGGTTTGCTTCGCCTCTTCGTAATAGTACTTCCATTGCCCTCCACCTGCCCTGCCTCTCTGTGCACACTCTTGTCCTCCTGTAGTTCAGACTGGCCTGACTGTACAGCCTTGCACTGCCACGCCCTGCTCTTAAAATAGTGTTTTTATTAACTTAAACTGAGTTGTATGTTTTTTATTTGTTTTAATGGTGCTGGAGATTATGTCAAAGTCTTGTGTGTGCCAGGCCTCTGTTTGGGCCTTATCCTCAGGTCCCTCAGTTTTAAACAGAAACTGTTCAGTTGCCTCTGGTGGCTAAAGAATGATTTTAGTAGGTGATTTATCTTGCTAACTTTATTTGAATTTAGTGGTGCATAATATGATTAGACAGTTTTATCTTCTGTGTGATTGTTACTGTTTACTTTTTTTTTAGTATTGGGGATTGAACTCAGGACCTTGCGCTTGCCAGGCTGGTGCTTATGCCACTGAACTATCTCCCTGGCTCTGCTGTTTACATTTAAAAATAATTTAATGAATTAGAGCTGAGCCTGAGGATGACTGACACCTATAGTCCCAGGCTGAGACAGAGGGATCTTGGGGGCCAGGCTATTCTGAGGTACTTAGACAGACCCTCTCAACACACATACACAAAACAAGGCCTTTTTCACACACACACACACACACACACACACACACACACCCCAAAACAGGTTTTTAAAAGTTTTTTAAAGTTTATATAATGTAAGGTGAAATTCACATCTCCATTCTTGGTGGTATCTTTGTGTGAATAGCTTAAGAAAATAGATGGTTTGCTGGCCATGGTGATTCATGACTGTAATCCCAACATGTGGAAGGCCACACAGTTTTAAGACCAACATGAAGTATGTGTGGTGACGCTGTCCTAAAGAAAGAAAGGAAAGAAGGAAGAAAGCAATTTTGTTTTTTTAAAAGGTAGCTCTTTGAAAGCTGTACAACGACACCTTGGTATAGTGCTTACAATTGTTCTGGAGTCAGACACTTGGATTCATAGACAAGCTTTTTATTTTCTTTCATCTGTAAAATGGAAACATTTAAATAGTAGAGTTGTAATAAGTGGGAATAATACAAAGTGTTTGACATCAACCTTGTCTGGTATATGTTGAAATTCAGTAAATGCCAACTATGATCATAATTCTCTGTAGATTTTTTTTTTTTTTTTTTTTTACCGACATTCTGGGCAGTTTTTCATGACTTACATATACTATTTATTTTTCTATGGCATAGTGTTACTTTTTTATAGTGTTACTTTGTAAACATGGTTAGTCATATTGATGGATATTTATGTGGTTTCCAGTTTGTTTCACTATATTGCATGTGAGTTCCTGCAACCACCCTGGAATACCTTTTTGTTTTATTCCTATGACAAGGGTCAGATTCCAGAACTGTGGGGTCTAGAGAGAATTTGATGAAGGGAATGGATACCAAACATGCTCTGCCCTGGATGTTGCTTATTTCAAGCTTATTATATAGGAATTGGGTTCCATCATTTACCCTCCTAATCCCCCTCGCCCTACCCCAGGAGTAAGCTAAAAATTTGGATTTTTTTCTTTTTTATTTTATTTTATTTTTTAACATTTATTTATTGTTTGTGGGGGGGG
>NW_004524646.1:8649597-8654031 GCF_000260255.1 Octodon degus
CTTGCCAGGGAGGCGCTTATTCCACAAAGCCATCTCCCCAGCCCTTTTTTTTTAAAATTTGGATTTCTAGGTGCTTTTGTTTTTTGTTTAAGACAGGGTCTCACGTAGTTCAGGTTGCCCGCAGACTCATGGTGTTCCTCCTGCCTCAGCCTCTCAACTGGTGGGATTAGCATTACATTACATTGCATTACATTACATTACATTATATCATGCTTTTTATTTGTTTTGGTACCAGGGAACGAAACTCAGGACCTTGCGCTTGCCAGGCAGGTGCTTATATATTCCTGAGCTATATTACCAGCCCCAGTGGTGGGATTATTGTTGTGTGCCACTATTCCTAGTTTCCTGTAGTAGTTTATATTTTAAAAGCTGTGTGTTGTAAAAGAGACTAGTTTTCCAACTTAGTCTTTCTTTTACTTGGGAGTCTTATATTCTGGGTTGTTTTTGTTGTAATAATAGTTACTGGGGTCTGAGCCAAGGGCCTTTTCTCTGAGTTAAATCTCTAGCCCATACTTAGTTATTTTTGAGACAGAATCTCCTCAAAATTGCCTAGACTGATTGAAGCCTGAAGGAATGCTAGAATTATGGACCTGTGCTGCCACACCCAGCATTTATGTCTGTTCTGAGGTAGGGTCTCATGAACTCTACCTAGGTAATACAGACCAGCCTTAAGCTCTCTTACATAGCCTAGGATGGCCTGAATTTAAAATCTTCCTGCCTCAGTCTCGGATCATAGGCACATGCCACCACGCCTGACACATCCCAGTAGTGTATTTTTGTAAGATAGATTGCTGGACATTAAGTTGAGATAAGTGTTTTTAAAATATTGTGTTTTTTTTGAGATAGGGTCTTCCGGTACAGTTCAGGCTGGCCTTGAATTCACTATGAAGCTCAGGGTGATCCTCCTGTTTTTCTCCCAAGTGCTGGGATTACAGGTGTGTGCCACCATGCCCTGCAACATTTGATGATTTTAAAATTTGTTTTATTATTATTGCCCTTTTTATTAATTTGTTGGTACTTGGGATGGATGTGTGGAGGGCTGAGCTACACTGTGAAACCCTTTTTTAATTTTTATTTTGAGACAAGATCTTGCTAAATTGCCTAGACAGGGATCCAATTTGTAGTCCTGCCTTTGTGTACCAGAGCTAGGATTACAGGCATGGACCATTACCCTGTTTTCTCTTTTCTTGCTTCTTGAGATCAGTTTTTGTAAGGCAAGATTTGAATGCTATTACCAGAAGTTACAGCTTTTAGGAAGTTATGTTTCAGGAAGATAAGGTTGTTGGTAGTGTGGATAGTGGACCACTATGGCCAGGAAGAAGACAAGCATGGATTTAGAAATGTTATTTCCAAAGATGGATTTAGTGCTATGTAAACAAGGTTTTGATGAAAATAATTCCCAAATTCTAAGAAGAAAAAGGTTCTAAAAATACATTTGGTTTCATGCTCTGAATCTGTAAAACAAATGTGTGTATCTGTGATTTTGAGAGGTAAAAGATTCATATGTGTAGTTATATTGGTATCTTATTTTATTTATTTATTTATTTATTTATTTTAACATTTATTTATTGTGTGTGTGGCCAGCTCAGCCCACCAGGGGGCGGGACTGGCTGGCATGTGGTGCTGGGGTTCGAACCGCGGTCCCTATGCTTTGTCAAGCTTGTTCCAAGTAGGTGCTTTAGACCACTGAGCCATCTCTCCAGCCCCTGGTATCTTATTCTTTATTATTTTATTTTAATTTGAAGAGTGAAAACAAGCAAAAACAAATAGAGAAAAATGACAGAAATGACAAACAGCGTAACATGTTACAGATTTTCAAAACAGGGATAGCTAATTAACAATGGTTGCTATGTTACTTATTTTTTCATGTTAATAACAAAAAAGATAAAATAAGAAAAACAGTTTCAAGACAGGTTAGCATGATAGTTACAATAATTAATGCATTGCATATTGTTGTCTTCCTAGTAGTTACTCAGAAGACGAGATGGAGGCATGCTATCTTGTCTAAACAATGTTAGTATAAACCTTTCCTCTCAATGAATTAAGAGAAAGTAGCTATATATCTATGTTAGCTATTTTGTATATACATGTATATATTTTTCTCATATACACACAGACCAAAAAAAAAAAAAAAAAAAAAAAAAAAACCAGGAAGGATTAAGATGTTTAAAGAGTGTTGTAGTGATATATTAAAAATAGTCATCATAATGGTGCACACCTTGAGCTTACTATGCTGTAATCCCAATACTTGGTAGGCCAAGCCAGGAGGATTGTTGTGCATTTGAGGGCACCCTGGGCTACATAAGCAAGACCCTGAGGTGGATGATGGGGGAGATAAGTTAAAAACAGAATATTCACATCAGACTAAGTACAAAGAAAGAATAAGGAGAGAGATATAAAATAGCAAGAAATAGCAAGGGTAATAAAATGAGTTCTTTTGGACATACCAACAGAGAGAACTGGCTGGATGGCTGACAGTTTTGCTTTCTCACTGTTCAAGTAGTATAAGCACAGATCTCAAATGAAGACTGATCAGGTACTCAGGAAAAGCACATGTGCATTGTTCTTGTTTGGTTGGTTGGCTAGTTTTGTGCTAGGAACCTTGAGCAGCTACACAAACATTCTGCCACTGAGCACTATACACCTCTAATCCATGTTTATGTGGTTTTTATTTATCTCATGGGACGGGATTTTGGACTCAAGGTCTTGTGTGTGCTAGGTAGTTGCTGTACTGCAGAGCTTTACACACATTTCCCTTGCCCTTTCTCCACTCATTCATATATTCATTTATTCCTGCTGGGGATTGAACCCAGGGCCTTTTTTTTTCTTTTGTTAGCTGAAGTTTTTATTAACTCATAATTACTTGTCTTCTGGTTTGTTGAAGCAGAAAGTCAGACAACACTTGCCACAATAATGTCTGTCAAAAGTGGCTGGCCATAAAAACTCCTGCACCACATTGATCTGAGGGGCACTTTCAACAAAAATGACTAATTTTGCCATTTTCATCCACCTTATAGTATTTTAGGACAGCCAACTTAACCTTCTTGCTCTTATGCTTATTCTTCTTGGGAGTGGTGTAAGACTTCTTCCTTTTCTTAGCACCACCGCGGAGTCTCAACACAAGATGAAGGGTAGACTCCTTTTGAATGTTGTAATCAGGCAAGGTCCGTCCATCTTCCAGTTGCTTACCAGCAAAGATCAGCCTTTGCTGATCAGGAGGAATTCCTTTCTTATCCTGGATCTTGGCCTTTACATTTTCTATAGTGTCCCAGGGCTCAACCTCGAGCGTGATGGTCTTTCCTGTGAGGGTTTTCACGAAAATCTGCATCTTGGTGGCAGTTCCATCACAGATGGCAGATCTGGAAGGAACCCAGGGCCTTTGCACTGAGCTACATCCTCATCCTATTTTTTAAGAAGAGTCTCACCAAGTTGCTAAGTTGCCCCAGCTGGACTGAAACTTATACTCCTTTTCTCTCAGCCTCTCAGACTGCTGGGGTTATAGGTGTGTGAGACCATGTGCAGCTTTCACGTAGGCTTTTTTTAATTTTTATTTATTTTTTGATACTGAGAATGGAACTCAGGACCTGGCACTTGCAAGACAGGCTTTGTGCCACTAGCTACATCCCTGGCTGTCATGCGTGCTCTTGATAGTGAACGTGGGTAAGACATTTTACACTGCAGCTTTACCCCCACCCCATTGTTTTGTATGCATTGTGGAAGTTTTACTTATTTTTATTTTTTTGGAAATGAGATATCTGTGTAGGTCGGGCTGCTCTTACACTCACAGTGTGGTCTAGGCTGGGCTCACAGCAACCCTCCTACCTCAGTTCTCTGGAGTGCGGGGATTACTGGAGCTTCACTGTTAAGGGTAGAATAAACTGAACATTTTGTGCATGCCTGAGGCAGGAAAATACCACAAGTTGGAGGCTAGACTGGGCTACAGAATGAGATGAAGGCCAGCTTGGGCTATAGAGTGTGTTCAAGGTTAACCTGAACTATATGATGACACCTTCCCCACAAAAATTGAATTAAAAATAGAAAAATTTGACTTGTTTCTTTTAAAATACAATAATGATTAATGTTGTGCTTGGGACAGTTTGAGCGCTTAAAGCATCTGCCCACCATTTTTATTGAAGGCACAAAATAAAAGTTAACACGTTCCTATCTGATAGAACTACTACTGATGAATTTTTTTTTGTTTTTTCAAAACCAAGAAACTTATATTCATATAATTAGAATTCTCAAAGTAAAAAGAGTAGGCAATTAATATTTAAAGATTTAAAATTTCTGGGGGGCTGGAGAGATGGCTCAGTGGTCTAAAGCACCTACTTAGAACAAGTTCAGCGAAGCACAGGGACCACGGTTCAATCCCCTAGCACCACATGCCAGCCAGCCCGCCCCCTGGTGGGCTGAGCTGGCCACACACACCTCTCT
>NW_004524646.1:8657946-8671150 GCF_000260255.1 Octodon degus
TGACGGCAGTCGGAAGAGAGCCTGATGATGCTTCCTCCGCGGTGTCCACCAGCAGAAAGGCTGGGTTTTCCTTTAAATGTGATCCGTTTCTTTTCTGTAGCGGCTTTTATTATTCTGTTCCTATACTGAATTTTTGGGATCTTGGTTATTATATGTCTGGGTGTGGATTTAATTGGGTTGATGTTCTTTGGAGTTCTTTATGCTTCGGTTACTGAATGTCAGATTGTTGCCCCATATTTGGGAAGTTTTCTGCTATTACTTCTGCCCATATTCTTTTTTTTTTTTCATATTCTTTTTATATCATTTGTATTGACTCCTCATCGATGCCTATTAGTCTCACATTGTTCATCTTTGCACTGTCTTGCAGGTATTGAATTATTTTTTCCTGCATCCTAGTTGTTTTTAAGAGATCTTTTCTTTTTCATTAGCTGCAATGGTGTTTTTAAGGTCAGAAATTCTATTTTCACTTTCATTCAAATGGTTTTGCCATCTTGTGATTGAGGTTTTAATTCCTTGTATATCACTTTGAATCTATTTCATACATTGTTTCTTTCCTAAATTGCTTATTCAGGGGTTCCACCATTTTTATATTCTGCTCTATTTTTTTTTTTTATCAGTGTATTCTTTAGAAGCACTTAGTACTTTTATTATAGTTATAACTACATTTTTTGGTTCAGAAATTATTTCTGATCTGATTTCTTCTATGTCTTTCTGCAGTTGTTTCTTTACTTCCAACACTATTATTTCAGAGATATCCGGAGTGTGATTTCCAGTTTCCTCTATGCTAGTGTCTTCTGCAATTGTACTGAGTGGACTTGGGGCCTGAGACTGCATTTTGTTCCTTCTCTTTGTCATTTTGTATACCACTGTCTTCTAACCTTTGGTGTGGAGCTTAGATAGAGTTAATACCTTAGCACCAGGTCCAGATCTACGAAGTTCAGATTCCTCCAGGTGGGTACTGCTTGGATCTGGCTGGGGTCTGACTGCTGTAGTCCACTTCTTCCTGCTGCAGCCCTTGAAGTTGAACCCTTTCTATCACTCTGGCAAGATGCTCTGCTCCTGAATCAGCTGGATAGGTCTTGCCTCGTTTTGCAGGGAGTTCTGCTGAAGAGTTCCACACTGGGCCTGCACTCTGGGTCAAATGAGGATCCAGTGGGCCCCAGGAGGTCTCACTCACACACCAGGCCTGCGCTCTGGGTCTCTTCAGGATCCGCGGGCCCCAGGTTGTTTCACTCACATGCCTGGCCTGTGCACTGTCTATTCAGGATCCACAGACCCTGGGTGGTCTCACTCCGAGACTCTTGTAGCCCAGGATGACCTCCAACTTGGAAGTGATCCTCCTGCCTCCACTACTGATGAATGTATTATGGCTATCTGATTAGCAGCTTAGACTGCTGGTGGTATCAATGGATCTGGTCACTATTACCAGTCATTTTACTGATAAAATTAATAGAGTATGTATGGGCTTTATTTAGTTGCTTTAATTTGAATGATTACTGCCCAAATGGAAACGTTAATACTATCTATACCAATTAAAATTTATAATCAACAAATTTATTTCATTAAAGAAATTTACATTCATGAATAACAGTAATTCTCTGAATTTTAACGTGGAAATCTTATAACATTGCTTGAGTATATACATTCACAACTGCTGTACTACAAATTAGCTGTATTTTATATGATTTTAATGTTTTACTTAACGAACTGTAAAACAGTGATATGTGGTCTGCTTAATCACTACCTCTCTTTGCATTACTGTAGTAAAAGAGTCTCTAAGAAGTGATACAACACACTTGATGAGACAGTCGTGTGTACCACCTGTGGTTCAAGTGTGAGAATAGTGCTTAAATTTGAATGACAGCCACCTGGCTGTGAGGCAGATGAATTACAGCACCCATTATAACATGTAAAGATGTATTTGTTTCTTTTTAACTAGTTGTGATTTATTTTTGCTTATTTTATGCATGTCTTTTGAATTCTGTATACACATACAACACGTTTTCTTGAATTACATGGAACAAATTTGGGTTTTATTTTATAATTCCATGGCTAGATAATGTGGCTACATTTTGAATAAATAAATGTCCCAACTGACATGATTTATTTTCCCATCTTTTTTTTTTTTTTTTGTGGTACCAGGGATTGAACTCAGGACCTTGCACTTGCCAGGCAAGCATTTATTCCACTGAGCTGTCTCCTCAGCCCATCACCACCAAAATGTTGACATGTATCCCTGTGAAGTGATGCACACCTGTAATCCCAGCACACTGGAGGTTACGTAACCTCTGTAGCTGGCAAAAACAGCATCTAAAAATATTTTTAAAGAAAAAGAATCAAAAAACAACAAAATTCCAGAACAATATGACAGGAGGGTAACAATGGTGAACACAGTGCATATTGTTACCTTCAAATCAGTTACTCAGAGTACAAGATGTCAGCATTTAATTGTTCCAACAATATTAGCCCAAGCCTATCCCTTTAATGAACTGAGGGAAATCAGCAGCATACTTACCCTCTTTTATATATATATATATATATGTATGTATGTATTTTTTTTTTCCTTTTGCTTTTTCCTTTTCCTTATCCCTCTAAACCAGTTTTTCTTTCCTTTTGAAGTTTCTTCCTATTTTACAATCTCGTGCATCTTGGATCACTTTCATTCTTTTCAGCTTCTCACACTAGGGAGATAGTTGAATGTTTATACATTTGCATCTGGGTAATTCACTTCTGAGTCTGGTCTCAGGTTGCATACATTTATCTATAAAAATTTTCAGTTGTTCTTCTTTATAGCTGAGTAATTCTCCATTATGTAAAAAGACCATACCTTTTAATCAGTTTCTCAGTTGATTGGTGTTTGGGTTGTTTCCAAGATCTAGCTGTTATATATTGTGCTGCTATAAACATAGGTGCACGTATTGGCTCTGTGGTATGTTCGTCTCCTGGGAAGATACATAGAAGGGAACTAGCTGGGTCAAATGGGACCTCCAGGGCTAGTTTTTTGAGGAATCTGCACACCGATTTCCACACTGGTTGCACCAGTCTGTACTCTCACTAGCAATGGAGAAGAGTTCCCTTTTCCTCAAGCCACTCCAGCACATGTTATTGGTTGATTTCTTAATGATTGTCATTCTTTCTGGGGTGAGACAGAATCTGTTTTAATTTGCATCTCTCGAATGACGAGTGATACTGAACACTTTTTCATATATTGCAAAAATAGCATTTTTGAAGTATATGTTTATTAATGCTTTAGAGGTAACAGAGATCTTCACTGTTTCAATAGGAAATATTTCTCACAAGTTTTTTTGTATTGTATTTTCTCTAGTAGTGCGTATGCTTCATATTCTTATAGCTTAGTGAGACTTAGGTGGTAGTGAAGTTAAAGTCCTTGAGGGAAGAAGAGAAATAACTTTTTTCTGGTCACCAGCTTTTGGTTATGTTTTTTAGTAAGACAGTGTATTTTGAAAGTAAAAATTTTAGGCCAGGGATACAGCTCAGCAGCAAATGGCAAGCATGAGGTTGTGAGTTCAATTTCTTACACATGCGTGTACACACACACGCACACACACACCCAAGTAAAAATTTTGGTGGTATCACAGGGAATGAATTGTTTAGAAATGTATTTTACTGATGCAGTTTTTCTAGTCATAATGGTTTGTAAATTGTAGAAATTTTGCACTAATTTAATCCCAAATCCATTTTTTAGTCCAGTTACAACACAGGGATCACAACAGACGCAGCCACCGCAGAAGCACTATGGCATCACCTCGCCTATCAGTTTAGCAGCCCCTAAGGAGACCGACTGGGTGCTGACACAGAAACTCATCGAGACTCTGAAGCCCTTCGGGGTTTTTGAAGAGGAAGAAGAACTGCAGCGCAGGTAGATAGGCTCTGTGTGTCTGTAGTTTATATTATTAACATGGAAATTAATGCATTGTGTACTCATTTAGAATGTCAGCATTATTTCAGATTTGTGTTTTGGTCAAGAGTGCTACTTAAGAAAGATAATAGTTTCCAAATAGATTTCTTATTTTGATATTTGGTGGTTTTGGTAATTACAATGCAGAGTAGTCAGGAGAAGAAAGGACCTTACCCAGTGAAACATTGCCTATATATAACTCGCTTCTGCATGCAGCTGTTTACTTAAATGTAAAATTTAGAAAAATATCTATTTAAGACTGTACAACCCATAGTGATATGGAAAAACAACTTGATACTTGACAATTACTTTACCAACAGGATTTTAATTTTGGGAAAATTAAATAACCTGGTGAAAGAATGGATACGAGAAATCAGTGAAAGCAAGGTAAGGTGATGTTTTGTATATAGTAATAGAACACAGTAATTGTCTTACCTCACTTGGTGCTATTTAAGTGAATTTAAAGTCTTTAATGTGGCATTCATTTTAGACTGTTGGCACTTTAATCTGCTGAGCTATCTGGCCAGCCCTTGATAATCAATTTATATTTTGTTTCTTAGTTATTTTGAAAGAAAAAAAAATCAGCCCAGCTTACTGATTTTTTTTTTCTTTTAAATACTTTTTGATTGCAACATTTCAAAGCTGAACTCAGTAATTAAACTACTTACATTCTTTAGTGAAGCAGTAGATGTTTTTCTAAAAAGGGGGGATTCTTAACATGCATGAGGGTCTGGATTTCTCTCTCTTTCTTTCTTTCTTTCTTTCTTTCTTTCTTTCTTTCTTTCTTTCTTTCTTTCTTTTTCCGGAACCAGGATTGAACTTGGGCCCCTTACACTTGCCAGGGAAGTGCTTATTTTCCACTGTTCCATCTCCTTTTAAGGAATCTTACAACAATAGGCTGACTTTTTTTTAATAGTCTTGATATTAGTTTATCAAACTATCACTATTTTTAGATTTTAATAGCAGCATTCTTTTAAGTTACTATGAGGGATCTGTGACTAGATCTTGGTAAGAGAAATGTTTTGTTTTGAGACAAGTTCTCACTATGTTGTTCAGGCTGGTCTTGACCTTGCGTCAGTCCACCTGCTTCAGCCTTGAATTCAAGGTTATCTTGACTACATAGTTAAAAAAATTCAAAAACTTTTGACTCTGCTTTTCTTGAAAAAGTTCTTTTTTCTGTAACCCAAATTAATAAATTTTATTTTCTGATTACAGTGACCATAATAGGATATGTACAGGAATCTCTAGAATTGTACTATAGTAATGTCTAACCTACATGTGATTATTTAAGTTAGAATTAGAATGAAACATTTAGTTTTTTAACATATTCAGGAAGAGGCTATATAAAATTCATGTTTCACTGTCCCATGGCTTGAACCATTAGTAGATGGTACATGTGTGATTGTCCCATCAGGTGGCTTTTTATTTTATCAGTTAAAAAAAGCTGATAAAGGTGATTAGATTTGTTTGTACCACCAGTGGTTTATGCTAGTGGGAACAAACATGTTGATCACACTAGCCAGATTTCAGGTAGTTGGTGGTGATGAATATAGTCGCTGTTCTGTTGGACATTAGAGGTACATAGCGTGCACATATCCTCAGTTTTGTCTCAGAGCGACCACTAAATGTATGAGTTTTAATTGCCATTGTCATCAGCTCATTGTAGTTTTTAACTTTTATGACTATAATTGTACACATAGCTCATTATCTTATTTTAAATAACCAGATGAACATTGCAGATCTTTATAAATACCTAAATATAAGAAAGCAGAGGCCATACTTAACAGTGTTAACAATTTTCATACCTTTTTTTCTATTGTAATGGTTATAGAAGCCCTCTTCAACAAGAGTCACTGAATCTTTGAAGTTTAAAGATTTGGTTTTATTTCCAGTTTCAGAGTTGGGCAACACTTTATAAGGTAGAATGACTGTTGGCCTTTCTTGAATCTTTAGAAACTTTTAGAATTCTTTTAGAATATGAAGTAACACTTTGATTAGTGCCATTTTAAATTTTTTTGGTGTAGGGAATGGTTTTTTTTAATGTATTTAGTACGGGGTCTATAGCGTCTCACTACCCCAATTTAACTTGTAGTGATCCTCCTGTTTTCAGCCTCCCAAGTGCTAGGATTACAGGCGCACGCCACTAGGCCCAGCCATCTCGGCACACCCCAGGGGGTGGGGCAGGCACACCAGGGATTGAACCCAGTCCCTGCCTCTGCCTAAGCAGGCACTTTAATCTGCTGAGCTATCTGGCCGGCCCTGGGAAGGGGGGTAATTCTGTATGTGTTATGATACCAACTGCATTATTATACTAAGGAATTGGAAAGTGAAAGGACCTTTCTGTTTTATGTTGGGACAAATATGAACAGGGCCACTGAATATACAGTAGTCCTTTTATAGTAATCTTTTTACTGTAGTCCTTTTACTGTAGTGCTAGAGCTAGAAGACACTTGGCTTGATTTGGTTTTGAGATAGGACCTTGCCATTTAGTTCAGGCTAGCCTCAGATTCAGAGCAATATTCCTGCCTCAGCCTCCCATGTGCTGGGATTATAGATAATGTACCACCATGGTAGGAAGACAGTTTTTGAATGCTTCATCTTTTTTCTCTGATAGTTCTGAATGAAAAAAACACTCCTAAGTCTGTTTTTTTAAAAAAATCATTCAATGTGAAAGTGTTTCACAAATCTGAAAAAAACATTAATTTAGCACTAGTGACTTTGAAGTCACTTTCGAAATGGGAAAGTTATACTGCAGTATTCTGTGGGATATTTAGTATTAACATTGAATACCTTTTAAGTGTTCAGAATATTTTTTTATTAGAATCTAATATTCATGACTTATGTAGGACCTACGTCATGAACAAATGCCCTGATTTTAATTAACATTGCTTCTGTGGAATAACTTGATCTCCATTTATGATTTCCAGAAATGTAGCAAATTCTAGAGCAGTGTGTGTCTACCAAAGAACACTATTAGAAGTTGGAAATTGCTTGACTGTCAGGTTAGATTGATCTATGAAGGACTGTTTGGTTTTGGTAAAGTTCTATGTTTGAATATGCTCATAAAAGTTGGCATTGTTTTATTTATTTTTCTTTTTGATATGAGGTTGACTCTTGCTATGTCTCCCAGGCTGACCTTAAGCTGCTGAGCTTAAAGGATCCTCTATTTCCAAGTCACTAGGATTACATATGTGGCCCCCCCATCACCTGACTTGTGTTGGTTTTTTAGAAGTACAGTGTGAGCCAGATGTGGTAGTATACACCTGTGATGCCAACACTTGGGAAGTTTGGGCCAGAAGGTCACTAATTGGAGGCTAACCTAGGCCACATGTTGAATTAAAGGCCACCTTGGACAACATATTGTGGTAGTGTCTCAGAAAAAACCCAAACTCTGTCAAAAATTATAAAAATTACCCTTGTGTTTTACTGACTTTTTCTTTGGTTTGTTTTAACAGAATCTTCCACAGTCTGTAATTGAAAATGTTGGAGGAAAAATTTTTACATTTGGATCTTACAGATTAGGAGTACATACAAAAGGTACAGAATTTGTTTCTCTTGAAGGAATATATTTTTTAAGGATTACATAACATGGGTTATAATGACATGTTCTTTTTCATTGTTTATGAATCCTGTACAAGCTTAGGTTTGCATGGAAGAATAAGGACTTGACAGTCTTAGAAGACACAAAATTACATCTTCCATGTAGTGTCCAGTGCACACTAAAATTAAGAAAAATTCAGCTCCCAGACATTAGCCACACTTTATTCAGTAGCCAGTGCAGCTACTAGATACTACATTGGGTATTGCAGGTGTTTAGAGTATTTTTCACAGTAAAGTTCTTTTGGAACATGCTGTTCGTCATTTCTTTGTACCTTACATACATTTATTATAGACATATTATAAAACGTAGCTTAGCAAAACACAAGCCAGTGTATGTCTCTTGTCTTTTTTTTTTTTTTTTTTTTTGGTCTTCTTGTGACAAGGTCTCACTGTGCCAGTCAGGCTGGCCTTGAGCTTACTTTGTAGTCCAGGCTGATTACAAGGATCCTCCTGCCTCAGCCACCTACGTGTTGGTTTTACAAGTATGCACCACCATGTCCAGTTCTTTGCCGTTGTTATCACTATCACTATTTTATTTCATAAATCTTTTGCTATTTTCTCCACAAAAATAGTTTTCATAATAAACATTTATTAAACTTTTTAAAGTGGGTACTAAACTAAGTTCTTAATTTTCATTATTTTATTTTGCCCAGTACTTTTATTCTCACAAACACAGCAGTGTGAGAGAGAAAGAGTTTCTTGCTATTTATGGCAAAATCAGTAGATGGAGCCCATCAGTTTGAGGCCATATTTCTTAATTATTAACATCTGAGCTCAGATTTAAAAATATGATGATTAATACTCTTTTGTGTTCAGCTGTGTTTTCTTGTCTTCTGTTATTCTGTCATAGTAATATCACATTGATGTGTTCTGTGTTATTCAGGGAAGCAGAAAGACAGGTAGAACCATGCCCCCTTTGTGAAAATACTAAATAGCCTTTAGGATGCTGTCTCACTGCCTCTTCTTTTCCTTTTCATTACATTTTTTTAATTTTGATAGTACAGGGCCTCACACATGTTAAACTCTTTACCACTGAGCTACATACTCAGCATTGTAATATTTCATATTTTAGAAAAATGATAGTGACCTGACTTCACAATAATCTCTCCCTTTTGTGATCCCAATAATTGATTTTTAGCTCTCCTTTTTTGATACAATAGTATGTAAGCACCAGTCATATAGTATGTATGGAAAACAGTTTTGGTTGCTTAACTAGCATATTGGTTGATACAAGGACATAGAGCCTATGCTTAAATAATTCCCTCTTCATTATGAAAGTCCTGAATCGACTTACTGTACATTGTAGGTTTATCTGGGTTCTCTAAAACACAGGGTATATCAGAAAAAAGCACGCTTTGTCAGTTAGAACCATGCTTTTCAGCTCTACCGACTGGTAATTTTTATTGAGTTGATACAGTTAGATCTTGCCAGTACAATAAACAGATTGCTAACGTCAAATACTACCATAAGATGCAAAATAATTTTCTTTTAGTACTAGTGGTTGATGGGATTATTATTTTTTAGGTGCCGATATTGATGCATTGTGTGTTGCACCGAGACATGTTGATCGAAGTGACTTTTTCACGTCATTCTATGATAAATTGAAATTACAAGAAGAAGTAAAAGATTTAAGAGTATGTAAATGTTTGGGAGTGAGGGGAAGAGTTACAAAAGTCTGCTTAGTTAAGTGAATTTTATGGGATGCCATCATTTTTTGAGGTATTGCAGTTTGCCGGGCCATTCAGGGCACTTAACATGTATTTACATTAGGTTCTTTACAACAAGCCTAAAGTCATAAATCTGTAAACTTTTTATAGATCAAGAAATAGAGGCAAACAAAATAAATACAAATTATGCACATAGCTCTGCATTTGATGAATGACAGAAGTCAAGGTTTGGAATCCTGGAGCATAAAGGTCAAAACTAGTTGCTGAGAACTTATTTTGTATCTGGCATTATGCTGCATTATGTTTAAGCAATTTTAGAAATCACACACTTTAAAGTGCTTAAAAGTAGTATAGGCTTAATGTGAAATTTCAGAAACTAAACTTTTTCACTTTCCTTAAAGGCTGTTGAAGAGGCATTTGTACCAGTCATCAAACTCTGTTTTGATGGGATAGAGGTAAGGTGTGATTCAGATGCACAGTTCTTGCTATAAGGTATCATTAAGTTTGATTAGGTGTGGATTTAAAATTTGGTTTATTTTAAGATTCAAAGGGGCCGGGGAGATGGCTCAGTAGAATAAGCACTTGCCTGGCAAGCACAAGGGCCTGAGTTCAATCCCTGGTTCCGAAAAAAAAAATAATAATAATAATAAAATAAAATAAAAATTTGGAATTAGAATTATTAATAACAAGGTTTTTTTTTAAAGTCACTTTCTTTTTTATAGTATTTGCCATGTTTATTTTTCTTCAGTACCAAGTTAAACTAAAAGCTGAAATAGGAGTAATAAAACCTTAAGACTGAAGTGCTACTACAAAATACTTTTTCATAAGCAAAATTTCTTGTTTTAGTTTCATAGAGGCAGTAACAAAAGTGTGAAGCGTTGTATGTGTTATTTTCTCCTGGAGCAGTGATGGCTAACCTTTTAGAGCGTTCAGTGATGAAAATGTCCTGCTGCAGCGCATGTGCCATAGTTTTGCTGTCGCTGGGGTAGACTTCTAGTGTAGAGCTCCAGTTGTTGAGCTTTCAGCATGAATAGTGCAAGAAATGGGAACATGCTGATAGTGAAACGACTTTATTTTTGTGTTATTTCTGTTGAACATAATGGTGCTAGAAAGTCCTTATAATATTATAACGATAAAGATTATTAAATTTTAGACAGAAAAAGGCTATTGTCCAAAGAAATAGTAGTTTGTAAAATTGCTACATAAAAAGGCCAAATACCATCTGAAAAGTCCAAGCATTGGCCTTAACAAGTACGCATAAAACACGAAGTTTGTAAAGTAGTATTACGTTCATTTAGTTTAGATTTACTGTGCATGTTTAAATAGCACTTGGTGTATGGCTGTAGTCCCTGCACTTAGGAAACTGAAGCAGGAAGAGTGCTACAAATTCAAGACCAGCCTGGGCTGCATAGTGAAATCAAGGCCATTGCAAACAATATAACAAGACAGACCCTGTCTCAAAAAAACCCTGAAAAAGCAATCTGTAGAGTCAGGCATGGTGACACATGCTTGTAATCCCAGCACTTCACAGGACGGAAGAGCGCGAGTTGAGGGCTGTGTAGAGCAAGTTGAAGGTTGGCTTGGTTAACTCAGAAAGAAACCTTGTCTCAAAATAAAAGTCTAATGTAAGTTATAAAGTGATCTCCCATTTTTTTTTTTTCCCCAAAATGGATTACAAAGGTGGAAAAAATTTTTTTGTCAGAGACCTAAATCAACTTTAGAATGTTTGCATATTGAAGGATAGAATCCAGTGATGTGTGAATTTTTTAATGTTAGTTTTTTCTGGTATATACTATGTAAAAAAAATACTGCTTTAGGAAGTGTCTTTACATTTTTGTGTTTCAACTTGTTACATAATTTCATCATAACCTATTAGAGTTGTGTCTGATTTGCTTTTAAGTTAACTGCTTTTATGAGCATAAAGTTTATTTCTTTGATAATTGGGAGATACTTTGAAATATTTTATTATAAAGTGTGTACTATACAAATACTTAATTTGTATAGCAATATAGCACTTTTCTTCCATAAGTATATGTTTAAATGATTTTTTACAATACGCTCTTTCAAATAACTGCTTTTAAAATTGGCTTATTTATAAAAACACGAAGTGCTTTGGAAAGTTTTAACCTTGGAAATAATTAGCAGATAATGTGTTATTTCTTTTATTCATGAAAAAAAATTTGCTGTTTGAATTTTCTGAGCTTTGACCTTAGGTGTAACTCTGATTATTGCTTGCCATGGAAATGTATACCTATAATTCTAGCATTGGGAGCAGGAGAATTATGAGTTCAAGGCCAGCTTGGGCTATATAGCAAGACCTGATTTCAAAAACTCCAAACCAAAATGGTTTTTGTATACTGGGTGTTTCTCTAGTTTTCATGTTTTCTTTTTATTCAGAATTAAATAGGAAACCATACTATAATAATAGATATCTGAGTGTGTTCTTTCTCTCTCTCTCTCTCTCTCTCTCTCTATTTGGTACAGGGTCTGACTACTCCTAGTGATCCTCCTGTTTTCAGATTCCCCAGCACAGGGATCACAAGCGTGTGCCACCATGCTTGGTCTCGATGGGCAGCTCAGCAAGCCTGGGGCCAGCGTGGCATGTGGTGCTGGTGATCAGACTCTGGTCCCTGTGCTTGCCTAAGCAGATGTTTAGTCTGCTGAGCTATCTCGCTGTCCCTTGAGTTTTCATTTATATAGAGCTCCTTATTTTATTGGAAGGTGTTTTTGAGCTAACTATAAAGATATTTTCCTTACATTTAGGCATTCTTTGTTATGCAGTTACCTTTACAACTCATAAAGTATGAACTGAGAATTAATTTTAACATGCATTTAGCCACCTTTAATTATAATTAAAATAACAAGTTGGCATATGGACAAGTTCCAGTTCATATTACTATGCTTTGACATCTGAGTAGAATACCTGTAGATATGTATTAATATCTTGTAGACTCTGAAGGATGTTGGCATGTTCTTAATCACTGAGGAGATCTTGGCTTTGATTAGCCACTTTAAAATAGAAGTACCTTAAAAATGTTTTGACAGATAAGGAATTTCAAGTTTTGTTTTTGTTTTAGATTGATATTTTGTTTGCAAGATTAGCATTGCAGACTATTCCAGAAGATTTGGACCTACGAGATGACAGTCTGCTTAAAAATTTAGATATAAGGTGCATAAGAAGTCTTAATGGTATGTAAAAAAGTCTACTTCATTTTGTTTAATTGGGAGTTCTTATCAAATACTAGTTTTTAGTTCTGTATTTGCATGAAGCTTTTTTTTTTTTTAGCCATTTTCTAAATGCATAGTGAGTCATATAAAATTTATTCCTATAGAATACAGAGAAATGTCTCATGGTTTATTCACTGCTGGTATTTTCATGCTGTTATTTATGATGCTTGAGTGTTCAAAAAGACTGACATTATACTCTAGTGATTCAGGTTTTACTTTACAACCCTACTTAATCCTGATATCCCTTCAAAATACTGTCAGTTTTGAAGTGTAAGAGGACTGTTTTTGACGCTCTGTATTAGTGTACCTTGTTACCATTCTCTTGGACAACAATTCTTGGAAATTTAAATATATTTAATCCTTCTCTGTATAGAAAATGTTTTGTTGTTGTACTCGGGATTGTACTGGACCACTGACCTGCATGTCCATTCCTTTTTATTTTGAGACAAGATCTCCCTAAGTTGTCCAGGCTGGCCACAAACTTCTTGTCCTCCTGCCTCAGCTTTCTGAGTTACTGGGTTGCAGATGTGTGCCGCTGTGCCTGGCAAGAGTTTGCATTATGAGCTGCAAGTCTGAGACAAGATAACACTTGGTTTCCTTTGGTTTAGGCCTGTGCTCATGGTGGGAGATAAAAGCTTTAGATTTTGAATTTTTTTCTCTTTAATGTTACCATTTCCATCAAGTAAGAAAGAGTTGTTTAATATGACGACAAGCAGTCTTGGGAAATTTGAAAGGTCTTTTGTCATTAAACTTTGATTATTTAATTTTTTTTTTTTTTTTTTTTTTTTTT
>NW_004524646.1:8672127-8680558 GCF_000260255.1 Octodon degus
TTTTTTTCTTGATTCTTACCTACTCATCCCCTTCTATCTGCAAGAAACTAGTAATAATTATAAAAATTAAAGACCACTTATTTATTCATACTCTGCCCCACTTTCTAATACACATTCTGATGTTTTATGTGCTTAATAGCACATTTTAATGATACTTGTTAAAGTGTTATCAGGTTATAGAACGTCTTTCTCTCTGAAGGCTTCGCCTATATAAGCAGTGATTTTAGGAACTAACCTTGATATTGAGGGAGACAGATGTTTCCATTTTTTCTATTCCTTACAAAGACCAAATTAGCCAGTTTATAGATTGTTTCCCATATAGTGTATTCCTACCATAGTTTACTACACCTATGTGTATTGCCACGTTTAAGCTGCAAAACAAAAATTGTTCTGCTTTTAAAGTTACTCATATCCTGTTGACTATAATCAGAAATAATTTTTCTGCTCATTTTTCTTTAGATGAAATATTATAAAGAATTTTGTTGGTTTCAAGGTTGAGATGAACACATTATCTTGGGCTGGTGCTTTTTTTAGTTAAATAATGTTTTATTAGGTGTTTTGAGAGGCAGAGATGTTGGACTTCAGTTTGGGAATGCTACCAAATGGTCTGATTTCATAGAAGACAAATAGTCTTAACAAGAGGGAGAAATAAAAAGGTATTATGTACCAAAATAAATGAAAAAGGATCACATTCACAAATGCTGTATGTTTAACAAAATACTTGTAGATGGTAACAGCCAATAGTCTTATCAAGTGCTACAATCTTTTTGAACAGGGAATGGCCAAATCCAGTGCTTTTGAAACAGCCTGAAGAATGCAATCTTAATTTGCCTGTGTGGGACCCAAGGGTTAGTGTATTATTTTTTCCCCTACAAATTCACGCTGTGCAATAACAAGTAAAAGTCATCTACATAAACTCCAGAGAGACGTACCAGCCCTTTACAAAGTATGAGTGGACATATCTGTATTACACTTTCTTTTAGATAACCTCATCTATAATTGTCCTCTGATGTGAGAAGCATAATGATGTACCCTGTGAATCACATTTAATTGTACATAATTTTTAATACAAATTTTACTAACATTTTAAATCTATATAGAACTACCTTGTAAATCAAAGTTGTGTGGGCATTTGTGCTTTAAAAAAATAAAAGGATACTAAAAATCCCTGTATTTTTTCATTTGATCTAAATATTTTGTTAAAATTCGGATGTTGTAGGAAAGCTGTTGCTTAATGGTTTGCACGTAGTAGATAATATGTTAGCAGTATCATACTAGTGACCATGTATAGTTGTAAATACTGGTTTAAAATATTTTAGACTACGAAACTATGGTTGGGCAAAAAAGAGTTGTTTTGTTTCTTGGAAAGTTAGGACATTAGCTGCTTGCACATTTTAAATGTTAACATGAATTTTTAGGTTTCAAGTATATTTTTTCTTAGAGGCAGCATCTCACTATGTGAATCAGGCGTGAATTCACTGTGTAAGCCTAGGCTGGCCTTAACTCAGGGCAATCCTCCCTCAGCCTTCCAAGTGCTGGGATTACCGATGTGCTCTCATGCCCAGATTTATTAGTTGAAAAAGCAAATTTGGATTAGAGTAAGGTTTATGGAACTTCATTTTTCTAGATTAGTTTTCTCTATTACTATAGTATGTAAAACTTTTAAATTCTATTTAATTTACATTAAGCTATATATTTCCAAGTTTTCCAAACCTTAAGGCATGAAATTTTGTAGGATGTGAGTTCATAGTTCCCTTTGGAATATGTCACCACCAGTGTGCAAATTAGCAGCCACCTTTTAAAGTGCTGTCAATGTAGGCAAAATAGTTTTAGTGTGTGTTAATAAGCTTAACCTCCTTGTTAGTTCAGGAATATATTAAAAACTAGTTTCCAGTAATTGTGTGAGCAGTTTTGGGGTTTTGCTTTTGCTTAGAAGACACATCTTTTTTCCTAGAAAGGTTGCTAAAATAATCATGCCAAAATGATTACAACAAACCATTAGTTTTTACCAAATCTCTGATTCTGTAATCTCTCCTTTCTTGATTTTTTTCTTTCTCAACTCCAGCTATGAATGATAAAAATTTAATCAGGGTAACAAGGGGTAAAAAGTCCGAGTATCTGTTGCATTGTACTTGAAGAAACTGATTGGCTGTTGTTGTATGTAGGTAAACCCCAGTGATAGGTACCATCTTATGCCTATAATTACACCAGCATACCCACAACAGAACTCCACGTACAATGTGTCCGTTTCAACACGGATGGTCATGGTTGAGGAGTTTAAACAAGGTAAGTGTTATCCTTATGATCTCCTTTATACCTGAAGATTACATACCATTGTAGAATGTGAAGAACACGTTCACTCAAGTGGATTTTGGTGCTCATTTTTTGATTACAGTAAATATTTTAGAGTATTTCTTTTACATAATTTAGTTTTGATTATATTCTGAAAGATTAACCATCAGTTAAAATCATTTCTTTAGCTGGGCCATAGTGCTATTCTGTTGCTGTATAAAAAAAAAAAAACTATAAACAGCATTTTGTCTCCACTGGATGATATGAAGAATTCTTAGGGCTTATACTCCTGGGAAAAAAATTTTGAGCAAGCTTAGGGGAAAAACTCTTTATTCTAGAAGAAACTTCTGAGCTTTCTTGAACCTCTTTGAGTTTGTTTTTAAATTTCAGCCTATAGCTCTTACCATCTGGTCTTTCAGGGAAGTAACCAGAATAGGATCATGTCATTGAGAGTTGAGTAGAAAAGGAAATAGGAAACTCTTGAATACCAGCTTTCAGTTTAAAAGTTTAATAACCTTTCCTTTTGTTCAGTGAGGCTTTTCATAGGAGGATGCTTTTAATCCCTTTAACCATAGCAGCCAGCTTGTCTTTAGAAAGGAGAAACTACGTATATGGGAAACTTGTCTTTCTTTGGTAACAGTGCTTCAATTTTGAGGAATTCATTCTATGGGATTGACATTTCAGAGTACTGGTGATTTACAAGAAGTCTGGCTCTCAAAAAATGCTCCAGGTTTTTTGAAAAAAATGTATGTAACAGTGTGCTCTAAGGCTATAAACTATAAAATGCTCATTTAGTTTTAGGATTATATTGAATGCCTGTGATATATTTAAATTTAAAATTTTAGATTGTTAGGCTGAAGGATGCAAACATTTTAATATGTTTTTAATTTAGGTCTTGCTATCACAGATGAAATTTTGCTGAGTAAGGCAGAGTGGTCCAAACTTTTTGAAGCTCCAAACTTCTTTCAAAAGTACAAGTATGTATTTTAAGGCATGTTGGTTGGATATGTTGCTCTTTTAACAAATGGTTTAATGATAGTATAAATGGTGTCTTAGTCCTAGATTCATATGGTTTTGGATTTTCCTTCTGACAAAGGATATATATCATTTTTAATAAATCACATTTTCTTTTTGTCAGAATGATCTATGGCCCTTTATTTCCTCTTTTTTTTTTTTTTTTTTTGCAGAACTGGGGATTGAACTCAAGCCCTTGCACTTGCCAGGCAAGCGCTTATTCTACTGAGCTATCTCCCCGGCCCCTATTATCTCATCTTAATGAACTGCTGCACATTTGTACTAGCATCAGTTCTGTAGGGCTGTGTGAGCCATTCTCAGTACTCTTGTCAAATGAGTAATTGCAATGATCTGTAGTTACATTTCCTCTTGAGAAGCTAAGTATTTTCATTGGCTTCAGGAAACTTGTTTACCCATAATAGCTTTATTACAGACAGCTAATAAAATGGTAAAGCGTGGTGGCCAGTTGTGTTTTCAAAAGTGAAATTATTGGCCTACCATTTCCCCTATGTTAAGCATCTTCAAATATGTTTCAAATAATTTTCTTGTGATTTAAATAATTATTTTTATTAGTGGTTTAAAAAAAAAAAAGTACGACCCCAAACCACTGACTTCCACTTTTGTCTTGGGCTGTAAATTTGCTAAAGACCCATTAAAGATTTCTTAATGCTTGAAACTTTTCTTGACCATTTGATCTTATGTTGGATTGTGTTTGTAATCTAAGAAGGATTATTTTATGCTATTTCCCGAATTAAAAAAAGAATGGTGACCTTCATGATGTCTCTGTGTTTTGTTTTTGTTATCTTTTGCATGAAAAAGCAATAATTCAGCCAGCTTAATCATATTCTGGGAGCACTGTTAATAAAATTTAAATAGCATAATGTAGAATGCTCCTGTTACTCAGATTGTGCTTTCCATTTGATATAATATTGTGATTTTTAAACTAAATTTTGAGGGAAGTATCTTTGAATGTTTAATAAACGTGCTCTCTAAAGAGACATAATTACATATAAGGAGAAAGATAAAGGTCTTCTTGAAAAACTCATAATTTCTGAGAATCAAAATATATTCCATTAGCCTGATGTGGTGTACTCCTGTAATCCTAGCCCTCAGAAGGCTGAGCCAGGAGGAGATCTCAGCTGCATAGTGAGTTCAAGGTCAGCTGGAACAACATAGCAAGACCCTATCTCAACAACAAAAAATTCCTTTTTTCTAATTTACTTGTGTGACTACGAGGATCTTCAAAGTCTGTACTTAAATAGTTTTCTTCATTTTGGGAAAGACTAACTTGCTAATTGGAAAATGACATTTAAAATTTTGGTGCCCCTCGTCCCTGTCCTCTATGTACTTTGGGTTGAACCAGGGCCTGGTGCTGAACTGCATTCCCAGGGTGGGTTAAATTTTGATCTAGGATCTCTCTAAGTTACTCAGGGTAGAATCAAACTTGAGAGCCTCTTGCCCTTGCCCTAGCCTCTTTTGATATTCCTTTAAACAGTTTTTTAAAACATTGTTTGCTAATAGTACCTACCAGCTTTGACAAAAAGATTATATATGAATAGTCTTAGTGAAACAGTCGAATCTTTTTAGGTTATTAAAAATGACTTAACATATGAAGAAGTAGGAAAACTTCAGGAAAATTTAAAGTGTGTTGTGGAAAAACTAATATTTGGAGACATGACGGTATGTTAATTTTATCTCTACTTAGTTTCTTTCTATTAACTCTTGTAGAGAAATGTCTCCTTTTAAGTTACAGTGATGACTGCCCATTATTAGGCTTTGAGATATTCACAGACTTGAATTTTTATTTTTATTTTTATTTTCTTTCTTTCTTTCTTTCTTTCTTTCTTTCTTTCTTTCTTTCTTTCAGTGAATGGTCTACAGGGTGTTCAGGGTCTCACTACTAGATCGGACTTGTAGTGATTCTCCTGTTTATAGCCTCCCAAGAGCTGGGATTACAGGTGTGCATCACCACGCCCAGTCTCAGTCGCCATCTCAGCACACCCGTGGGGCGGGTGGCACTGCAGGCCTGGGGATTGAACCCTGGCCCCTGTGTCTGCTTGCAGGAGTTTTAATCTGAGCTATTTGGCTGGCCCTTAATTTTTAAAAAATAAATTTTGGTGCTCGCCTTGCCAGTACGTCACTAAGATTGGAGCCATGCAGTGAGGCCCCACACAAGGGTGGCATGCAAGTCTGAGGCGTTCCGTATTTTTAACTTGTCCTTTTTCTTTTGGCGGAACAGGGGATTGAACCCTGGCCCTTGCACCTGCCAGGGAAGTGCTTATTCCACTGAGCCATCTCCCTGGCCCTTCCATATTTTTTAAAAAAGTTTTCAGATTTAATATCCCAGTAATTGGCTGTATCTGAATTGGAACTCTTCCCTTGATTGTAAGTTGGTTAAACATTCTTTGGTGCATGGCGTGATAATATCATTTGGTAGGTAGACTTTTAAAAAGTTTGATTATTACTTACCATTCTTAGAAGAGAATGACAGAGAAAATTTAACTTGTCTTAAAAAGCCAGTAAATTACTTCCATAAAAATGTACCAGCCTGCCTTGAAAGGGGGAAGAACTATTTGATGAAATTTTAGAGTTCAAAAAATATGTTTTCCATAGTTGTGTAACATAACTTGACAAATAACTAGCATTAAGATACTTTGTTAACACTTAAGAATTAACCCATATTTCAGGCTTTACATTTTACTAGAAAAGAAGGAAAAAGGTATTAGTAAAGCTGAAATGTTGTCTTAAGAATAAACATACTTTTAATGAATTACATAAAATAATTTAGCGTTAAATTTTTTAAAAAAGATATAAAATGTTTTAATTGTACATCTTAGCTCTGAGTACATAAGGATAAAATTGCAAGGAATTTTAAGAATTTCAGTATTATCATTTGAGTTATGTTCTACCCAGGTAAAATATTGAGATGAAACAGCCAGGAAATCCACTTAGAAAATGCTTTTTGAAAGCAATTATTAGGTAGCATAACAAATCAACGTAAGTATTGTTCTAAGTAGATTTTATCCATGTAAAATACATTTGATAATTGTTATTGATAAGTAGGGTAACGGGTAGATTTAGGGGAAGGATTATTGCGGTTACACTGACTTAACAATGTGTGCAAGTATTTGAGACTACTGATTATGTGGCCTTTGGGAAGTAGAGGATCATGTATTTTGGTACAAAAAGGAGGTTAGAAGTGTTTCTGCTTCTATGCTGGTAGAATCCTTGGGAACTGAAAGTCTGTTCTTGAAAGTTAGAAAGCAGGTTTATAGAGAAATTTGGGTTTCTTGAATTTTTGGATGAGTTTATTTTTCTAATTACTATGAGAAATACAGCTATATTAGCTATATTGCATTTACTGTCATTTGAAGTTTGCATACATGTCGTTGATTAAAGAACATCCTCAGCACAAGTATTAGACCTTTTACCTGTATGTGAATATGTGAATTTGTATATAAGTATTGAACAGCGAAGAAACTCCCACACCCAATTCAATACTAATCATAGTTGAAAACTTTAGACTTCAAAGTTTTAAACTTAGAATTGCCAACAAAATTATATTCAATACATTGCATATTTTGTCATAGTTAAATGAGTGTTTTTTGAGTGTACTGGTTTGTTTTGTCTTTGTAAATAAGAGACTGTTCACCATATCTTTTAAGCTTTTGATCAAGGCTGGTACTGATAAAATTAACTTGACAGTATAAGGAATGATTTAGAAATTTGTTCTTAGCAGGGTAATCTCAGACAACTTTGTATAATTCTGTGGGTATGGATGACTTTTCTACTTTGTTGCCTATTGTTAATAGTTCCTATACTTACCAGACAGTTCTTCTACCATCTTTTTCCTTTTTAAGAAAGTTTAGTCGTAAAGTACTTTTTTTTTTTTTCCAAATAGGCCAGAAAGTTACAAATTCTGATGTGCATTTTTGTTTCAACTTTCAGCTCTGAATGTGGTTTTCTTTATACACATAGCATGAGCTTTTAGATTATTACCTGTTTTATTCCTGTATACTTTCACATATACACATATACATGTATGTTTCATTTTTGTTTGTATGTATATATACCTATCTGTATATTTGCCTCTGCTAATTTGTACATAGTTAACTGAACTTTGAAATATTTTTGCCAGCAAGACAGGTAGTAGTATTATCCCATTATGAATTATGTACACAAGTCTTTGAATTAACCTAAGGTTACAAAGAATTGGAACTAGCTTTTCCTTTGTTGTGAGCATAATTTAAACAATAGCTGGGCTGTTTTAAGGAAGCATGGTTTAAAAATGCTTTTGTATGTTAGACTTTTGTTAACATTTTCAAAGACGTTCTCATACTATTTCTTTTAAAGTATGGCAGTTTCTTCCTGGCTGTAGTCAGACTTAACATTTGGGTAGTAACCATACTTGTAAAATGTGAGAAAACGTCAGAAAGCTTTTGGACCTTTAGAAGAATAAGAAGTATTGGCCATACTGCCTCTTCCCTCGGAAGTATCCATGCTACTAGATAATGGTGTCATTTTGCAGGTTAAAACTTCTGTTGTGAAATTTAGCTTGCAGAACTTAATTAATTCAGAAGGGTTTATTTTACTGAATTTTCACTAGTCTGAGAGAGACTTATGCTTTAGGTGTAATAGGTAAAAATGGACCTAAAAATAGATGTTTCATCATGATGGTATTCTCTGAAATAAAAGTTTACTGTGTCTTTTTTCAGTGGTATTGAATTCTGAAATCCGAGTGTTGTGGTTGATTTTAGGAGTAGTGGTATTTTTTTCTTCTCACAGAAACTTACCCTGCTACTTTGGAGACAAGGGGCCTGATTTTGTTGTTTAATTTTCACAACCATTTCATGTTTTAAAAATCTGATACATTTGATGTTAGTCCTTTTTTTTTTTTTTTTTTTAACTTTTTTGTTGAAGTTATTTCAGTGAGCAACTCTTTGGTAGGTAGAGAGCCCTCCCCTGGAGTTACTGAGCAAAATCATATTTAGCCTTTTTGAGGTCAGCTGCCGTTTTAGTAATTATTCGTAAATCACTGATTTTCTGGGGTTGGTTTTTTTTTTTTTTTTTTTTTTTTTTTTCCAGGGGGGGAAAAAAAGTATTTTTTCACAGTGCTAGAATCAGA
>NW_004524646.1:8680658-8702678 GCF_000260255.1 Octodon degus
AAAAAAAGCATTTTTTCACAGTGCTAGAATCAGATTTTTCCAGAAATATTAAACTTACTAATAGTTAGGAACATGGGCAATTTAGTTACATGATTTTATATGCATCTTGAAACTGCAGCCTTGCTAAATTGATACTGCTCTATAGTTGTAATGAAGCTTATTACATTATGGTTTTGATATCCAACATAAACCACATAAATAAAATAAATAGCGTGTTGTCTTTATCTTCCAAGGCATTATATAGTACTTCTAGCAAGTGCACCAACAGAAAAACAACGTCTAGAATGGTGAGTAATAGATTAGACTTTACAGAAAAAATAAACTTCAAATTGAATCAGACACAGGAAATGAAAACATGGAGTTTGATTTGATTTGTTCATATATAGAATGTTACTACTAAAGGAAATCTAGGAATAAGGGGGTCCATATGCATCTTTGTATTTTGCTTTAATAAAGAGCTGTGTACCTTTTTTGTAGAAGTGCTTTGTTCTTAGCTTGCCCATTTTTCTTTTAAGTGTTTGTGATAATATCTCTTGTATCCGTCCTGATTTGGATGACATATACTTTAGTTGTCTTTTCCCCACAGTTAATTCTTTGTAGTAGAGCACACTTTAGAGTTCATTGGGGGAGAGGGAGATAGTTCATCCAGTTGACCAGCCTTGCTATATGTTTATAAGTCGGATATGATTTTGGCATTTTAAGTTGAATATGGTTTTGATACCAACATAAAGCACATAAATAAAATAGTGTGTTGTCTTTCTCTTCAAAGGCATTATGTAATACTTCTAGGAAGTGCACCAACAGAAAAACAACAAATGTTTATTTGTTGTTTATTAATTGTATTAACAAAAAATATTTCTTACATAAACATTTGATTATTTTTTAAGTAAGCTCAACCAAAGCTTTCATTAATAGTAAGTGACATTTGTTCAGGGTGGGCTTGGTGGAATCAAAAATCCGAATCCTGGTTGGAAGCTTGGAGAAGAACGAATTCATTACATTGGCTCATGTGAATCCTCAGTCATTCCCAGCACCCAAGGAAAATCCTGACAAGTAAGCAGCCTTCTGATGGATCTCATTTTCTTGCCCTTCTGTCAGCTTCATTCATAGATGCTTGCATGCAGTTTTCATAAATGGCACCACTGTCCTGTTGGGGAGATATATATCATAAAGCAGATTTAAATTTTATAACTTTTTGATCAGAAAATTTGAAGAGACTTTCTTGAAAATTCACTGAAATAAAATTTTTTTCTAAAAATAGTTTCTAATGAGAAACGAGTTGACATTTTGTAGATCTGCTCTAGTACTGTTTTTAGTATTTTAGAATTTATATTTAATTGTTAACATTCTTTTTTCTATTCTGTACAATGTACCTACTGTACCAAACATCAATCTGCTTTTATTAAAATATATTTTGATTTTAACCTTGCAAAAATTTCTCATTTGTGGTGAGAATAAAATAGACTTGCTTTTTCTTCTAAGAGTCTTACAATAGGTCAGTTAACTAGTTTTATTGTTGCTGCTAATAATTTGAGACTTTCTTGCATTTGAAGTATTGAAGTAGTTGTATAAGATAAACATCAAAGCTTGGCAAATACAAGTCTGATTACAGAATATTCTGGTTATTTGAACTGCTTATACGTGTTGGTTGCTGCCATCTTAATTATTACAATATGTGTTGTTTTATTCAGTAGATCCACTGTTAAGTATTGAGAGATAGCTGTATCACCAACTGGTTCTGTTGCTGTTAGTCACATTTATATGACCTTCCAAATTAACTTTATGTATTTAGTGCAGGGTCTCACTACACAGATCACACTTGTAGGGATGCTCCTGTTTTTCAACCTCCAAAGTGCTGGGATTACAGGTTCGTGCCACCACGCCCAGTCTCAATCACCACCCAGTCACCTCAGCGTGCCCTTGGGTCAGGGCTAGCACAGCATGTTGGGGATCGAACCCCAGTCGCTGCCAAATTAACTTTCAGGCTTTGCTTTTTTTTTTTTTTTTTTTTTTTTGGTACCAGGGATTGAACTCAGGACCTTGCGCTTGCCAAGCAGGCACTCAAGCTGTTGAACTATCTCCCCAGCCCTTCAGACTTTGCTTCTTTAAAAAAACGTATCCCTCCTTCCCCTTTAGTTTGAGTATAGTTTTTCTTTGATTCTGGTGTCATTGTTATTTTAAAATAATTAAAAACTTGCAGATATAATAAGGATATCCTTGTTCTGGAAGTCTTGATTGATTACATGGTAATAGAAATGTAGAGAAGAGGCTGCAAGTAAACCTTCACACTTTGAATCTGGGCATAGAGCGTAATTTGTCCGTATGTTTATATTAGATTTTTCCACCTATCCCAGGTTGTCAGCCCATTAGCTTTGTCATGAATCCTGATACAATGCTCTTCTTTGCAGGGAAGAATTTCGTACAATGTGGGTGATTGGGTTAGTGTTTAAAAAAACAGAAAATTCTGAAAATCTCAGTGTTGATCTCACCTATGATATTCAGTCTTTCACAGATACAGGTATGTCTACTTGGATAATCAAAATATTTAGGTGTGTGCATTTTAAATATGTCTTTATAAAGTACCTAGTTTTGTTTTTAATAACTCAGTGACATTACTTGTTAGACATGGGTTATAAAATCTTGATTTTTGGATTGGTTACTAGTTCCAATAAAAATACACATAAATGACTTATCTGTTATGATAGTCCTTTAAAAGTTAAGTGGAAAAAAAAAAGTTAAGTGGAACCATTTTAAAATTTGTCCATAATTTCATGTGAAAATAGCAACAACCTGAATGTTGTAGTTTTGTTTATAAGACAGTATTTTTTTTCTTCAGTCATTTTTGGTGGGGGGCAGTGACAGGGTCTCTGTGCAGTTCAAACTGGCCTTGAATTCATTTTGTAGCCCAGGGTGGTCTTGAATTCGCAATGATCCTCCTGCCCCAGCCTCCCCAGTGCTGGCATTACACGTGTTTGCCAATACTCTCGCTTTATGACAGTATTTCTGACTGCCATTGCTATCTTGAACCTTAGAAATTGGTCAAGCTAGGGCCGACCAAATAGCTCAATAGATTAAAGCGCCTGCAAGTAGGCGCAGAGGCCAGGAGTTTGGTCCCTGGGCCTGCCTTGCTGGCCCTGCCCCCGGGCCATGCTGAGCCAGTGATTGAGACTGGCTATGGTGGCACAGGCCTGTAATCCCAGCACTTGGGAGGCTGTAAACAGGAGAATCACTATGAGTTCAGTCTAGTAGTTGAGACCCTGAACACCCTGTAAACCCTTTCCTGAAATAAAGAAAAAGAAAAATTGATCAAGCTGAACTTATACTGGTTTGAAGGAATTTTTCTCATGTGTGAAATACAGATTCAATTGTTAATTCACTGGTGAGGTATGGAGTGATTACGTCTGCATTTTAAATTGACTTATAAGTAAAGGTATATATTTTGAAGACTGGATGGCGGATATAGTTGACAGAACAGGTCATTCCATAAATGGCACAGCTTCTCAAAGGATTAGTGAATATACATAGGGATAAGTATCTTTGTGAAGGACTAAATTCTATTCTCTTTGAAATATTCGTCCTCTGATATAAAATATTTAAGCGAGTGTCATTTGCTGCTGTCCAGTCTATGTGTTTTCTACTTAAATATTGATATTTAGCATTAATTTTTTACCTATTTCATTAAAGAGAAAGAACAAATTGGAGATAATTTGTTAATAAGCTAGATAGGTTGGGTGTGGTGTGCATGTGACCCTGGCTTCTTGGGAGGCTGAAGCAGGTGGATTGCAAGTTGAATGCCATCCTGTATAATAGCTATTCAAAAATAAAATTTTAACAAAAGTGCTTGAGTTGTAGCTTAGTGGTAAAGTGCTTGCCTGGCTAAAGCCCTAAGTTTGATCCACAGTATTGAAAAAGAAAAAAGGTAGGAAGAAAAGAAAGTTCAGTATAATTAAAGGAGAAATGAAAAGAATGTGGTAATCTGTCCTTATCTACACAGTCACTTCTCCTTGGTTTTATGTATTCAGCATCAGCCACTGTCTATAAATACTACAGAAATAATTCACATATTTAATATTGCACACTGTTCAGAGTAGCATGGCAAAGCTGCATTGTAGACACTGCAGCTCTAGTGTAGCTGTAGAAGTAGGCGAGCACCGTGGGTGAAGTTGCGTGTCCCTTCCATAGAGGCCCAGTGCTACGCCTGAGTGTCCGAGTCATCCTCACTGCACTATGTAGGCATTGCGTCCCCGCTCATCGCATATCCTAACGGGTTAGCGTAGTACAGTAGAATAGTGAGAGACCACACTCAGCCATTAGAGTGTACTGTCAGTGTTCATTTTTATTGTTCCTGTGATGTTTTACTATTTCTACTTTATAATTTTAATTTGATCATAGGTATATAAGTATAGGAAAAACCATAGTAGATAAACAATTTAGTACGTTAGTGTTTTCAGACATCAGGTGGATGGTTGAAACATACTGCCTTCAGGTAAGGATTTACTACTGTCTGGATTTCAGTGTAAATGCTCAGGCACAGTGACAATGGAAGACATCATAAGGAATCAAGTGGTTACACCTTTATGTATGACTTCTAGCAGTACTACTTAGGAATTCCTTCCAGGGTGGTTGTTAATTGTAGTGTTTCTGATAACCATCAACATTGTTGCCATTAGTAATGTGTTAGAACTTAGATGTAGAGGAAAAGATTTTTCTTGATATTTTCATGTTCAGCACAGGTGGAATACAAGTAGATATAAATGAAAATATGAAAAGTGCTCTTCTATGAAAAAAATGTACTTTTGGGGCTGGTGAGATGGCTCGGTGGTCTAGGGCACCTACTTAGAACAAGCTAAGCTCAAGCAAAGCACAGGGACCGCGGTTCGATCCCCCAGCACCACATGCCAGCCCGCCCGCCCCCTGGTGGGCTGAGCTGGCCACACACTAAATAAATAAATAAATAAATAAATAAATAAATAAATAAATAAATATTTTAAAAAAAATGTACTTTATAACAAAACGGAGTAACAATAGTTAATATATTGTGTTTCATAATCCTAAAAGAATGTCTAAGATGTTACTCCCAGGATAATTTGTGGGCTAGAAGGACTCACCCACAAAAAAAGAACAAAAGCACAGAACATACTCTTCAGTGAACTAAGGGAAACTAGTAATATAAATAAATTAGCATATATAGTACAATTTTTTTTGAAGCAATAGAATAATTTAGGGGACTATTTGGGTGTTTCTTCCTACCTTGTAATTTATGATCTATTTTGCTCTTTCATACAAGAGAAGCCATGTTTATTTAACATTATGTTCTCAAGTTGTATCCACTTGCACATTTATCTTTTTAAATGGCAAAATGGTACTCCATTGTATATAAATAACATTTTCCTTATTCATCTGTTGAGTGTATACACAGTTTCCAAGATACCACTATTATAAATTGTGCTGCTATAAACATAGGTATGCATGGATCCATGTAATATGATGACTTTTAACTCTTTGGGGAATATTTAGAAGGCGGGTAGCTAAGTCAGATGGAATTTTTAGTTTCTAGAGGGATCTCCACACTGATTTTCTGTTCCTTTATTTGGTGCTGGGGAGTGTACTGAGGACCTTGTGCTTGCTAGGTATGTTCTGTACCACTCAGCTGTACTCTCCAACTGTTGATCTAATTTTGACACATAGTCTTTGTATTCTTGACAACTTGAGATTAAAATACATGAAGTTTTATGTGAAATTAATTTTCATTCAAAGAATTACCAAGTAAATTTTTATCATTGGGAAAATAGGTAGGACATAGTACCGTTCTTTGTGAAAGAGTACATATTTTGGGCCGGCCGCATAGCTTAGCAGAATAATGTGCCTGCAAACAGGCACAGGGGCCAGGAGTTCAGTCCCCAGGCCTGCTTGGGGCATGCTGAAATGGCAGCTGAGACTGGGCGTGGTGACACACTCCTGTAATCCCAGCACTTGGGAGGCTGTGAACAGGAGAATCACTATGAGTCCAACCTAGTGGTGAGACCCTGAACACCCTGTAGGGTGAAAAATAAAACAAAATACATAAATGTTAAGAAACAGTACACATTTTAAAGACATATCTTTGTGACAACAAAGATAGTCCCTACAGATTTTTTAAGATGCAGTCTGTTGGGTGATATAGTTCCTTTTCATAGGGGATGCGGAGATGGCTCAGTGGAGTAAGCGCTTCTCTGTCAAGCGCAAGGGCCTGAGTTCAATCCCTGGTTCTGCCAAAAAAAAAAAATCCTTTTCATATGTGCTGCCAAAGTACTTGTTCTGAAGTAAAAGTTTTGATGTCCGCCTAATCTGCTTATGATTAAACAAGCTATGGGCAAATATTGAATTAGAATGTAGATTTTTGTACACTACATCTTGATGAGGCTGTTCATTAAAGATTGTACTACTGAACCATAGATTTTCAAGAATTTTAGGTATTTGGGGAAAGATGTATTCAGTTTTGTATCTTGAGACATTTTAATGGAATTCTTGATGTGACTTTTTAGATAAAACAGTTGTAACATGTTCATGAGAAATTTCATCCACAGACTTAATTGGCTAATTTCTGAATAGTTCAGGTATAAATATCAGAAACCTTAGAGTCATTTGGTTATTTTTTTCACTATGTGGTATTAATCCATTATGAAATAGTTTTGCCTCTTTTTTTCAGAATACATTGTGATTCTTTCTTACTTGCTTTATTTCTAACGCTAGTGTAGACCACTTTTATTGTTCTGGTGGCCGTAGCTTTTCTGTCCTGCCCTTGGCTACCTTACGTTCTTACCTAGCCTCCAAATGCTACTTTTAAACCAAATTACGTGTTGTTTGCTTAAAACCTATAATGGCTGCCTGTCTTGCTCAGAATAAAGTCCATACTGTGGCTTTTCATGACCTGGCCCCATTATTCTTACCTTGTTTGGCTCCATTATTAAAAGTTCATAATCCACAGGTGTCCTGCCAGAAGGGTAGTAAAGCTACAGCCAGGATACCCAGCAGGATGTGGAGCAGCACTTGGGCTCACAAGTTTTTGCAAGAATCAGTTGAATTCACAGAAGCAAAAGTTAAAGGCCAGTAGCCACAGATACTTGAGATGACAGGGTGTTTTTGTAGACGTGTTTTGACACCAGTCTAAAGGGAAAAACTTCTGTGTTGGAAGTTTTTGAGTTTTGCAGATTGCAGAGAGATTATGGACCCTACTTTTCCTCTTACCCTCTGGCTTCCTTCCTTCCCTCCCTCCATCCCTCCCTTCCTCTCCTTTTTCCGTTCTCCTTTTTTGTTGTTTCTAAGTTGTTGCAGGCTTGTTTTCCTTTTAAGACTGTCTGATTCTTGATGTTCGCATTCCCTGGAATGCTATTCCTGTAGGTATTTTCAGCTCACTTTCTCGTATTGATTTAAATCTTCAGTCAGATGTTAACTCAGCTTCTAGGCTGAGCTTCCTCTCATGTGTTATGGAGTTTTTCTCCATAGTACTTACCGCCATCTGATATAAAGTATATTTCTTCTACTTTTTGTTCATTGTATTCACTACAATATAGATCCTTTGAAACGCTTTTGGTCTCCTTTATTCACTGTTGTTTTGGGTTTTTTTAGACAGGATCTCCACTCACTGTGTGGCTCAGGCTGGCCTCAAACTCTTCGTATCCTCCTGCCTCAGCCTCCCAAGTGCTGGGGTTGCAGGCCTGTGCCATCACCCCTGGCTCTCTATTCATGGTTACATCTTCAATTTCTACTTTATGGATACAGTCTCAGTTTAGAGGCTCAATCAGTATTTACTGAATGAATGATTTTCTCATTTGGGGGCCCCAGAACCTAAATAAATTAGATTTATTTGTAGTATAAATATATAATAAAGCATTTACTTGTAGCATAAATTTATTTGAACATTTGACCTTTGTTATTATAATACAAAGTGTGTCATCACTTTAAATTTATCTTTCAAAGGTGTCCTTAGGCAGAGTTTAGTTCGACTTACTGCATATGTTAACATACTAGAATAAAATTTTGAATTATACTTGTAGCATGAAGGGATATGGATTTTTTAATCCTTTAATCTGATGTTTCTTAAAGTGTTACTCTTTAAAGTTAACTACTGAAGAGTTACTACATTGGAAAATTAAGTATACTTTGTGTTTTTATTCATTATTATGTACATCTTATGGTAATTAAAAGTTTGTCTAGACAAGGAATTATATCAAGTTAGGGACATGTCTTGAGCTGAGAATTCTGTAAATACACAGTATGATGAGAATAAGGATCCTTACTTGGAATACACCCCTATTTCCTCAGTCAATTTAAGCTTACCTTTATTAAAATGTTTCTATTTCTTATAACAATGTCTGATTGTATAGTTTATAGGCAAGCAATAAACAGCAAGATGTTTGAGGTGGATATGAAAATTGCTGCAATGCATGTAAAAAGAAAGCAACTCCATCAACTACTACCTAATCATGTGCTTCAGAAAAAGAAAAAGGTAAATTTAGAGAGTACTTACAGCAACATTACTAACATGTTTTGTGCATCTATCATATCAGTATTTCAGCATTTAGGTTAATGGATCACCTGAAATAGATTGTAGCATTTATAAACCCTGTTTTGCGAGAGCAGTTCTATTATGTAAAAGCTTGCTGTAATGAGTTTTCCTTTTATTTTTTACTTATTTATTTATTTGCTGCTGTTGTTTATTGTTTTGACATGGGTCCCTCTGAGTAGTGTAAGCTGGCCTTGACCCAGTAGCCCAGATTGCCCTGGAGCTCATGACAGTCCTCTTGACTTCAGCCTCCTGGCTGCTGGGGCTGTAGGCGTGCACCATCACACCTGGTCTCTGATCATTTTATTTGGATACACTTGTCTCAGACTTCAAACAAGTGGTGATACTTCATACCTTTATTTTGTATACACTCAGATTCTTTATTATTTTTAAGTTTATATTAGTACATGTTTGTAATATAATGATGTCATTCATTGTTCTGTGTTTTTCAAGTCTTTTAGTCTTAACCGTTTAAAGTCCCACGTGAATGTCTAAATTCCTCTCATTGATTGACTGGTTGGGTTTTTGAGCCAAGGTCTTACTATGTAGTGCAAGCTGGCCTTTGAGCTCCCTGTGTAACCCAGGCTGGGCTGAGACTCAGCAGACTGCATCTCTGCCTTTGAGTGCCAGGATTACAGCCTTTTCTCTTTTAATAAAAAATGAAATTAATCAGATTACATCTAAGTAAATAACATGTTAAGAAAATGAAATTACCATTTTTGGTGAATGTAGGAAGATACTTTATTTGAAAATTAAGTAATATTTAAAAATTAGAGGTTATTGATTATAAAGAACAGGTCAACGGAAGTAAAATTATGCAGTATGGTGTTTCAGTTTTAGTGCTTTCTTTTGAATAAATCTGTTCTGGTATTCCCTTGTTTATTTAGGCTCCATAGTGAGCATAGTGGGAATTTTAATGCACAATAACAGTATATTTTCTTTAATTGGTTTCAAAAACAGATGGCTTGCTGGGTTTAGAAGCACACTGTTGTAGTCCCATCTACTCAGAAGGCTGAGGCAGAAGGCTCACTTTGAGCCTATGAGTTAGAGATTGGCTATACAGCATAGTGAGGTCCCCTCTGGTGGGAAGAATGTAATGTAATTCTGTAATGGAATAAATACCTTACAGTACACAGCAGTCAAAATATATGAATTACAGTTTCATCTATTAAGGACAAAGATGGATATGTATTTGTACTGTTTGATAATTGTATGTAAAGCTTACAAGTTTAAAACTTGTAATATGTTTAAGAGGATGAAATAAAAGTATGCATCAGAATAATGAGCTCTATTAGGAAAACTCGGCTCCTCTGCTTTGTATTTTGTTAGATGTGGGTAACAAGGATTTTTTAAAATAATTTTTTTGCCTTTTTGAGACAGGGTTTTGCTATGGAATTCAGACTGGCCTTGAATTCACTTTGTAGCCAAGGCTGGCTTTGAATTCCTGCCTCAGCCCTGAGTGCTAGGATTATAGGTGTATGCCACCATGGTGCCTAGCCTTATTCTTGACTTTTCTTATAGCTAGAATTTGGTTAAAACTTTTATCTGTCCCATTGGATATTACATGATGATAAAACGAGTCCATGTTCCAGTGCCTGGCGCAGAGAAAGCGGTTGCAGTAGCTTCCTTTTACATCATCCCCTCCGACTTTCAGAGTCTGAGAGTCAACCATATGGGTTGGGGGAAGATGGGGAGTAGTTTCTAAAATGAAGATTTTAAAGGCTTAAATATGTTACGTCTCTTGATTTTTTTTTTTTTTTTTTTTTTTTTTTTTGTATATTAGGCCATGCTGGATACAAACCCAGAGCCTCATATGTACTACATAGGCAGTACACCACTGAGCTGTTTCCTCACCCTGTGGTGTTACCTTAAAAAATTGTTATTCTCTCCTCGGCACTGGGGTGAAAAAAATCTCTGCTTAAACTAATGGTTCATGAATTAACAAACCTAGAAAGTGACCAAAATGTATTATTTACAAAATATACTGTTCCGCAATTTTAGTGTTATGTTAAACCTTGCCTGTCCTTGTTTGTTGTCTGTCTGTCTGTCTGTCTGTCTGTCTGTCTGTCTGTCTGTCTGTCTCTATCTCTGTCTGTCTGTCTGTCTGTCTGTCTGTCTGTCTGTCTGTCTGTCTGTCTGCATTGCTGGGGATAGAACCCAGGGCCATGTACATGCGTACTGAGCAGGCACTCTTATCAGTGGACTACATTTTCAACTATGATAGCCTGTTATCAGTAGGTTAAAGCATTTGCAGTTAAATGTAAATTTGATGCATGTAGAAATGTGTAATTGTTACTGTTTTTAGAAATGAATATACATTGATTATTTTCTTTAGCACTTAGCTATTTCTGCTTTAAATACAAGATATTTATGACAGATAACTAGATCTTCCAGTGCTCTAGATTTGCTCCTAAGCTCAACTTTAAATGGGTATTTGGGTATTAGGGTTGAATTTAGGTTCACACTGAGCTGCATTCTCAGCACGTGTTTTTACTTTTTATTTTTTGAGACAGGATCTTTATAAGTTGCCTGCTCAGGCTGGCCTTGAATTGATGGTATTCCTGCTTTAGCCTCCCAGTGTATATGCACTACCATACCTGGCTCAACTGAATTTTATTATGTTTTATTTTGACCTTTTTTTTTTTTTTTTTAGACAGGGTCTCACTATTCAATTTAGGCTGTCATTGAGCTCACTGTGTAGCCCAGGCTGGTCTTGAACTCAGTGATCCTCCTGAGTGCTGGGATTACAGGCGTGCACTGTCACACCCAATGCACTATTTTGAATGTAAAGAGAATTTTTCTTTTTTCGGAACCGTAGTTTAAACTCAGACCCTTGCGCTTGCCAGGGAAGCACTTATTCTACTGAGCCATCTCCCCAGCCCCAAGAGAATTGTATTTATCAAATGAAGTAACTATAATCTCACCTTGCTCTTAGTGTTTATTTCTACAGTGAATGTTCATTGGACATTATCACATATATGTATTTCTAAAATATTTTTGATGAAAATTAGCATTTTATGATCTACATGTTATCTATCCAAATGATCTTTTTAGTGGCTGCTGTTTCTTTGTATGGCTTTCTGTATTTGAAGTAATTTAGATTATTTCCTGGTTTCTATTATTAAAATAGCACTTCCTTCTTTTGGTTTTTTTAGACAGGGTCTTGTTATGCAGTTCAGCCTGGCCTTGAACACACTGTTTAGCCTAAGCTGGCCTCTAACTTGCAGCAGTCCTCTGCCTCAGCCTCCTTAGTACAGGAATTACAGGCGTGTGCTGCCACTCCTAGCCTGGCTTGCTTTATTTTATAAGCATCAAGTATCTGGGAATCTGAATCCTTTAGAGCTTGGTTTGTTTGGTTTTAGTGTTTTGAGATAGGGACTTGCTATGCAGTTCAGGCCAGCCTTGATGTCATTACGATCTTCCTGCCTCTGCCTCCCAAGTGTTGGGTTCACAGATACATACTGCATTCCCATAGCCATCTTGCTTACTCTTAGGTCCTCTATTTGTAAAGCACTCTGGCAGTCCTTTTTTGTAGTTATGTCTCAGCATCTCAGAAGAGGTATTGACTCTTAAAGGTCAAACACATTGGTTGAGAATCTTGGCCAATTCTAAGTCTAAACTGAGTTGGACCTAGCTGGGTCTGACTGAGAGGCATGAGCATTTGTTTCTCTGAAGTAAGCTCTTGTTCTATTTACTTTTAGAGTATTTATTATGATTATTTTTGGCTTTGAACCCTTTTCCTACTAAACTTGATATAGACAGAGAACTGAGTAAAGTAGAATGCTGTTTTGTCTTCAAACCAAGCAGTTAAATTCTTCACATGTACACATCCTTACGTTCTATGTCACAGGTGTTTGCTCATGCCAGTAAGTGCGTATAATTGAACATAATTTACTCAGTAAAAACATCTTCACGTCAGTGAGTAGTAAAGTTTGTGAATGTGTTTGAGGAAGAAATACGAAATATGTTTATTTAGATTATTTATTTTGCAACTGGCGTATAAACAAATGGCATTTTTTACTGTCCTCCTGTCTATCAAATCTTGTCTTTCCATTTGATCTTTTCTGATTTCTTGCCATAAGGGCCTTAGTACTAAATCAGAGATTAGAATATCTTGTCATTTGGGGAACTGAAGAGCAGAGCATATACATACATACATACATACATACATTTGAAATGAGTCTTTGCCATCAGTGTCCGTAATTTCTATTAAAATGTTTCTACTTGAGGCCAAGGTGTCCTTCAGGAATACAGCTCTTACTGAGCATGCTGTGAGTTTGACCGCTGCCGCTGAAGGAGAAAAAGACCCAGAACAAGGCACATGCACAGAACCCAAAACATTTCTGCAGTGACGTGAACATATTGCTGTTGAGTATATTCTGGGAAAAGAAGGAAGCCAGAGGAATTAGTGTAACATTGTAATAGCACTTGCTAGCAAAATTTAAAACTTCGGTCACTTTAGATTTCTGTGAAACCATCAATAAATTTTTGGTTTTCTTGTATTTTCTCTTTTAGAGTACTGTGATTTTTATTTTATTTTATTTTAGCAGAGCTAACATTTAAGTTTTATATGGCAATATTAGGAATTTTCCTTCTATTTTTCACAGGATAATGGACTGTTAAAATCTAAATTGCAGTTAGAGCACTGCAAATCTCTTGCTTTTAAGAGTCATTTATTGATAAATAGTGAGTGGCAACAAATTATAATTGATAATTTTTTGGAAATTGTATAGTGATTGTATTCATTATGAGATAATTAAAAATCTGTTAAGTAACTTCAGGTATGTTGTGTGCACCTATGATCTCAGCTGCCTGGAGCCTTGGGCAGGAAGATCCAGGGAGCCTAGGAGCTTAAAGCCAATAGTAACCACAAGATAAGGCCTTTCCAGCCTTCCTTTCTCTCCCTCTCTGAATTTACACATAATCACAAAACCACGTCTAGTCCCAGGAGCCAGAGATGGTCATCGCTAGTGTCAGGAATATTAAAATCTTTTTCCTTGTATGTGCATATTTTTATAGTATGAGTCCAAGATTCATATATTTTCATATTTATAGTGATTGTGGTTCCAGTCAGTATATATATGGCTTATGTAACATTCTTGGCTCATTGTCTCTTGTCATAACTCTACTAAAGAAGTATGTGACTCGTGGATCTTTGCCATTTACAGTTAGCCTGATACTTACAATTCTTAGAAACTTAATTTCTCATTTTGAGTGGGGCATATGTGTAGGTTAACAGTGTTCATATTTCAGAGGCCTGCATGAAATAAAATTATGTTTAATAAAATACTTTATTGATTGCAGCACTCAACAGAAGGAGTGAAATTAACAGCTCTGAATGACAGCAGCCTTGACTTGTCTATGGACAGTGACAACAGCATGTCTGTGCCTTCCCCCACCAGTGCTACGAAGACCAGTCCATTGAACAGCTCTGGCAGCTCTCAGGGGTAAGGAGACAATCCAAAGCACTCAGTAGCTGTTAGTGGAATGCTTATATTCTCTTCTGACCATTAAAGTCATCCTATTATTAGAGTGTTAATTTTATTCTGCCTTCTGATATTTTAAAAATAACAACTCCCAGTTTGGGGGTAGTAATTTTTAGTTTTATCCTAATGTGTCTACCTGAATTTAATTTTTGAGACCAGTATACCTGGATTTATGAATATCCTTTTCTCTTCACCTGTCTGTGTAGTTAAATACAGATACATTGAGCTATGTATGGTGTGCTAAAGAGAATTAGGCGAAGGCATAAACCTACCTTTCCATCCTAAAGCTGTTTATACACACAGGAGAATGTACCTCTGAAACCATTAGCAGTCTTCTGAAGAAATTAATATCTCTGCAGAGTGGTTTTAGAAGAATTAAGTATCTCTTTAGAAATAAGGTACTTGGGCTGGCCAGCTAGCTCAGCAGATTAAAGTCCCTGCTTAGGCAGATGCAGGGGACCAGGGTTCCATCCCTGGTGTGCATGCCAGCCTTGCCCCTGGGGTGCGCTGAGACTCTGATTGAGACTGGCGTGGTGCCATGGACCTGTAATCCCAGTGCTTGGGAGACTGAAAACAGGAGGATCACTATGAGTATGATCTGTGTAGTGAGATCCTGTAGACCCTGTACTAAGTACATTAAAAAGAAAGAACAAACGACTGAACAAACTTAAAAAATACAAGAACTGAGTGTGGTGGCTCACACTTAAGAGTCATAGCACTTAGGTGGCTGAGATTGGAGGATTGCTTTGAGTTTGAGGCCAGACTAGGCCACGTAGTTCAAAACCAGCTTCAACTATGCAGTGAGACCCTGTCTCAAAAAAAGCAAACAAAAAAACCCCCAAGATTTGAAATGAGTATATATGTCTGTGACAGTAAAAATTTAGTTTATTATAACGTATCCTTCTAGAAATTCTTCACATATTTTCAAGGCAGTTCTTTATAGTTAGCTTCAGCATTTTCAGCTGTGATAGGTATGCTGATTACTTTGTTAATAAAGTTGACTGTTAAACTTGAGACATTTTAAGACACATATATTGTATAGTTCAGTTTTTTTAACAACAAATTGAACTGCCGATGTATACCCTGTGGTAGATGTGCAGTTTGGGGGTGATTCCTCTGGGAAAGTTGATGTAGATGATGCCTAGGTATAGTGGGTGAGTGCAGTAGGTTTTTCCTTTGTACTTTGTGTGCATGGAGTGTTATTGAATTAAGAGTAAAGACAGCAAACCTGAATGCGTTCTTTAAATTTTGTAAATTTAAAACAACTTCCTACTCAAAGCATTACACACACACACACACACACACACACTCTGAGGGTAGAATCTAAATCCTTGCACTGAGCTAAATGCCCAGTCCTTTTTATTTTCTTATTTTTAGACAGTTTCACTAAGTTGTCCAGCCAGCCATGTGCTACCATGCTTGACCTCTTCCTTTTTTTTAAAGAACAGGATTGTTTACTCCAGATCAGTTCTTTCAGAATTATTCTGTCCAGTGTGATACTCACCATGTGTGGCAATTTAAAATTTAGTACTAAAAAAAATTAAATACTCAGTTTCTCACAACCCGTACGTCAAGCATAGAGTAGTCACATCCTTCTAGTGGCCACCATATTGAATGGCACAGATAAGAGCATTTTTTCATCACAGCTCTGCGATCAGTGCTGATTTATAAAATGTTTGCCTTTGATGTTTGGTTATGTTTTATTAAAGTCAGTTACAGAAGCATATGTGTTGGAAGGAAAATCAAAGAATCATTTGTTTCAGACCTATTTGTACTAAATATTGAATTTTGTTTTGTGCTTTTGTTTTTGCTGTTAAATCTTAACTCCTGGTGGGGGGTCCTCTTGTTAGCAGAAACAGTCCTGCTCCAGCTGTGACGGCAGCATCTGTGACCAACATCCAGGCTCCTGAAGTCTCTGTGCCACAAACAAATTCCAGTGACCGCTCAGGGGGTAAGATTGGTGTGATGCTTCAAAAAAACGCTGTAATTGGTTTTACCCTTCAGTTTGAAAAAATGTATTTGTGTTTTTTAGAGCTATTATTTGTAAAAGTTTTCCTGAAATCAGAGAAAAGCTTGTAACTTGATGCAATTATTTTTATTTGCATTTTTGGCATATTTACTGTTTAGGTACATCGAGTGAAAGCATTCCTCAAACTGCCACACAGCCAGCCATTTCGCCACCACCAAAGCCTACAATCTCTAGAATGACTTCCTCAACGCGTCTGGTAAACCCACCGCCTAGAACTTCAGGAAATACAGCAACAAAAATACCTAACCCTATAGTAGGAGTCAAGAGAACGTCCTCACCTCATAAAGAAGAAAGTCCCAAGAAACTCAAAACAGAAGAGGTACATATGTATATGTATATGTATATATAGATGTATACACATATTCATGCAAATAGAAAAAGTACATTAGCCAGCCATAGTAGTATCTAGTGTGTTTTCCGTGGTCCTTTGCCATCATAGTTGTTCTTCACTTTCCCACTCTTTTATTTATTTATTTTTTTATTTATTTATTTTTTAAAAATATTTATTTATTTATTTGTGTGTGTGTGTGTGTGTGTGTGTGTGTGGCCAGCTCAGCCCACCAGGGGGTGGGGGCTGGCTGGCATGTGGTGCTGGGGATTGAACTGTGGTCCCTGTGTTTTGCTTAGCTTAGCTTGTTCTAAGTAGGTGCTTTAGACCACTGAGCCATCTCACCAGCCCTCCCACTCTTTTAGTACCTGCCTGTTTGTAATTCCTTTTCTCTGATGTGCCACTGTGTATGTGTGTTGCTGCTGCACGGAACTGAACCTAGGACTTTGTGCGTGGTAGGCAAGTGCTCTACCACTAAGGCATATTCTTGGAGTTTTTTTTTTTTTTTTTTTAATTTTAGTTCATGGTCTGACTATACAGTTTGGACTTGTAGTGATCCTCCTGTTCACAGCCTCCCTGGTGCTGGGATTACAGGTGTGCCCCACCACGCCTAGTCTAAATTGCTGTCTCAGTGCGCCCTTGCACAGCACGCTGGGGATCGAACCCCTTCTTTTTTTTTTTTTAAAAAAAAAAAAAGCAAATGTAGTCTGCTACAAAACTACATCTTTTGGGAGTAAGGTGTTGTGTATAGCTCTGGGCATTTAACCTAGGACCTCCACACTGAGCTACAGCACTAGCCCTTTTTATTTTGGGACAGAGTCCTAAATTGACCAGGCCAGCCTTGAACTTGAGAGCCTCATTCAGTCTTCTAGAGTGCTGGAAATAAAGCATGTGCCATAAGGTCCCTCTGTCTTGATTTTTTTAGTAACTATTTTATTGAGTCTTTGCCCCCTTATGATTAACTCTTTTGTTGTTGCTTCTGTGGTGTAGATATTTTTACTACACTTACAATGAAAGGATTGGTGAAGGAGAGGTTTGTGGGCATTTAACTAGGGGTTCTGTGCACACAAATCTGTAGTCAGATTAGTTTGAGGACCTTGAGTGACTAGACCCTTTAACCCTTTAGGAAATGTTCTAGGACATTTAATTTTTTACAGTAATGGCTTTACTTATTGAAGACACATGAGAAAAAGAGTATATTGATTTGGTATGAGTGTGTTTTGTTTTGTTTTTTTTCAGTGCTGAGGATTGAGCCCAGAATGTTGGCTCTGCTCGGCAAGTGCCTGCACCCCTTGGTGAAGGTCTTAAGTACATGGAATTTTGTACTCTTTTTATGCAGTTTCCTCTCTGGAATTATTGGAATGTTTTCATGTTAATCCTTCGCTGTTATCCAGAGAGCTCAGTCTACGATCACAAATACCATTGTTTTTTGCCGAAAAAGTTTGTTATTTAAGAACTTTTTTTGGTACCGGGAATCAAATCAGGACCTTGCACTTGCCAGGTAGGCACATATGCCACTGAGCTATATCCCTAGCCCTGTTTTAGGAACTTTTGAGAATGGAAAAAGTAATGTAGGTTTCTTATGATATCCATTATGTCAACTAATAATGGTGAAAAATAATTTCTAATTGAATCCTTTTGTTTTACATTGTTTTTAGAAAAAGCACTGTTAACTTAAACTGAAATTGGATGACTTATGTCACTCCTAGAATACTAGATTGGGCGGGCATGGTAGGTTTGCCTATAATCCCAGCACTCAGGAAGCTAAGATAGGAGAGCACTGGGTCTTCAAGACCATTTGGGGTACAAAATGCATTCAAGGCCAGCCTGAACTGCATAGGGAAACCCTACCGTAGAAACAAATAAATAAATTGCTAGACAGGAGTGTTTTCCCACTCTTGGTTATATTGATGGGCATAGTGTTATCATACCTTACTGTAGAAGGGGCACTGCAGACCTGTCTGTGCAGCCATCTGTTGAGTCAGTGATTTTAGCCTCAGTTTAATTCTATTTTCAGGGTTTTTGTTTTGTCTTTTGTTTTTTCCTTTTTTTTTTTTTTTTTTAATCAATAGATTTTTAAGGCCTCCAGGAACATTGGATCTCAGTTCATTTAGGAGTTAGGCCTGGGCCCTTCACTGTGCAGTATCCCAAGGGCCTGCTAATTCTTGTGAAGGTTGCACTCTGCCTGTTGATGGGTGGTACTGTGAGTTCTCAGGACATTTCAAGCAACATTCAGAGTTTTTTATTTTAACCTGGCTAAGGATACAGACACAACTCTTGTCTTTACATATTCATTTTATAAAAGACACAGTGAAAGCTCTTAGTAAATAAATATATACCAGTCCCGTTAAAAGTTACAAGTATATTTGAAAGTGAAGAGAATCTTTTATATCTGTGTATCTACCACATAGCAGTAGTTACAATGAGCTCTCAGCCTATCTTCCCTTAATTCCGTCAGCGTTGTCTTATTTGGGCTTTGCTCTTGAACTGTTTAGAAGCAGTACCTGGGCATCATATAATTCATTAGAATTTTTAAGTTGTGTATATAAAATCATGTACAAACAAAATGATCCCATTTCAGGGAAGTTAATAATTCCACTAATAAATATATCTCACGTCTTATTTAAATCTCCTTGACTATCTTGGTTTTTTTTTTTTTTGTTTTTTTTTTTAATCTCTTCGTTCAGATGTGGAGCTAAATAAAATCTCTACATTAAGATTACTTGTTTTTTATGTCATATCCCCTGGGAGAGAGTAGAACCCAGGTCCTTGGCCTTGAGGTACAGTACCATCCCCAGCTCATGATTTAGAGACAGGCTCTTGCTAGTGCTGTGTTCCCCAGCCTGGGCTTACACATGAGCTACAGAAGGGGTCTTCTAGTATTTCATATGGAGGATAATTGCATTTTCCAGCAGGGAAACTTGAGGTACAGTCACATTTCCAGATATAAAACTAATTTTAGTTAGAGGCAGGATTAAAACTGAGGCCTACATCTCCTGGTGCTAAGCTGAAGAAGTATGTTGTTGTATAAATATCCTAATATTGAAGCCCTCCTAAATTGAGTTTTTCTTGTGCTCTCTGTTCGTGAGTACTGGTGTTAGAAATTTTAGTGAATCAGAAGGAAATACAGATCTTGCTGAAGCCACTAATATGTTATATAGGTAAGAGGTTGAGGTGAGATGATGTGGTTTAGTTTTGACTAAGGTACATCTTGTGCTAATGTCAAATATCATGGATTATGTGACTGTTACTGTTTCAGAAACTTGTTTTGGAAATTTCATTTACAGATTCATTGCACTTTCTCATTTGCATCACTCAGCCTCAACAGGTATCTTATGGCCAGCTTTGTTTTGTTAATACACTTCATTCCTCCACTGTTTTAAGGCAGTTTTTTAGTTTATGTATTTGGTACAGGGTCACGTTAAGCAGCTCGGACTTGTAGTGACCCTCCAGTTTTCAGCCTCCCTAGCACTGGGATTACAGGTGTGTTCCACCACACTCAGACTCAGTCGCAGCTCAGCACACCCAGGGGTGGGGCTAGTGTGGTATGTGGTGCCCAGGATCGAACCCTGGTCCCTGTGTTTGCCTAAGCAGGCACTTAGTCTACTGAGCTGTCTCACCGGCCCTAAGGCAAACAGTTTTAATTGTGTTTTAGTTTATGACCCAAGGAGTTCCTGAAAACCGCAGAATATCATGCCAGCTTTGATAATAGCTCCATACAGTCCCAAGTCCAGTCAATATTGATATTTGTGACTTAAATCAGTAATAAGCTTATTAGAATAAGTCTTGTGGAATTAAATCTTTTTGTAGTCTGTGTAAGTCTGTGGTTTCTGACTTTGTTTTTAAAAATCTATTGAAATTAAATTGTAGCTATGGTTAATAACCCTGAGGAAGTAAATCAGTATGGTTTCTCAGATTCAAGGAGGGTAAATCTCAAACTTTGTGTTCTTTAAGGTGTTAATAATAGGTCTTACTAGGAAAGGGGTTATATGTTTCTTATTGTGGTCAATTACTTTTGAAAAAAACTAACGTGTTTTTAGCTTTGAAGATTTTTTTTTTCTTTTTGCGGTTCTGGGGATTGAACTTGGGACCTTTCACATGCCAGTCAGATAACCTATGCCACTGAGCTGTCTCTCCAGCCCCTGAATTTCTTAACTTAATATGTGCCAATGTATTGGTTTCTTGTAGCAGGGATGATAGTACCCCCAGTTTCTGAATTTGTTCTATGAGGGAACTCTTACTTACTAAAATCATTATGTGAATTTACTCGTTTTGACATTGTCTGTAAGGGTAATATTCCAAAAACCTGTTTAGAAGGGTAGTTGTGATCTCTTTAAAGACTATACTTGGTCTTACAGGCTTGATTATTTTATAGGTTTGATAAATTTTTGTAAAGTAAAACATTGATTGGCAAGTAATCTAAATTTTTCATTTTAGAGAATAAAGCTTTTCTTTTTAAAAACAGGATGAAACAAGTGAAGATGCTCACTGTGTTGCTTTGAGTGGACATAAGACAGAAGCAAAGGTATATGCATTTAGCCTGTAGAGTACATGTGTGACCAAGAGTACAGACATGTTAGAAATGTCTTTAGAGTATTGTACTATAGTTTGTGCTGTAGATTTTAGATTTTTCTCTGCATTGTTTTTAGAGAAGTATTTGTATCTTTTTAATATTAATTAATGACATAAGCTGAAGGGAATTACATGGTGTGACATTGCTATACATTTAACGAGCTTATAGTTAAACAGAAAGTAGCTTGTAGATGCAAGTAATTGTAAAATGAACACCATAGTCATTGATGGTTGGGGATTCCAAGGGGCAAGAATAGGAAGGGTTTTTTTTTTTTTTTTTTGTGGAACCGAGGATTGAACTCAGGCCCTTGCACTTGCCAGGCAAGCTGTTATTCTACTAAGCTATATCCCTGGCCCAGGAAGATATTCTTGACTGCAGAAATGAACTTTACAGAAAACTGCAGCAGTATTTGCGTGGTTTTTGCTGGAAACAAGATTGGGGCTTTTCCTGTGAGAGATGGTCATCTCCCTGTTAGGCTCCATAGTGAAGTGTGGTTAGCAGACTCATTTTTAGCACAAGGTTTGGCTGGAAGCTGAGGTGCATGGGCCTTGAATGAAGGAGGTTGGCTAGAGGAGAGCGGTTAAGTTGGATGCCACAGAGTCGCATTTTCAGAATGCCCCGTCCTTCCCCTAAATTACCCAGATTCCCATGTTATTTGAACATGTATTCTTTGGTGTCTTTGGACCAAACAGTGTGTGCTCTCGTGTGCATACAGTACTGATGCCTTTGCTTTCCAGTTTTTAAGTCACTTTGTAAACCAAGAAAATGTGTTCGTGTCATTATAGAATCTAAAAATCATTAATGGCCATGTAGAAGGCTGTTAAGAAATTTTGTCCACCTCCCTATTGTTAGCAGTTTTCTCTAAAAACAAAGTTGTACTTTCTATTCTAATGCTCACTCTAGTTAGATACCTATCATTCTTGCACTTATTTTGGATAAACTAATAAAAGAATTATTGGCACAAATAGTGTACTTAATTTGAAACTTAATACAAGTTGCCAAGTTGTCTTCCAGAAGGACTGCATTCTTATTTCTATTGTAGTTACCTTATGGTTTTAT
>NW_004524646.1:8702778-8738180 GCF_000260255.1 Octodon degus
AGTACAATGCTTCAAGAAGTTAAGAGCAGTGAAGTATTCTGGTTTGTGTTCTCTGATTTCTTCTTAGAGTATGTACTGCTTATTAGTCAGAGGAGAGACCATAAGGAGGGAAAAATCACTGAAGGATATGTTTTTTATTTTTAATTAAATGTGTGGCAATTTTTTTGTGCTTCTAAGTAGTTTTGCTTAATATTGAGTGAGCCACTGCCCCTACCCCAACACACACACACACACACACACACACACACACACACAGAGTGAAGAGGTTTCTTTGGGTTTATATTTGTTAATTATTGTCTGGACTTATTTCCCAAGGTACCTGTGCATGTCTTGAATTATTATTTACTTAAAATGCCAAAGTGGGAGCTAGTCAGAAAAAATTAGGAGACTGACCATGCCTTATAATAGTTAAGGAGACAAATATCTCAGATGTTGAAATAGCCAGCAAGGCTTAATAAATGATTTTGTAATGTAGTCACATCTCTCTCTTGATCCCTCCTATCTTCCAGTTTGTCTTCCTTATTAGCTACCAAACCCAGTTATGTTCTTTTATTCTTTTTTTAAGTCTCTCTTCCCCTCTCCCCATCTGTCTCACAGGAGCAACTTGATACAGAAACAAGTACAGCTCAATCAGAACCTACTCAGACAGCGACTTCTTTGTTGGCCTCTCAGGTAACTAAGTACAAAAAACAAGAATTTTGTCTGTGTTCTTAAAATTAGCATGGTATATTGAATTAGAATGAACATTTATATTAGTCTATTAAATTTGTGAATATAAGTATTTGGAAGCCTGAAAATGTCTGTCTGTATTTTTTGGAGATAGGGTCTCACTATAGTTCAGACTGGCTGGCATCCTCTTGCCTATGCCTCCTGAGAGCTGGGATTACAGGCATGAGCCACTATACCTAGCTTATAAATACATATATTGTAGTTTAAAGCAAGGGCCATAGATTTGATGGGACTGTTCTCCCCACCCCTACACACACACACACTCACTCACTCACTCACTCACTCTCCGGTGCTATTATTTAAATAGTGGGGCATAGTGATGCATGCCAGTAGACCTAGCTGTGTGGGAGGCTGCAGTGGTAGGATCACTTGAGACCTTCAGTTTGAGACTAGCCAGGGAGAAACCCTTTCTCATAAAGCAAATCAAAAGAAGATGCTGTAAGTCATCACTTTATATGCTACAAATCCTTTAAGTCCTTACTAATCATACTCATGCTTAACGTAGACATTTAAATGTCAGAGTAAAATTTAAAAACCATTATTAGTGAATTTTTTTAAACAAGGCTAATAAAGTCTTTTTATTCTGATTCTGTTTTCAGCACTAATTTCACATAGTTGTTTAGTGCATAGTCCATAGTTTTTTGCAACTTTTTTCTGTTGTGCTAATAATTCTACCTGTGACAGTTCAGTACACATCTGTCATTTTTTTCTCATTAATTTACAAACCTTCATTTGGGTTTTGTAATGATTTTTTTCTTCTGGAATCTTTTCAGATTAATTTAAACCCAAGTAAAACTAACACAAAGTAAATATTTTCTGTAAGTATCATGCTGGATAACCTCTACAAATTAACTGAGGTAACAGCTACCTAGTGGTATTGCTGTACTGATACCTTAATGGTATTTTGCAGCTTTGTGCTTCAGTTGTTTTAATGTGATCACGTTAAAATGTGCTTTTTGCTGGGCATTAACTTACAGTACTATATATGAAATATATGTTTAGTTTGTGAAGTATTTTTTTTAATTCTGTAAACACCTAATAGAACATTTGGGGGGTATAACTGAAATGTAATAGGAAGGAGGAAATGTGCTTAATGCTGGTACATGGACAAATTTAAACTGTATTTTGATTGTGTTTACATGTCTTTTGATTGCCACATTACTTTCTGAGAAACTATTCTCATAGATCTGTCTTAGATTACCTCTACAGTGATTAAAACCCATTGGGTAAGCTCTTTAAAAGAAAAAAAAAACGTATTTAATACAGGGTCTCACTACACAGATCAGACGCATAGTGATCCTCCTGTTTTTATGCCTCCCAAGTGGCGGGAAGGGTTACAGGTATGCACCATCGTGCCCAGTCTCAACTGCTGTTTCCCTGGGGTGGGGCTGGCATTGCACACTGGGGATCGAACTCTGGTCCCTGAGTCTGCCTAAGCAGGTGCCTCAGTCCACTGAGCTAACTGGCTGGCCCTTAAAATCCATTGGGTATAGGCTTTTTGGGTACTTTTATGAATAGGATTTTTTTTTCTCTCTTGTAAAGCTAGTGAGAGAAAAAAATGCCTAATGACAAAGCCTGGTTATGTTAATTTAAAAAGTGGCTTTAGGACTGTTCCTGGTTAGGTAGTAATGGCTAACAAAGACTTGTTTTGAGGTGAAAGTTGAAGCATCTAATGATTGAAGTTGGGAGAACAAGTGTTTTAATCTGACAGTCGAAGCTGTATAATGCAGGCATGGTGATTTCCCTGTATGTGCTCTCTACTTTTGCCTATGCTTGTAATTTTCCATAATCAAACATTTCATAATTTGTCCCCATTTTTGAATGCTAAAGAAGGCTTGTGATTTAATCTGTGTAATGTCTGCTTAATGTAGTAAGGAAAATGACTAAAATTTAGGGTAATTAAATTTTTGCTCAGTTACATACATTCAATTTTATAATATACAGTGTCAGAAAATAGTAACTGCTCTTTTGTATAAGGTGAACTTTATGTATTCTCCCACATGGGGGTGCTGCAGTACTGATTAATATTATAGCTGTTACAAGTAAGTGCAGTTTAACATTAACTTGATAATGACACTGTAGATTGTTCTTTTTTTCTGAACAAAAGTGTATAGAGTGAGAAAAATCATAGTCTTCACAAATCTAGAATGCCATAAATATGTGAGTTCTTAAGCGAGCATGCTTTTCAAAGCTACATTTAAACTTTTCTGTCTGTTGAAGTATTGGTAAATATTTGTACTATTAGAAAATTTCTTCATATATGGAACAAATAATGCGATGATAATACTTATGTTTGTTTACATTCCATTTTGGCATATCAGAGCATTTTTTTTTAAGCTTGTAAGTTCCCTTTACAATAAGGTTCCATTATTTTTTTAGGATGTCATAAGAAATAAAGAAGTGGAAATTACATCTGAATGTTAAGAAATAGGGCTTTGAGTGGTGATATGTGTGTTCTTTGCTTTCTTTCTCAGAAAACATCCAGTACAGACCTTTCTGATATCCCTGCTCTCCCTGCAAATCCTATTCCTGTTATCAAGAATTCAATAAAACTGAGATTGAATCGGTAAAAACAACCTCAGGGGTCCATAAACAATATCTGCCAACTCAACCTGTTGTCTTCAAATGCTAAAAAAGGAGAATGGAGGGTACAAGACTGAAAATGGATTAGGTTTTTTTTGGTGACCTCCCTCACTGGGCTAATCAGCACTTGATCGGAAGTCCAGGTTAGTATGTGAAGCCAGGAGTACTGTTATTATTGTGTTAGCAACAGTTGCATTAACTATTAAAAGAAAAATTTACTGCCTTTAAAAAGAAAACCTCAAGCTATATTTCTATCCACAATTGACATCTGGATTTGGTTTATGTTTGATGCATTGTTTGGAAAATTTGCAATACAAACTGGCATAAGAATTCCTTATTCTGATGATGCACTTTTATGTATTTTTTATTAGAAAGTAGAACTAATTTTAGATTTTCAGCCTGATGGATTTTCATTTTTTTTTCCCAAAGAATTTCCTTTACCTTTAGTCTTCAAATTGGATACCATTGTGCAGTAGTATACTGAATTTACTGCAGAGAAAAAATGAGAGTACATCTAGTTCAGTCCATGTAAGGTAGTGGTAGCTGGAAAAATGAAATGTCAACTCTCGAGTGTACATTTGACACCGAAAGAATAATTAGGAGATACTTGGTTTTGATGAGGTCATGATTAAGAAATGATATATTGGTTTTATTTATAGAATTGTTTTGTAGTGCATACAAATCAGCGATCAGCCAGCAAGTATATTTCTTTGAGCTTACTGAAGCTCCATATTCTTTTGCCTTCTATCTGTTGTCTTTGGAAGAAATGAAAAACCTTTTTGTGTGCTGCCCCTCTCCCCCCCTTTTTTTATCTTTTTGTGTATATGCACAAGGTAGGACTTACTTCACAAAAACCAAAATGCCAGTATTTTCCTAAGCCATGATGTGAAACCAATGACCCGTGGCACAGAACACTACAGTTTGGTCCCATGGCTGATGTTTTCCGGTGACTAAAAGTAATGCCTGTGAAACTGATATCTAACTTGGATGGCCATTTGATCTCTAAGTAAAGGAATTTTGTACACTCCACAGATCTCCTATTCCTGTCTATTTAGTAAATTGATTTTCAATTTTAAATGTGGGCGTAAAGGCATTTTCTCCAAGATTTTTAAACTAATTTTTATTTTAACTGGTTTACCAAAATTTGTCAGCAAATTTTACATACAGAAACATTTTAAAAATCATTTCTAACAAGCACTTAACATCATGTCAGCTCTCTACTCCTTTTTTATTTTGTTTTATTCTAACAAAGGATTAGATACATCTTTAAAGAAAATAATTTCCCATAACAAAGCAGCATAACATCCATCTTTACAGCATATACAGGATGCCAGATGTTGATAAACTTACTGTTTCTTAATCTGGACAAGGCAAACTTAACACGATTTCTCCAGTGAGCATGTTTTTGAATCTTCCATTGTGCTCCATGCTATCACATATGTGCATTTTTCATGTTAAACTGCAGTTACTTAAAACTTCCACATGCTTCTAAATTAATTTTCTCAAGTTGGAATACAGTCTTTTCCCCTTAGGCTATGCATTAATTGAGCTTTCTTTTCCCCACGACTTTATAATGTCTAGTATACTATGTTTCTACTTCCCACATCTTCGTTGTGCACAGTCACCTTGCCCTTCCTCCCGGCCACCTAAGAAGAAAAGATGCTCAACTAACAGGTGAAGTGTACAAGGTGTCTGTGTGTGTTGTGTAGCTTCAGAGTTAGATGGAAATTGCCAGGCACAGATTTAGTCTTGTCATTTTGTTTACACATTGGGGAAAAATATTCAGTTTATTAAACGTTTCATGTAACTGCACCCAAGTTTTGCCAAGCTGCAAACTTGGACTTTCTCTGTGTAGTGAATTTTTAATTCTAGTTTCATAATCTGGAAATCAGACTGTTGCTTTCGCATGATGTATGTAGTGTCTCATGACTGGAGTTTGCTTTGTTTTATAGTATCTGTACTCCTTGTATTTTTCAAGAGCTATTTTGTAAACAGATGATGTATTTCTCCATTGAAAACACAATAAAAATTAAAAAAAAAAAAAAAAACCACAATCCCTAAGTTGGCTGATTTCTTTTGGCACACCATCACCCACATGATTTATTTGGTTCTGCTTTGCAAGCTTATAACTTGGCTTCAAATGAAGATTACCAAAAAATTTGCTCTGGTTAAATTGACAGTGATACGTTTCTGGTTAAGCCATTCGCAGCAGCCTCATAATTTATATCACATAATTATCAGGTATTTGTTTTTACACAATTGATTTTAAGGAGGAAAATGTGAACATAGTTACCAGTAATTTACCTCTCAGCTGTCCCATTCTCTTAAGGTAGTTACTCCCTATGTGTGGGTTGTGCTCGTGTGTGTATTTTGTGCAGGCAGGCAGTGTTCTATATTTTGTTTTCCAAAGCTGTTGGTTTTCAAAGCATTTGGCAGTATATCTCCATTGTCTGAAGGTGGCACTGTTGTTGTTCATTAAATTTAGACTCAAACCGCACCACCAGTTAGGATCATGTTTATTATTTTACTAAACCAAGTAAGATAATGCCTTTCTTAAACCTGCAATTGCTTCACCTTGGGTACTTAACTCAAATAGCAGGAGTGAACTGCTCTAAGTGCTAGTGAGGGCAGTGATGTGATCGTCTTTAAGTCTTCTGAATAGGATGGTACGGTGCTTTGGGAAAGCCCTATTTCCAAAGGATACACAGTTGTGCACTTCCAATTCTTGAAACTCCACATTCTGAGAGCTTCTTAAATATGTGAGTGCAACAGGTTTACTTTGTAAAGTGAACTACAATTTTGGGTTTGCTCAACAAAAGGAACATGTAAAAATTAACATGGACTCCCTTGCTAACATATACAGGATTGAGAATGTTGTGCCTACTCTGTCCCAGTAGACAGGACATGCGACTGGGTATCGTGCTGAGGTTTATCATCGTCATGGGTTTTGGACATTTCATGTATCTTGAATGGGTTGAGTATAATGATAATCGAAAGTTGCACATTTCATGGTGCTGGGTAAATTCTGGAATAAAGTTATTTTCTAATTAACGTTTGTTTTTTGTCTCCATGCAGAAAAATTACATCTCCTTACAGCTCTGGCTGTATTCATGTAGCAAATGATCCACAGCTCCAAGTTGTAATTGATACACGAAAGGACAGATCATTAATGTACACAAACTTGTAGACTGAGCCATGGGAATATTGTTAAATAAAAAGATAAACTTCCCAGAAAGGCATTGAACAATCCCATGGATCTTCCTTTGCCTAATTTAGTTTTAATAAAAATTAACAGTGTGGGGAAAATTAGTTGCCGTTTAGCCCGAGCTGTGTGTGTTGTTTATTTTTTTTTTTCTATTTTTTTTATTTATTTGAGAGAGAGAGAGAGAGAGAGAGAGAGAGAGAGAGAGAGAGAGTGGTGTGTGTGTGTGTGGCCAGCTCAGCCCACCAGGGGGCAGGGCTGGCTGGCATGTGGTGCTGGGGGATTGAACCGTGATCCCTGATGCCTTGCCAAGCTTGTTCTAAGTAGGTGCTTTAGACCACTGAGCCATCTCTCCAGCCCCTGTGTGTGTTGTTTAGTCCCCCATGTTACTGTTCCTCTGCTGCCTTCCTTCACATGAAATCACAAATGGGTGCTGCCTTGACTCAGCTCTGAACTTGGTATAATGAAGTCCTGTGCATGTTCTGTAATAAACATGGCCTCCAGTTCCACAGAGGCAAGTGGTCTGCTTAGTTCTTCTTGATAACTTGTTTTATATATTTGTAGAATGAACTCCTCCTTTTTCTGGTCTTACCAATTTAGAAATTGTTGCATTTTATATTGTTTTATTGGCACCAAGAAAGATGGCATATGTATTTCTGAGGTATGTATTTCCAGCATGATTATACGGCATTCTAATACGATTTCAAGTACTTAGGAAGTCATCTCGGCTTCTCTCAGAGATGTGCTCTTGTCTCATGTTCTAGACTGCTTTGGCAGCTGATGGGCCTTTTAAGTAGTTTCTTAAAAGGGTTAGAATTTCAAGTCCAGTGTTTTTGACAGGTTAGAATCAGGGCTGTCTTCAGGCTCACTGTTTAGAAACCTCAGTTATGTGGAAGGACACAGTTGTCCTTTTTTTTTTTTTTTTTTTTCTGATTATTCAGTATGTTTCATGTTTTTATGTAGCTGCAGATCATATTTATACGGTGAACAGTATTTAGTGTTTCTAGAGATAGTTCAGTCATGTTTTGCTTTTCTTTTTGTTCTGTTTTTTCTTTTTTTAAGGGTAAGAGGTTTATTCAGCTCACAGTTCGTAGATGTTTCAGTCTGTAATCAGCTGGGTCCAAAGTAGGGTGACATTTTTGTGGAGGGGCTAGAGTTTATGGTAGCAGAAGACAACAGAAAGTAAACAGGCCTGATCATCTGTTATTTAGTGTCAGCTTTCAAAACAATTTAAAGTCACTGCAGCCAGTAGGCTTGAGTGTCTAAATACTACCAGTAAACTAGGGAATATATTCAAATCAAGATGAAAATAAAAGTGTGTTTTTTTGGTTTTGTTTTTGGTCAGCTCAGCCCACCCTGAGGGAGCTGGGGCAACATGTAGTGCTGGAGATCAAACCGTGGTCCTCTGCGCCTGCCTAAATTTGCCTACGCAGGCGCTTTAGACTGCTGAGCTATTTCACCGGCCCCTATGTTATGTTTCATTAAAAGAATTGTTTTACTTTGATCTTGTCTGGGGGATATAGAATGGTGCTCTGCTACACAGCTGAGTTTGTGTTTGGATATGTGTGTGTGGTTTGCTTTTATTACTTTTATGTATTTGGTACAGGGTCTGACCATGCAGGTCAGACTTATAGTGATCCTCCCATTTCAGCCTCCCCAGTGCTGGGATTACAGGTGTGTGCCACCATGCCTGGCTTTGGTGGCCAACATGCCTGGAGCAGGGCCAGCACATGAAATGTCGGAGATCAAACCAGGCACTTAGACTGCTAAGCTGTCTCACAGCCCTGCTTTTAGTGCTGAGAATGGATTTACGCTCAGCAAATCTTCCACACTCCTCACAGGGTTTCTGACCAACATTGGCTAGGGAAAACCCATTTTGTTCTACACAATGCCATAAATGAGTTTGGAAGCCAGGAAGCTTGCTTCAACCTGGGTGTAAGTTTGCCACCATCCCTGCGTTCTCACCATTTTGCTTTCCTACCTGGTTACAGGCATTTGTGTTCTGAGACAGACCACAAAGCACATTGTATGATTTTGGAATAATGTAAACCTAGTTACAGAGTATAAAAAAATACATATCTCTTTGGAACGGGCTCTCACTATGTAGCTTAGCTTAGCCGGCAAACTAATTTGTTTTTTTGTTTGTTTGTTTTGTTTTGTTTTTGTTTTTGTTTTTCTTTTCAAAGTTTTATTGATAAACATATAGCAATGAGACAGTTTCAAATCAAATCGAAAGTACAGTTTCATGGCAAACTAATTTGTAGCTCAGGCTGGTCTCAAACTTGTAACAATCCTGCCTCAGCTTCGGAACAAGTGTGCACTACGTGCACTACCATGTCAAGTGTCAGAATCTTAAAACATTTTGTAAACTTGTACCTGTGGTCATTGAATAATACTCTATTCATGCTTTTTCAAGCCTCAGACTAAAATAGAAAAGGGAAGGTATGAAGCATAAATCCTGACTTCTTGGTACATTTTTAGTCTTGGCTGATACAATGCCCAATCATGCCCTGGTACCTGGCTGCTTTGGGACTTGCCATTTGATAGCTGGACACATTAGGACATGAGCATTTTTACCTGGTGCTTTATGTGCAAGCTAGGCATTGTCAGCATAGATGGCTGTGATTTACTGTCCTTTCCAGCCAGTGTGATGTTTTGTGCACGTTGCATCTTCCAGAACCCACTTTGAAGGAGTGCTGAGGTGAGAAGTGGTCTTGTAGTTAACAGTTGCCATTTAACATAGATTTTTTTTTGTTTATATATACTGTGCATGACTTGATTCTTAGTAACTTCTCTTAATGTCATGCTTTTTAAAGTATTTAACTTGTAAGAGATTTTTAATTTTCCATACTGAAAATGTGTGTGTGTGTTTGTGTTTTGAGATAGGGTTTCACTGTGCAGTTCAGGCTGGTCTTGAACTCACTAGCCCAGGGTGGCCTTGAGCTCAGCCATCTTTCTGCTTCAGGCCTCCCAATGAAAATACATATTTTAAATAATTCAAATATTTTTATCGTAGATGTTTGCTCATTGCAGGCATCTCCATAGTGTGCATTGTCTGATAATGTCATAGAGTCTTAAAATAGTTAAACCTTTGGGGAGGGGTTTAATACAGTTTTGATTTTTAAGATTTCTGGAAAAACATTAATGACGAAATTATTTCTGGGGGTAAAATGAGTTGTGTGCCACTGCTGTACCCTTCCTTAATTTCTGTCCATCTGTAGATATCTGGGTTCCTTGTAGATTTTAGCCATTAAAAAGTAGGCCTGTGTATTTTAACTTAATAACATAAAACATCCCAACTTGGTGTTTGTTCCTTGTGGATCTGCCTCTCTTGGCACAGCACCTTCCTCAAACTTTCACACTGTGTAGTGCCTGGTGCTGTGTGATTTCCAGAAATCTGGCAGGAGAATTGGTCCTTGTTTGCGTTTTCTGACTGCAGTGGAGCTGTTAATAAAGAGATTGATGATAAAGTTGTTGGAAAGAGACAGTTGGGCAGGACTGCTCCCCGTGAGTGACAGAGGGCACGATCTGCCTTTGCAGCCAAGAAAGCCGCCCCCAGCAGAGCACCGGCCGCGCCTGAACCCCGTGCCAAGACTGTTAGAGGCTGTGCCGCGCTCCCAGGCTACTTACTACGTCTTATAAATTGGGCTCACTTGCATTTTTGTTTTTGTCTTTACATACATGAGATTCTCAGAACAAATAACATTTGCGAGTAAGACACACTTCCTAACAGAAACGTAATTGTTTTTGCAGATCCTTTCCAGCAGGCACAAGTCGTCCAAATTTGGCTGAATAAAACTTCTAAGTTTCTTTTAAAATAAAACTACAATTTATATAGAAAACCTTATTTCTTTTCTAGCTAGTCATAAGTCAAATCTGAACCAAGAGTAAGAAAATTAATTTTTCAAGTATAATCTGACCACTTCATAAACTAGAATGACCTTAAGTAACCCTCTTTGAATTAAAATTTTTAATACATAAAAGTTAATTTTGTATAATTTATAAAATCTTAAGACATTAAGGCCCTTGAGGTGTTTCTTTTGTAGTTGCCATTGGGCACTTGTTGGTTGGGCCAAGCTTTCCTTTTGCAGCAGTTTTATATTGAGAAAATTCTGAGCCTTCTCCTAATGTGAGCTCCAAATAGTTTTCTCTTTGTCACTGAAGTCTGTTCTTTTGTCTCTCTCCATCGAGCCTTTCTTAGTCTCATTGCTGAGCCAAAATGCCTTCCAGAGTTAAGAGAAGAAAGGTTTATTTGGCTCATGTTTATAGAGGTTTCAGTCTAGTCAGCTGGCCTCTGGGCAGGGTGACATGGTAGACAGATACAGAGAGGAAAAACAGCTCATGGCAGGCAAGAGGTAGCAAAGCACACAAAGGATGAGGATTCTGTGTATTATATCAAGGCTACCAGGGTTAGGGCGGTATTGTACCAGTCAGTGGGCTGATTAACAGTCGCCCACCCTTAATTCTAGCCCCCTTAGTCTCAGCATTGCACCATGAATCACACTCTAAATTCAGCTACTTGTAAAAAAGCCTCACCTATGATTGCATGGGGCTTTGGGGTGGGCATCTAGGCACAAGCTGTAACACCCTCACCCCAGTCTTTTCCCATACCTGTCCCTCCTGATGGGAGGGATAGAATACCTTAGGTAATCAGGTCATTTTAGGCATTTTCAAGGTTCTTGGGGAGCCCGAGCTGCAGTAGTTATAGTGTGGGTACAGGCCAAGAACTTAGGAAATGGTAGTTTTTCCATTCCTGTCTGACCCTCTGTCCTTTGCTGTTCTGCTTGTTTCTGCTCATGGCTGGCCTGTGGCATGGAAGAAGCTAGCCTAGAAAGGGTTGTAGGGCCCAGGTACAGGAAGCTTTGTGGAACCCGTCATACAGAGGGCATGTGCCTTTGAGCCCAGCTGTGTTGTCTGTCTTCCAGAGGAAGGTTTCTTTGGCAGAGGAGGGTTTCCTCAGCCACACTTTCCACAGCTGGCTTTACAAATGGGATGTTGTAACCACAGGGTACCATAATCTGCAGAGTTGCCCAGGATTTCCTTATACTTGGCAATGTTTTTGCCTCAGTCATCTGAGTTGCTGAGATGCAGGCATGTGTCACAACTAGCGACCCTGATGGAGAGCTTTGCGCTTGGTTGTCATCAACCAAACACTTTGGGAAAGTGAAAGTTTTTCTTCGAATTGAAAAAGGTTTGAAATGGCTTAGAATTTTGAAGTGCTAGATTAGAATTTTTTTAAAGGGTAACAAAGCTGAGATAGAGGGAAAATAAGAACTGCATAGTAATTTGAGGCCAAAACCCCCCAGAACATAAATGGCCTTTTGTTCAACAATGTTTTCAGAGTTTTCTTTGCGTAGACTTCTGGTGTGGCCTCTTGCGTGGAACTCAGATTCTAATGGAAGGTAAGTTTTGGGTTACAGTTTTGCTAGTAGTGTTTAGTATGTGGCTGAACCACATAATTTAGGAAACCTCAGTTAAGGGTTATTAGGAATTATGTTTATAGGTTTTGGTTTGATTTCCACATGGGAGTGTAACATGACAATGAAGGGTTGAGTGGATTAGACGAAGTCTAAGGTTTTGACTCAAGTGGCGATTTGCTTAAAAGCCTAGGAAAAGCAGGGGAGGAAAAATCCTGCCTGTTTGAAACATACTGAGATGCTGGGGCCCTTTGGAAGGGAGGAGTCCTCATGAAAAGGGAGGATGGCTAGTCTTGTTAAGCAAGAAGCTTTGAGCTGCTCTTTGTGGAAACAGCATTATGGTAGAGGGACTTAGTTTTTGGTGTAAGAGTGAAATTCCAAAGGGCACTACTACATCTCTGTCAGGTCTGAAACAAATTTGCCCATCAAGCCATCAATTTTTTTTCCCCCCCTTCGGAACTGGGGACTGAACTTAGGCCCTTGTGTTTTCCAGCAAGCATGTATTCTACTGAGCCATCTCCCTAGCCACCATCAATCTTGACATTAGCTGAACTAAACCACTGAGCTGGATGTGGTGGCACAGGCCTATAATTTCAGCCCACAGGAGTGTCACAAGTTTGAGCCAGCTTAGTGTGTTCAAGGCCAGCCTCAAGTACGTAGCAAAACTGTGTCTCAAAAAAAAAGCCACAGCCAACAGCTTCTCTGTGTAATGGGAAAAATTGTCTGCTTCAGTTGGGTTTTTTGTGTTTTTTTTTTTTTTTTTTTTTTTTTTTTTGTGGAACCGGGGATTGAACTCAGACCCTTGCACTTATGCACTTACCAGGGAAGCGCTTATTCTACTGAGCCATCCCCCTGGCCCCATCTGCTTCAGCTTTAAGCAGTATTTTAGGTCTCTGCTCGCTGCATAATCTTGGGTGGCAATCTTTCCTTGAGGTTCACTCCTTCCCACTGAATATGAGGGCTCTCCTCATGGTTCTTGTGTGGCCCAAAGGCATGCAGTGGCTGTTAAGAAACAGGCATAGTCCTCTGTGTGGCCCACTTTCCCTGGTCCACTGTCCTTAAAATTTCTAACCAATCTTGTGCTTCCTCAGTTGAGTTAGCCAAAATGATCTGTGACAATCTGAGCTACAGTCCCAGGTAAGATGTAGACGGATCGCACGTAGAAGGATCCCAAGTGCCCAAGATCTCGTTGAAGTTGTGTTAGGGTCAAGTGATTTCATTTGTAAATGGTGAGTGTGGGTCAGTTACTCTCACCAGCTAGTTTCTGGGAATTGCAGGATTGTGGGTGAGTGAGGAGCCCCACTGAAGTCTTCCTGGTAATTTCGGGAGTGCTAAGAAAGCTAACCACGGGCTGGGAGATAGCTCAGTAGAATAAGTGCTTGCCTGGCAAGCACAAGGGCCTGAGTTCAATTCCCAGTTCCACAAAAAAAAAAAAAAAAAACAACTAACCATGAGCAGGTGTGACTGGGAAAGAGCCTTCCCTGCAGCTCGGCTGACAAGTGGGAGGGAAGAAGGAAGGAAGAAAAAGATGAACCTTTCTGGGGGTGTAGTTCAATTGGAAAGAAATTGCAATATATCTCTGGATTACACTGCTGTAGGGCATGAATACTGAAATGTCTTCTGAATTTTAAATTGAATGAATATTGTTAAATCTCAACCTTTTCACTTGAATTGTACTCCAGTTTTTACTGTCTTTTTTTTTTTTTTTTTTTTCTTTCTTTTTGAGGCAGGGTCTCCCTGTGCAGTTCAACCTACTTCTGAGCTCACTTTGTAGCCCAGGCTGGTCTCAAACTCTGAAGGGTCCTCCTGCCTCAGCCTCCCAAGTGACTGCAGGCATGGGCCACCACGCCCGGCTGTGTTGTTAGTCTTGAGCATGCTCTTCTGAAGCCACCACCAGGCTGTGTAGGACAGTGATTCCTCAGGCCAGCAACACACAAAAGTGTTCGGCAAGTTTTGCTTCTGCAGTTGTCTTTCTCCCATAAGCCAGCCATCTTCTCCCAAGTTGTAAAACAAATTAGGTTCATAAGCTGAGGCGCCACTGCATTTGATGAGTGCTAAGGACACCTAGTCCAGTGGTGCTGGCTTTTTTTTTTTAAGATTATTTTATTTATTTATTTATTTTGTGTGTGTGTGTGTGTGTGTGTGGCCAGCTCAGCCCACCAGGGGGCGGGGCTGGCTGGCATGTGGTGCTGGGGGATTGAACCGTGGTCTCTGTGTTTTGCTTAGCTCAGCTTGTTCTAAGTAGGTGCCTTAGACCACTGAGCCATCTCACCAGCCCCGGTGCTGGCTTTTGAGGGACACTGATCCCATCCTCTCCACTAAGGTTGGTGACCATGGGCAAACTTTTAACACTTTCCTTGCAGTTTCTGAGTAATACAGGGCTTACTTGACAGATGTCTTGTTGGAACGCTGTATGGAATAGCAAGTCCTTGTAGATAGGATACATTTAGAGAATCACCATTTTTTAAAGTCCTAGGGTACGTTCAATCCCCAGCATGCTGTGCTGGTCCTGTCCCTGGGGCAGTTGAGACTGGGCGTGGTGGGGTGTGTGTATAATCCCAGCGATTGGGAGGCTGAAAACAGGAGGATCACTAGGAAGCCGATCTGTGTAGTGAGACCCTATAGTCTCTGTACTAAAATGCATTATAAATAAAGTCCTAGGATAAACCTAATTTGAATTTGGCAAACCACTCCTGCTAATTCTCAGAGCTGCCTTCTGAAATTTGGGCAGGACAGGAGTTGGGAGAAAAAGAGGCAAAGCCCTGTACTTTCTTTTCCTTAAGTGGGATGGGAGCATACTGACTTCTGCATCAGAGGGCTTCCTCAGCCTTCCAGGCAACACAAACATGGCTTGCGCCTCTGAGGGGATGCGCGTGTGTCTGCTGGCCTCTGGCTCAGGGTCGGGACAACGTCCCACAGCGCTGTCTATGGGGTCTGCCTCATGCATGCTGAGCAGTGTGTCTCCCAGACAGTAAAGGGCATCGCCACTTAGAGATGACGTACTAGGTCTCGGTTAGCAGAGGACTTGATCAGCATCCCCCAGTAAGATATCCAACCTGCTTCTGTATTACTGTAATAAAATTTAACCCTGAAATGTGACCTTAAGTTTTTCCATGGATGTTGTCTCAGTTTTGTCTTTGTGGCTGTCGTCGTGGAAGTCCAGGGGAGCGGAGCATTTGCCTGTACTTCCCGTTTGGAAGACCTTAGGACTGTGTGCCGGAGGTGGGCAGCAGGGAAGATTTGCAAAGGCTGATGACTGGTGGCTGTGCAGGTGGGCTTCAGGGAGACCTGAGGACTACTGGTTGTTGCTGGCTGGGTTTGGATCCTGAATGTTTTGGGGCAAGCTGTCCTCCTCTCAACTAATTCACTAAATTGATTTTAAAATGTGGATCTTTATAATTTTATGCATTGGTTTGGATGATTTCTCTTGAGAAGTTTTTTTTTTAATTTTGCTTTTTTTTTTTCTTTTAAAAAGTTTTGTATCAGTGTATTTAACCCCATCAAAACAGGAGTCCCGGGCTGGTGAGATGGCTCAGTGGTCTAAAGCACCTACTTAGAACAAGCTAAGCTAAGCAAAACAGGGACTGCAGTTCAATCCCCCAGCACCACATGCCAGACAGCCCCGCCCCCTGGTGGGCTGAGCTGGCCACACACACAAAATGAATGAATGAATGAATAAATAATTCTTTAAAAAAGAAAAAAAAAACAGAAGTCCCAATAAAATACTAAAAATTTTAAACTGCTCAAGAGTAAAACAAACAGAAATATCAAGAACTATACCTTAGAGGCTGCTCTGCCCTGAGGGTGCCGTCACATGAGGATATATGTGAAGGCACTACATTTGATGTTTTCATTAAAAACAAAAAAGAAATGCCTTGAGGAATAGATGAAAACCATACTTCATGCTAAAAAAAAAAGTGGTAGAAATGAAAATTGATATCTACAAGTGGGTTTTTCATGAGGGGCTTCATCTGTTATGTTGCCCACAAAATGCTGGAGAAGTGGTAAATAACTTTTTTTTTTTTAAATATTTATTTATTTATTTTTTTTTTTAGTGTGTGTGTGGCCAGCTCAGCCCACCAGGGGGCGGGGCTGTCTGGCATGTGGTGCTGGGGATTGAACCGTGGTCCCTGTGTTTTGCTTAGCTTAGCTTGTTCTAAGTAGGTGCTTTAGACCACTGAACCATCTCACCAGCCCCAGTAAATAACTTTTTAAAATGTGCACAGTGTGTGACTGTGTCATTGGACAAGTCCATGTAAGTGAATTGGTTTTAAGCAAACTTGAGTTTTAATAGTTTTTTCTGATTATAATAGTATACATACTAATCATAATGGTGAAAAGTGTAAAGGAAATAAAAATCCGTAATCCAACTTCCTAAAGTTTTTAAAATCTCTTTAGTCTCTTTTATACACTTGTAATACTACTGTTGAGGTCATACTACAATAAGTAGTTTTATCTCAACCACTCTCCCTAGCTGCTGTCCTAGCTGTCGTATAGGAGAAGCGAATACCCCAAGAAGGTCCTGGCTGTGTCCCCATGAGATGCTGAGCCCCTGGGGTGTGACCTGAGGCCTTGGACAGAGAGGAGCACAGGCTGTCAGCACAGGCCAGAGCCCTGCACCTGGGACTGGAGTGTGGGGCTCACTGCCGCAGCAGCAGAGATGGTCAGAACATCTGGCTGTTCCCAGTCAGTTTGCTTCCTGTGACGATTTAACAGGTAGGCCCCCAAGAAGCGCTGGGCTTCTTAGTAGTCTTGAGCCCGTGGGCTTCCAAAGCCCGGCTCCCCGCTTGGAGACACTGGCTTGTCCATGGATGCTCGGTTGTGGTGACGCCCTGGCTGTGCATGGTGATTGTAGGATTCCCAGGCCGGAAGGATGACCGTGGAGTTAGGGCCACTAGGCTGCTCTGAGGAAGACAGTCCCGCACATGCACGGGGCAGGAGCGCCTGTTTACAGGGTGCTGGCTTTGACAGTAGATAAGAGTTGGGTGCAGAAGAATGGGAAGGCATAACCGGTGACCCCAGTGTTGGGAGACCCAGCCTCAGGCCTTGCTCCCTCTGTCCCCTTGCAACTGAGTGTGCTCTGGCTTTCTCCTGCCTCCGGCCTCCTGTGGTCTGATGTTTGAGGACGAAACCCCTGCCCTGGGAAGTGGGTGACACCAGGCCTGCACCAGGGCCTCCGAGGACTGTACCTTGCCGAAGTCCCCAGGGTAGATCTCTGATTCCAGCTACTTAGCAAGAGTCCTTGAGGGCCGCTTTTGCCTGGGCCTCTTGGCCACTACCCAGCCTGTGCCATAGGTTGCTGTTGGCCCCTGTGGGCCCTTTTCCCAACACAGGAGTGCCCTAAGCTTGTGAGGTGGGTGAGAGGGACCTGTGTGTCACTCAAGCTGGTGTTCTGCTGTGACACTCATGGGGGCCACATCTCTGCCGTCCTCCCCAGGCCTTTCAATCCCTGACATCAGTCATGCTGGGGCCCAGCATTGCTGAGTATTTGTGAGTCTTTAAATCTGTAAACAGCTTTTCAAATCTTCACTGGTGAATGCAGTACAGCATGGCCTCTACCACGGCTCATCCCCAGCTGGATTCTAGCCCCCGCTGCCACCCGGCTTGCAGCACAGCCCAGGTAGTTCCTCTCAGTGCCCCAAGTCTCGGAGGCCCGGGACATTTGTCCTCACCACAGCTGTGAGAGGCTCATGGTAACCAGAGGGTGCCTGTGCCAGGCGTTGGGTCACATGTCACCTGAGCAGAGGGCGCTGGCACAGCGTGGAGGCAGCAGTGTCCCTTGGTGCTGTGGCAATGAACAATGGAGAGAGGAGCTGCTGGTCTGAGTGCAGCAGAAGCTGGGCCAGGGCGAGAAGAGGAGAAACAAGGACGAGGGCCTTGGGCACTTAGGCTAGAAAGAGGCTGTGGGAGTGGGGCTCATACAGTCCCTGGACTCCCTTGCCTCCAGCCTCATTCTGAACCAAGATGCTCAGCTGCATGGGGTGGAGGGGGGCTGCAGGGGTCCCCAGAGGGTCAGGATACTTTCTCAGTGCAGCCTGGCCTGGTGTCAGGCAGAGCCCTTTGCTGGTGCTTTGCTTAGGCTTCTGCACAGGGAAGACAGGGTCAGACACAGGGGACAGCTGGGTGCAGCGGCCTGCTGTTGCTACTGGGCTCCTGAGCTGAGCACCTGGCACAGGTGTGGGGCTGCTTCGGAGCTTCAGCCCCAGCTCCTCACTGCGGCTGCTGTGCATCTGTAGGTTCTCACGTCCTCCCCACGGAGGTGCCCGACACTGCCATGGGCTGGGCTCTGTCCCTCCTCCCAAGGTGCCCAGTGCTCTGCCCATGGGGGCCTCTCTTGGAAAGGTGGGGCCATGTCCTGCCTGGCTGCAGCCACAGCGCCTGCTCTGTGGCAGATGCTGGGCACAGAGAGCTCAATGAATGAAGGACCGACCAAGTTCTGTGCTGAGTCTGTCCCCTCTGTCATTGAAGACTTCCACAGTTATCTAGCCACACTTTCCCTTTGACACAGAGGTGGCTCCGTCTTATGGAGAGGTTACTTCAGTCCTGGCTCTGCTGCACATGAAGCAAGACAGAAGGGAACCATTACGGGCAGTGGAACAGAGCAGAGCAGTTCAGCACTCACAATAAAGCTCTTTCAAAAAAAAAAAAAAAAGCTCTTTCAGTTCGACCTGCTGCCCTAGGGGACCAGGGTCATCACCCGGGAAAGAAGAGTTCACAGAGAGGAAGGTAGGATTCCATCCTGCTGGCCTTTCCTAAAAGACAGATCCTGAAGACAGGGCCTTTGGGGCTCAAAGCTTGAATACCAAGGGGGCCCTCAAGGGATTTTAAGAAACCGATGCTGGCCTCATCCAGAGTGAACGTGGTCTCACCACCCCGACTCCTCTTGCACCGGTTGCTAAGAGCATCCCCGGGACAGCAGCGTGTTACCCTTCAGCCCTAGTGGTTTGTCCTTGTGAGCTGTGCAGACTGACAGCAGAGTCATTCCTGTGGTCATTGAAAGCAGAGCTAGTGTTTGAGAGGGTGAAGAGAAGACAGCCGAGCTGTGCCACAAGCAGCTAGTATTTATCTGGAAGCCTGGCTAGCAGAGGGGTCTGTCCCTGGGGCCGGGAAGAAGCAACCCGTAGCGGCACACAGCAGCCCAGAGCCACGTACCTGTCCTCCTCAGGTGCCTGGCCAGGGGCTCCATGGTACTGAGCTGCAAATCTGTTTTGACAGCTTGCAGGGGATGATCCTCTGGGCCTCAAGCTTCATGTACACCCAGTTTGATGCTGAATGTCACATAGCAACTCCCTTTTGCACCTCGAAAAACAAACGGGCTTTGTTACCTGATTTACAGAGAAGGAATCTAGCTCTGACCAGAGGGTTCTAGCTTGCAGGTTGCACATGCTTAGAGTGGACAGCTGTTTTGCCGATCCATCTGCTAACTCGGGTGGCCAAAGAAGAGTGGCTTTTGGCTTTCTCTGCATGGTTCTCGGGGTGGAGCCTAGGACCACACATCCCAGGCAGCCACTTGACCGCTTCCCTCTTTGTAAGAGCCGCAGGGCTGGGCCCCCTGGAACAGTGTCCTTCCCGAGAAACCCCATCCTACAGCCTAGGGAGGTTTCTCTGCCACGTTTTTCTCAGAATTAAGCAAGGGATGTAGGTAGCTGAGCTGAAACAGAAGGTGCAGGTTGCAATAGGGCAAGGATGTGGCCTGTGACGTGGTCTGCACTCCTGCACGCAGCACTGGGATTTTCCCTGTGCCTCTGAGAGAAGCCTGACCTGGTCAGCCTCTCCGGCCCGCTGGCCTGTGGGCCGCATTCATTCTGCAGTCTCTCTCCTTGATGCCGCAGCCTTTGGTGTCTTTTTGCACATTGCTTTGTGTTGTCTGCTGTGCGCTCAGGTGGTAAATGTGGTTCTCAAGGCAAAGACCAGGCCTCTGACCTCTTTGTTCATGTGTTTTCAACACTGTGTGGCATGAAGAGTGTGGCCATGTCCCACCTAAGGACTTCCTAGATGCTTCTCTACTCATGTGAGCAAAAATTAAACATAACTATATTTGCATATCATCATCATCATCATCATCAACAACAACAAACCCTCCGACTGGGGTGAGCTCCCCGAAAGTTATTTCCCTCTGGGCCTCAGTTTATTACATCAGTAAAATCAGGCCTTCAGTTAGGGGGGGCTTCCTGGAAGAACTTCGGGCTCCAGGCCCCTTTGGCTTCTGAGTGTGCTCTTGAGAACGCCCCCTCCCACTGTGATGTGACAAGGACACAGGGTCTCTTTCCATCCAGGGGCCTCTCCTACCCAGCCCCACCCTGCAGGCAGGATACCTCCCAGATGCCACGCCCACCTGTCTTTGTTTGTGGGCTCTAGAAGGGGAAAGTCCAGGCCCCTCCTGGCTTACAACAGTCCTGATGAATAGAGGTACAGCCTCATTTGCATATCAGCACTGGTGCCAGTCTGAGCCCAGCTGGGTGCAATGTAAGGTGGAGTACAGATTCCAGCAACCAGGCCATGGCTTCTCCGCGCAGCTTCTCCGCGCAAGGCTTCCGGGAGAGGCTTCCGGATGGGCCTGAACTGCATGTGCCCAAGCTCTTCTTTGGCTCTGGAGGGCACAGGCTGAGCTCACTCCTTTCCTCTGGGTCTCTTTGTGCTCCTTTGAGTTCTCTTCAAGACTAGTAGGTTATCTGGGCTAACGGGAAACTGGGTCTGTCCAGGCCCTGGATTGGCCTCTTGGAATCTCTGGGATCTGAGCCTTGAGCCCAAGCCCACCATCCTGGCAGCAGGGCCTACTAGAGGGAGCATCCCTGCCTGCAGGAGGAGGCCCAGCCCCCTCCATCGCAGGCCTCCTTCCCTCCACCCTCGTGACCAACCTTCCAGCTCCTCCACCAGCCCCGCATTCTCCAGCCCCTGAGCCTCCCTACTCTGCCCTCGCAGGCACCCCTGGGTGGGGTGGGGTAGGTTGAGGAGGACAATCAGCAACCCCTCTGCATTCCTGTTGCCCAGTGCATCTGCCTTTGTCACCTCCCTGCACTGGGAGCTCACATTTGTCCCCATGGGATGGACCCTGGGACTCCCTGGGCCTCCGCGGGCCTCCCTGGGCCTTGACCAGCAGATGCACACAGCAGATGTGTGACCTGCACACAGCAGATGCTGAGGGAATGAGGCCCAGGGCCATTGAGCTTCTGTGACCCCGTATCAGGAACTCCAAGTAAAAGCTTACTGACTCTTGCCATAGCTGTATTTCACAGAGGCTGAGGTTAGGAAGAGAAGCCAGTTTTAGGTGATCTTGAGGTCCCTTTAATGCAAACCACTAAGCCAGCTGGGCCACCACGGCTATTGTCACTGCAGTGGCAGAAGCCCTCAGATCCCCCAATGGAAATGCAGATGCATGTGGGCTTTGTGTCCCTTCTGTCCCTTTCCAACTGTCCCTGGAACTTGTCCACCTTCTTCCTGCCCTCTGCCTGCCCCTATGGGGTCTCCTAGGCACCCACACTCTTCCCTCTTCCTCCATCCCAACAGTTGGCAGAGCAGGGGTCTGAACTGAGTTTATATAGCATCCCCTGTATATATTTAGAGATAAGTTCATTTAGGGATTAGGGGCTGCTTCTTGTCTATGCATCATTAAGCATATCACATCTGCTACTGAGCTAGCAATCAGCAGAATATTGAGAAAAGTTATAAAGAAATCTTTGCATCGGTTCATTTTGATTTCCATCTTCCCGTGTCCTGGCTCTAAGACTTTTGCAAGCGAGTGTACAGGAGGGACTGGAGCTGGGGCAGTGGAAGCCTAGCCTCGGCTGCATTCCGAGGAGTGGCTGTCCTGGCTTCGATGTTCCAGCTCGCATGCTGTGTGCACACAAGCCTTTGGGTCCGTGGAGGGGCATGTCACATGGAGAAGCTATGCATGCAGTGCGCCTGGGTGGGCCTGTTGGCCAGGGCGGGTGACCAGGACATGAACTGAGGCACCAACAGCATCCTGATTACTGCTCCATGAGCAGGGGCCCGGCAGACTTAGGTATCATCTCCTGGGCAACCTTGCCCATGCCATCTCCCCTCCGTCCCCCACAGTCCCTAGTGTGCACAGTGAGGGCATCAGGTGAGGTAGCAAGGAGCAGAGTGGTGGAGATAAAGCCCCCACAGAGCAGGGTCTCAGGAGACTGTTGTTCAGCTGCTGCAGCAGCATCAAGGCCAGCGGGCATCCCCAGGCTGTGGCTTCCCAGCTTGGTGGCTGAGCAGGGCAAGCACAGGCACAGGTCTCTGGTTTGGGAGGGTAGAGGCTGGAAACCAAGTCCCTGACACTGCAGAGCAGCAAGTGGGTCCTCCCCTCACCACTGCGGCTCTTAGGGCAGGCGAGGAGAGCTGGGTCTTCTCTCTGCATCACAGGGCACCAGCGATGAGCCTGGCCATTCGGCCCCAGGTGTGTGAGCCGTGGGCTGGATGGCCCCTGCATCCCCTCGATGACTGGCCTGCAGTGTGACATGTGGCTTCCTAAACTGCAGGTGTCACTGTGAGCCCTGCAATGGGGGCTTGGCGCCCAGCCTTCAGCCTACAGAGGTGTCTGCCAGCAGGGGAGCCTGGAACTGGGGCTGCACCCCACCCCCTCTGGCCCTCCCTCCATCGTCCGTGGATGTGGATGGCTCCTACATAAGTAAACACTGGGCCGCTGCAGCCTGGTCTCAGAGCAAGCACCGTTTCACAGATGAACAAATGGCTCGCCACACGCTGCAATTAAGAGACCTGCTCAGAGCCCTGGCAATTGTGTGATCGGCATTTAACCTTGCTGACCTCCTGGGCAGTAGGGCACCTGGTGGGGGACAGAGAAATTGCCGGTAGCTCCCCAGAAAAGTGGGCCCGAGACATCAGCATGCATGATGGGGAAGAGTGGTTAGTTGCACGGGGGATGTGGGCCTCCAGGCCCATGGGAGGGGACCCCCAGCAGGCCCGGCCAGGGCAGGGGAAGCTGCACAGGGTGAGAAGCCCAAAAGAGAAGAGGTTCAGGAGCCACAGATGAGAGGAGTCCCCTTATACAAGCTGCTTTAAAAGGATGACTAGCTGCGTGCAATTTTTAACCCCAGAAATCACAGCACCCTGCCCACTATATCCTGCTGCCAGCCAGCAGGTAACGACCGGCGGGACAGTCCTGACGCTTCCAGGACAGCCCCCACCGCACAGCCACCAAGTGGACATTGCTTTGATCTCCCAAGACCCTGCTCTTGTGCCTCAACATAACCTTCCCTTCCTTTTAATTCCACATTTCATACTGGCCCAAGATGCCTACTGGACAAGAACAACAACAAAAACCCACTGTCTGGCTGGCGTCTCCATATAGAAGTAATGAGCCGCAGCCAGGTCTGGAGGCTTCACGGGACAGGGATACCCGGGCTCTGGGCTCTCTTCATTTCTGTTTAAAAGAAAACAGAATGGTAGGGAAGGGTGTGTGTGTGTGTGTGTGTGTGTGTGTGTGTGTGTAAAGCAGGAGCAGAGTATTTTCAGACCTAAAAAAAAAAAAAAGAAAAATAAATTTTTGAATAAGAATGGTCCGTGTACAGTGACCGCGGGGCAAATGCACATGTGTGTTTTCAAACACAGAGTCGTGCATTCTTATTAGGAGATCGTGACTGTGCCTCCGAGCAGGACATTACATATTCATGAGCGCCGGGACCGAGGCTGCCCACTTCCAGCGCCTCCGACTTCCCAGCAGCCACGTCCGACCCATCTTGGGGGAGGAAGAAAGCCGTGTCCAGCCACACGGGGTCTGTTCCCTTCAGCTGCTAAAGTGTTAAGGGAATAGGAGATAAGAAGATGCGCGCAGCAAGGGAAACAGCGCACAGAGCTCCACAAAGATCTTTTTAGTGTCAACTTAAATGTACACAAATAGCGGATGATGATCTCTTTTATTGGACTAACATTTATCCAGTAATATCCACACACTTTTAAAACCATTGAGGCCTCCTCTTCAGGTGTTCATTTGAATAGAAATAGCTGAATGAGTGTTTTTATAATTGATCCCCTGAGAACCGAATGCCTAGTGCTGCATAACCAACATTTTCCCATTGCTGGTTTTTTTTCCCCCCAAATTGCCACTCTGCAAAATTAGGATTTTGTACAGTTTTGATAAGAGAATTAACCTCCCACGTGCCAAACTCCCTGGTTGTGAGGGGCGCTCAAGAAGCTGGCAGTTGCCGGTCAGCTTTGACATCTGGCCACTTTGGGGTGGGGGTTGCTACTTCAAAACCCCAGAGCTGTACTGGAGTGGATTTGATGAAGGAAGAGGGAAGGAGACAGTTTGGCAGGACTGGGCCTGGAGTATGGGGCTTTTGATCTTCCCGTCTACACGCTCTAGAGCTCCCTACATTGGGCACTCAAACCTGACCCGGTTTCTGCCTGCACGGGTGCAGGAAACTTGACCTTAGAAACCATCGGAGATGGCCACTGCAGTGAGTCTTTGCGGGGGTGCGGAGAGCTTCGTCTTGGTTCTCACTTTAGTTTTCGAGTCATACTCAGTGTATGTTCACTGCAGAAAATCTGAAAACCACGGAAACACACAGGTGAAACTACCACTTCGAATGCCACCGCCCAGGAGCACATGGGTTCCATTTCTACATGTTCACACCGTTCTTTTCTTCCAGTCTGTGTATACAGCCCTACTCTCCACAGAGTAACGCTGTACTTTTTCTCCTCCACTTGGTCACATACACAAAGCACCTCCTGCGTCTCTGAGCTTTCTTTGTTCTCTCCAATTCTACGGCCACACACACAGCTATCAAATGGCTGTAGCTGAATGAATTTAATTACCCCCTATGATGGACTGGGGAGCTTTCTTTTTTGACGGTGTAAAAAGGAAAAGGAAATTTGGCCATTTTAGAGTTTGATGTATTTAAATGAGGGTAAGGAAGTTACTTAGGAAAACATTTTCCCTCTGTGGCCCGGGAGGGGTAGGTAAAACCAATTGCTTGCACAGGAAATGAGCAGCGACTGCACCTCAGCGAGCCAAGCCTGCGGTGGTGGTGGTGGCGGCCAGTGAGAGCCATTGAGGACAGTGGGTGGGAGTCCTGGTCACCAGGTCTGCTGATCTCAGCCCCCGAGGGTCCTGGTCTCCGGCAGGCTGTGTTCAGCTGCAGGGAGCAGAAGCCCCAGCTCACCTGGATGTGGACTGTGGGACCTGCTGGGACTTCGGGGCGGGGGCAGCCCTGGCTTGGCTGATTCAGCACCTCTGCAACATCTCTAAGGACTTTTTCTCAGCTCTTGCCCCTTTGTGGGCTACGCACCCATGCTGAAGCCCACGGTGGCAGCGAGCATGGGATTCCTTCCCTCCTGAGGCAGAGGGCGAGGCGCCAGCTCTGGGATGGGCCCTCTTGCCCTACTGGGCTGCAGTCCCGAGCCCCTGCACCTGGCCTCCTCCAGGCCTTCCTTAAGCTGCAGGCTCCCCAGGCCCCGAGGCAGCCCTCACCAGGTGACTAGAATGGTAGCTGTCTCAGCACCATCGCTTCACAGTAGCACCTGGGTCCTGAGGTCCAGTCTTGGTAGCGATCTTGTTGGGTTCACTGGGTGTCCCAGGAGCTCACGTCCCCCGGCGCCCCCAACACCGTCCTACAGCTCCTTGGGCTCCACTCCCAGCAGTGTTGTTAGCCCTATTCTACCTCCGGAGTCTGGAAACCTGGTGAGGTTCCTTCCTGCGCAGGAAGCTCATTGGCTGAGAGGGGCCAGCCCCGCCCCCAGTGCCAGGGGCGGGCTTGCTGTGCTGGTGGCCAATCACAGCATCACGTCTCCAGCTCGAGCTGGTTGGTTACTATGGGGATGGGGATGTTCCAAAATCAGTTCAGTAAGTGCCCATCCTGGGATGTCTGCTGGGATTCACGTGTGGGTCGCCAGGACCAGAGCCTTGGGACAGGGGGTGGCACCCTAGATAGTTGCCCCCAAGGTGGTGGCCCCCGTAGGGGACAGGAAGCCAACACGGAGGAAAGCAGAGTGAGAAGAGGGAGAGTGACTAGGTCTAATGACCCTGTTGAAGCCTAGATCCAATCGTGCCTTCGGCGGGACTGTGTTGAAAATAATCATGTACAGAACTTAGCTTTCGGGCTGGAGAGATGGCTCAATGGTCTAAAGCACCTACTTGAAACAAGCTTGGCAAGGCACAGGGACCGCGGTTCAATCCCCAGCACCACATGCCAGCCAGACCCGCCCCCTGGTGGGCTGAGCTGGCCACACACACACACAATAAATGTAATAAATAAAAAATAAATAAATATTAAAAAAAAAAAAAAAAGAACTTAGCTTTCTTTCTCAGGTGAACTTGGTCCATGGCTTTTTGTTGCAACCGAAGAGTCCTGACTGGCACACCCATTCGATGAGCCTCTCTCTCTCTCTCTCTCTCTCTCTCTCTCTCTCTCTCTCTCTCTCTCTCTCTGCGTGTGCATGTGTATGTGTGTGTGTGTATGCAGGGTCTCACTACACAGCTCGGACTTGTAGTGATCCTTGTGATTTCTGCCTCCTTAGTGCTGGGATTACAGGCATGCGCCACCCCGCGGGGCCTTGAGCTTCTCTTCCCAAACCCGGCCCCTTGTGGCCCTGCTCCAGTGACCACCAACGCTGTCACGTGCCCTGCCACTCTCCTAGTGACTGCCCATCCCTGATGTCATCGTGGGTCAGGCCGATGACAGCCACTTCACAGCCACTTTTTTTTGGTGTGGAGGTGGGACTGCCGGAAGCCACCACTCTGGGGCCACCTCGGGAGAGGCGGTGGAGGAAGAGGCCTGTCCAGGGTCCTGGCCCAGGTGGCTCTTCTTCCCTGGAGTCGAGGCCTCCCCAGCCCCCTGCTTCCCTCTCTGCACCCCTCATGGCCTGCTCCTCTTCCTCTTCCTTCTTCCACCTCAGGCTTGGCAGGCAAGGGCTGTCCCACTGCTCTGCACCCCAGCCCCCTCCTATTTCTGCAGCCAGCCTGCTCATCATGTTCCCTGCACTAGGTAGTGTTTCTGCTGGTACTGAGTTAGTGTTTCTCCTCACTTCAAGAAAACTCCCTGGGGCCGGGGAGATGGCTCAGTGGAATAAGTGCTTCCCTGGCAAGTGCAAGGGCCTGAGTTCAATTCCTGGTTCCATAAGGGGAAAAAAAGAAAGAAAGAAAACTCCTTGAGGGAGGCCATCTGCAGCATGTCTGCCAGTAATGGTGACCATTAGGGCACTCTCCTTGTCCCCTTCTGGTCATTGGGACTCTTTCTCTCACTCAAGAAAAAAGGTTTCTCAAAGGGCAGAGACTCCAAGGAGAGAACCCCCCTCTCCTGCCTTTCCCACAGATTAGCTCTTACCACTGGTAGCAGAGACAGTGCCAGGCAGAGCTCGGCCAAGGCCACACCTTGAGAAGGTCACCACAGTTTGCAAGGAGCTAGAGCTTTTTTCTGGTCCTCCTAGAAAAGTGCAAGCTGTGGGCAAGAGCCCATTCCATGCAGGGAACACAAAGGCCACACCTTCTCGAATAACTCGCTCAGCAAACGGTACAGCAAGGTAAAACTCGTCTAGCTTCAAATTTTTATCTTAATGTGAAGGGAATGTCCTCCCCCTCCCTGAGTCAGCAAATGTCTTTGGTGTGACACACTCACTAATTTGGATTCAAATGCACAAGTTATGTGTTCCTAGAAATTTTTACACCTCCCCTTTTATTTTGAGACAGGGTCTCACTATGCAGCTCAGGCTGCCCTTGAGCCCACTTGGTAGGCCAGGCTGGCCTCTAACTCACAGTGATCTTTCTGCCTCAGCCTGCTGAGTGTTGGGACTACAGTTGTGCACCACTGTGCCTGGCTACCCTGCTCCTCTTTATTCTCTTTTTATGTTGTTGCTTTACATGTTTTTTATGTGGTACATATTGGTTGTGCAGAGTAATGGGCTTCATTTTGGAAGATTTATACATGTACACTTTGGTCATTTTCACTCCCATAGGCTCATACCCATGGTGTGTGTGTGTGTGTGTATGAGAGAGAGAGAGAGAGAGAGAGAGAGAGAGAGAGAGAGAGAGAGACAGACAGACAGACAGAGGCTATGCTATGTAGTCCAGGCTGTCCTCGAACCCACAATCTTCCTGCTTCAGCTTCTAGATTCTGTTTCATTACATCTTCTTCAGGAGTGGTGCTTTGGAAACAAAAATGTTAAAAGCCTGAAGACCTGTGTTTGGTGACAGAGCCATGCCTGACTCCCTGTGGGAATTGGGAGGGTCCCATTCCTTGCAGGCAGGAGTCACGGGCACATTCGAATCAGCTTCCAGCCTGAAAACTCAGGACAGGCCTCACCAAGAGCCAGCCCCCATGCCCCTTGCAGAATAATATCTGGCACACTGCACTGAAGCAATACTGGACGTGGGCACTGCCACATGTCCCCATCCTTTCTGCCACCCTGTGTCCTGGCCCTGTGGGCGCTGGATTTGGGCCCCATTCCATGGGCTCCAGGGGTCCAAGTCCTTAGTCCCTACAGTCACCTGAAAGCAGCTCTGTACATGGTGTTTGTCAGCACAGCTGTGCCTCTGCTCTGGGAAACCTACTCTCCTCCCTCTCCTCCCTCCCCTCCCCTCATTCCCCTTCCTCTCCTCCCTCCCCTCCCTCTCCTCCCTCTCCTCCCTCTCCTCCCTCCCCTCCCCTCATTCCCCTTCCTCTCCTCCCTCCCCTTCCCTCCCCTCCCCTCCCCTCTCCTCTCTTCTCCTCCTCTTCTTTGTTTTCCTTTTCCTCCTCTTTCTCCTTCTCCCCTTCTTCTTTTTCTTCTGTCTCAGCACCAGGGATCAAACCTAGGGCTTTACACTGAGCTCTATCCCCAGCCCTTTAAAAAATTTTTAATTCAGGGTGGGGAGTTGAGATAGGATCTCCCTATGTAGCTTAGGCTCTCCTTGAACGCACTTTGTAGCCCAGGCTGCCCTTGAGCTCCTGGTGATCTTCCTGCCTCATCCTCCTGAGCACTGGGGTTATGAGTGTACACCACCACATCTGGCTTAAGTTTTAATTTTGAGACAGAGCCTTGCTAAGTCACTGAACTGCCCAGCTGGCTCAGGCTTCCAATCTTCCTGCCTCGGCCTCCCGCAGTGCTGGTATCACAGGTGTGCATAACCACACCTAGCTCATTACTGTGATAGAAACTTTAGACACACACTAAAAGCAGACAGATGCCGCTAATGAGCCACCACCCGTTTCTAATGACAAGCAACTCCTGACCACTCTCACTCCACCTGTGCACTCCCAGGCCCTTATTTTAAAACAAATGGACCCCAGGGAATGGGGGGTGGTCACACAATTCTCTAAAGAATAAGGGCTGTTGGTGTGAGCCTAACTGTAAAAGAATGGCCACCCTCATTCTGAATCCTAGTGGAAACACCCCAGAGCCACCCCAGTGCCAACCACAGCACACTGGCCCATCTCAGAATCGTACCAGGGCTGGTGAGATTGCTCAGTGGTCTAAAGCATCTACTTAGAACAAGCTTAACAAAGCACAGGGACCGCGGTTCAATCCCCCAGCACCACATACCAGCCAGCCCCGTCCCCTGGTGGGCTGAGCTGGCCACACACACACACAAATAAATAAATAAAAAATTAAAAAAAAAAAAAGAATCGTACCAATCTTCCAGTTTTCACATCAGAAGACTTGGGTTTCAGGTGTGGCTCCCTTACTTTCCAGCTGTGTCACCTTGGGCCACCCATTAAATCTCCATGCCTCAGTTTTCTTGTCTGGGAAATGGGAATATTCAAACGAGTTTCCTGCAGAAGGCTCTGATGACAGTCAGCTGAGACTATGGGCAAAGTGCCTTGTCAGGTTATAAAACATGACATTTCTGGGAGAGAAAAAACAGGTCACTCGAGTGACAGGGGACATGCTGGGTTCTAACTGTGGCAAGACTGGGGTCCCCTGCTCTCCTCAGGCCCACACAGGCCTCTTGCCCCTGCTGGTTTCTCAGGCTTTCCCACCCCCCAGCACCGGAAACCACAGCAACCAAGACAAATCTTTTAATGACATTTTAAAAACCCTCAAAATGGAAAACCCATAATGAACAAGATATCCACATTCCGCATACAGCCAGCATCACTTACACCATGCCATTTTAGCGCCCAAGCTAAAGGAGAAATCAGTGAGACCGAGCCGACTGTCTTTATTTAAAGTGTTAATATTTTGTTCATTGTGAATTTTCCCCCTCCTTTTTTTTTTTCTCAAGAAGGTAGGATTTGTCTTGATCTTGGCGCTTCACACACTGCATGCCGGGAGCGCGCCAGAGCTCCAGTGCGGCAGGACAGAGGCGGCGAGCTGCTTTGCAGCTGCAGTGGGGTCCTCCGCGGCCCAGACTTCCTCGCATGCAGACAGGAGAAGGGAGAAAGTGCTGCTCTCCAAATGGGCGCCGCCTGCAGGGAGCAACAGCAGAGAGCCGGTGTGGGCTCCCCGACATTTCAGTGGACCGGAGGCTGAGTGGGAGCGGCCGATGACTTCCTGCTTTCTGGCTGGCCGGGGTTGAACCCGCATCTCCCGCAGCATCTTTCTTCTAGGCCAGGACTGCCCAGTACCAGCACACGCATGGACTCTGGGGCCGGGGGACCTCTGCTCCTTGCACTCGAGGCCTCCCGCACTACCTGCACGGGCTTCTGTGGCTGGCTGGAGGCTGCCCTTCTAGAGCCTCCCTGCTTTTCCAGGGACTGAGGCTCCATGTCTCCCCGGAAAGCTTCCCTCCCAGGTCCGGGCCAGGTAGGGCCCAGAGCGCCCTTCACTCTGCACGCGGGAGGCAGGAGCTCACCGCCCTCCTATGCCGTTGTGCAGAACACCACGTGGGCCCCACTCAGCACTGCCCATCTCTCCTCTCTCCTCCAAGGGGATGGTTTGGCCCTCAAGTCTCCTAGCTGGGTGTGGTGTGCGCACCTATAAGCCCCGCACTCTGGGAAGCTTAGGGGAGGATCATAAATTTGAGCCCAGACCTGGGCTATTTACCAATTTAAGGAGACCCTGTCTCAAAACAAACATTAAAACGACTAGGGATGTGGCTCAGTATGAAGACCCTGGTCCCATCCTCAATGAAAAAAAAAATCATCTACCGTTGGGGAGGTTTCTCAGCAGTCTAAGTGCCTGCTTAGGCAAGCACAAGGACTGGGGTTCAATCCCCTGCACCACATGCGGAGCCAGCCCTTTCCCCAAGCACACTAAGTGGGCCACCAAGACTGAGCTTGGTGGTGCACCTGTAATCGCAGTGTTGGGGAGGCTGAAAACAGGAGGATCACTGGGAGTCTGAGCTGCATAGTGAGACCCTGTTGCAAACACATTAAAAAAAAAAGTTCCCTAAAGGAGAATTTGTGAATTAATAACCTGTAAGATGAAAATATGTGAGATTATATGTGAAATTGGATTTATTTATTTTTATTTGTGCAGGGCTGGGTCCCCCCCCCCCGGGGGGGGATCAACTCAGGCCCTTGCACTTGCCAGGCAGGCACTTAGGCTGCTGAGCTATCTTTCCGGCCTTTTTTTTTTTTTTTTTCCTAACGTGTGCTTTGAACTACAGCCCCGCTTCAAGATGCTGAATGTCTTGTTAGACATTTCTTAGGGCTGGCCAAATAGCTCACCGAATTTAAGCTCCTGCAAGCAGGCAGAAGGGCCGGGGGTTCAATCCCCAAGCCAGCCGTGCCCGCCCTGCCCCAGGGCAGGCTGAAATGGAGATTGAGACTGGGCATGGTGGCGCACGCCTGTAACCCCAGCTCGTGGGACGCTGTAAACAGGCGGATCACTACAAGTCGTTGTAGTAGTGAGACCCTGAACACCCTGGAGGCCCGTCCCTAAAATACTAAGTAAATAAATAATAATAATGAAGACATTTATTTATATTTACTAAAACAAAACTACAACAGCAGTCTAACTACAGGGACTACCAAAGATGTCCTGTCGTTGTAAATAAATAACGAAGGGCACCAAGGTTCAGAGCTGGGTACCAGTCACAGGAGAAACGCTAGCCAAAATTCAGCAAACCGCTCGCACAGACGTCCCTCGCCTTGTGGCTGGCTTCTGCCCATAAACTCTAAGTACCGTAGGTTGAGATGCACCGGGGGTGCAACTCAGCTCTGCCACTCGGCACACTGTGGAGTCCCGCCTGCATGTCCTCATGGTCACGGGGCTGCCCGGAAGCTGCTGGACACGGAGTAGTCCAGTATCGAGAGGGGACCTGGCCATAGGTCATCAGCTTGGGAGCAAGATCCAAATTCAGACCTGAAGTACGGATTCTTCTTCTTCTTTTTTTGGTGAAACCGGGGATTTGAACTCAGGCCTTTGCACTTGCCAGGGAAGCGCTTATTCCACTGAGCCATCTCCCTGGCCCCAAAATTGCATTTGAAATTGTAAGCTTATCCCATACTGTTTTTTGGGTGGAACCAGGGATTGAACTCAGGCCCTTGCGCTTACCAGGGAAGCACTTATTCTACTGGGCCATCTCCCTGGCCCTGAAGTACGGATTCTTCTGAAGGCAAATGGCCTTCACGCCACTGCGAAGTTGAAATCGAGGCAGCCTGCGCCCCCTCGTGAGCCCGCCCTGAGCAGGCTGAGTGTGAACCCCTGCAACGAGCTACTTCTTTAAGCTCCAGTCTTTTCATTTGCAAAATGAAAGCGGTTTTTCCACCAGGTTGCTGACAAAATTCATCATGGCCGCGATCCAGAGTTCGGTGTGGTGCAAATCGTCAACGCAGGATCGGGGACTCCTCGTCCGGCTCCCTGGGCTTGCATGTTTCTGACGCAGAACTCAGGGCAGGTGAAGGAATCTTCCTAGATACGAGTGCCAGGGGATTGGGGCTCACTCAGGTCGGGCGCAGGGCTTTAGAAAGGGCTCTGGCTGTGTGACTGTCTTCCCCCAGCTTAGAATTTCACCTGCAGAGACGGAGCCTGGAGATCACTGTGTCCCTAAGCCCAACACAGACCCTATTCCACGAGGAGCCCCTCGGGAGCTTTCCAGAAGCCCCAAGACCAGACCGCGAGGTGCAGGAGGATGCCCTAATCCCAGCAGCCGCGCCCAGGCCCATTGTTCAGGGGTTGCCAAATCCTGCAGATTGCCAACACTGAGCTCCGAACTTTCCGAACACAGAAGCGCCCCCCCCGCCCCCCCCCCTTGGGTGCAGAAAGGCTGGAGCCAAATAGCAGAGCTGAGATCCAAGCTGCGGACTGCCAGGCCCGCCTGAGTGTGCCTAGCTTCGGCCACGCTGCCAGTTCACAGCCTGCAGGAGCCTCCTCCGCCTTGGCCTCCCTTCTCCTTCTCCTTCTCCTTTTCCCTTCCCCCTTACTCTCTTCCTTTCTCCTCTTCTTCCAGTCTTATTTTCTTCTCTGCTATCCACCCTCTTCTCCTTTCCTGGCCTCCCCCAGGGTAGTTGGCCTCACTTTGTAGCTCAGGCTGGTTTCAAACTCTCAATGATCCTGCCTCAGCCTCCAGTGCTGGGATTACCGGGCGTGCTTCCCTTTGTCTCTCACAGCCCCGCCCCACGCGCGTAGCCCCACCCATAAACACAAAGCCCGCGGGGTGCCTAGCAGCCTGTCAGCTTGCACCAGCCAGTGGGCCGGCCGAGGCATCCTGGAGGTTGTGGAGCCCTCTGGTCGCCTGGAAAGGGCTGACAGCCTCCGCAGCCCTGGTCGGGTGGAGCAAGTCCCCGGCCAGCTGGCGCGGGGATGGGCCCGAGCCAGGTAATTATTGCCTGGTGCAGAGGTCGAAAGCCGCAGCGCGGCGGATGCACTAATGAAACACAAATGGGACATCTGTGTTCAGGAGTTCAGCAAAGCTCGGCAGCCCGACTTTGCCAAGAGTTTGTACACTGCGCGCTGAAGACGAGGGACCCTCCGGCGAGGGAGCCGCAAACTCTCCAGAAACCCTTCCCCTGCTCCCCGCGGCCCTGGGCAGGCGGGGCTTTCCTTGGTTCCCAGGAAGTGGCCTGTCCCGGCACAGGGAGGGGCCTTGCCCGCAGTCTGGGCTCTCCACTGGCCCGAAGAGATGCGGTGGGGGTGTTGGGCCCCCAGGCTCCCCATCTGGCCCGCCTAGCCCTGAGCACTGAGTTTTGAGCTGAGATCTGAGCACATCGCCTTTGCTGACTGTAGCTGCCTCAGCTCTGGGAGTGAAGCCAGAGTGGGTCAGGGGGAGGCCAGAGCCCCCCAGTCCAGGAACTCCACTTAGGCCAGACCTCCTCGCTCTAACTAGCTGCTTTCCTCCTGCCCCTGGGCCTCACTTCTGGCCCTCACTCACCTTGGGAACCAGAACCTGAGCAGGGATGGATGCTTCTGGGAGCAGGCCTTAACGGGGAGGTATCCGTCTCAGTGGGGACTGAGAGTGTCCCTCTGTGGTGGGGCCACAGAATGGAGGAGGAGCAAGGTCCCTCCTGGGAGGTTGTAATCCTGGACAGAGAGGACATCCTAGGCATTTTCCAGGCCCAGGACTTTGCCAGGCTGAGAGTGATCGCAGGCCTGGGGTGACAGGCAACAGATCTGCAGCCCTTGCTACCGCTACTCTCTAGGTAGATGGAATCTGGGACGAGCGGTGGAGCACCAAGGTCAGGACTGTGCATCTGTCCTAGGCAAAGTTTTACCAACTCTGCCGCTATGTCCTCAGCTAGGAAATGCTAGGACTGCTTTGCAAGTGAATGAGGAGCTTTTGAGTGACAGGCATGGCGGACACTGGCTGCTGCCACCAGTCTGCCCCTCCTCCCTCTGCACAGCTGATTTGGATTTGCCCAGGAGCCACGCATCCACCTGGCTGAGCCTCCAGAGAAGAGCACATCAGGGCTAGGCTAAGGTTGTCATCCCCCTTGACCTTGGGGCTGGTGGTCCGCACCCTGGCCTGAGCTCAGCCCAGGGCAGGTGGGGGTGGGGAGCCTCCGACATTTCTGACTTCCTCTGACTTTCTGTTGCTTGCAGCCCAAGGTGTCCTGGCTTAGTGTGGGTCTGAGGAATGACTTTGTGCTTCCACGGAGGACTGAGTGTATCTGAAGGAAACACCACATAGGTCACAAACAAGTTCCAAGGGTGCTGTTGCTTTGTGTCCTCACATAGCTCTGATGCGGAGCCATAGATGTGTCCCAGCTGAAAGCGACTTGGGGGTGACAGAGCCAAGGCTAAAGGCTAAAGCTCAGGAGGGCGCCATGCTAGTATAATGCAATCTACCAACCAATCAGTGCTGAAGAGATTTTAGAACCTTGTAACATATGATTTTTAAAAGCTTATGTAGCAACTTTCTTTGTACTTTTTTTTTTTTGGAGGGGGCATGATGTTCTAACCTTCGCTTAGAAGCACAAGCTGTAAATCTAAAAGGCACTTTTTCTAAAGATATAAGGAAAAACTAGATGTAATAAATAAAATTATGGAAGGCTTTATGTGAAAAAGAAGTTGAATGTTATAGTAAAGAAAGATATTTATGTAATGTACAGTTTGCTAAAGCCAAGTTTTGTTTGTATTGATTTCTTTGCGTTTATTATAGATACTATAAAATAAAAAAATAATAAAGCTCAGGAGGGTATTGCAGG
>NW_004524646.1:8739085-8741131 GCF_000260255.1 Octodon degus
TGCTTTAGACCACTGAGCCATCTCTCCAGCCCAAAATACAATTCCACCTTTTTTTTTTTTTTTTTTCTTTGGTGGAACCGGGGATTGAACTCAGGTCCTTGTGCTTGCCAGGCAAATGCTTATTCTACTGAGCCATCTCCCGGCCCTGACAGGGAAACATTTTGAATCAACTGAGGCAGGCAGGACTATACAACTTGGCATGCAGGAAAGAGGACTTGTGGATGGGCATGAGGACTTCTGGATGTGAATGAGGACTTCTGGAGCTGCTGCAGGAGGTGGTGAGAATGATGGGAGGAACGTGTTCAAGGTGAGGGGAGTATTTTGAGGAGGATTAACTGCAGTGTGCCTTTTACTGTAACAAGTTTTAAAAATTAACAAATGTTCACCATATTATTTTGCCACATGGTGCAGCAGTGTGGTGTTATCCCACCAACCTTGCCCTCTGGCCGAGAGAACGTGGGTCGGATGGACAGTGATCCATGGGGTCGCCTGGACCCTGGGCCCCTGCCCCTGGCTCAACTCGCAGGACCGATGGCGAAGGTTCTGTGGGGCTTGACTTTCTATCACCACAACGAACTTTGCTCAAAAATGCTCTGTCGGCAGAAAGAGGAGCAGCGCAAAGGCTTCCATGCGCTATTTCAGGATTGCTGGCCCTGAGCATTTATTACTTACTGATGCATATAATTTGCCTGATGACTCAGTTTCATATATTTTAGTTTCCAAAGATAAACAGTTTTTGCATATTTCCCACAAATGGGGGTTATATTTAATAATCTCTGGGTAGAGGGCTGCAGGCAGGGCAGAGGAAGGTAGAGGGACAGAGAGAGCTCTACCCGGGAAGTGGGGCCCAGTGCCTGAGGTCTGGGCGCACGCTTGGGCTTTGGGTAGGCGGGGGCTTCAGCCTGTCGCAACTTGGGCAAGAGGTGCCGACGGGTGGCCCGGCGCAGGCACACACAGGGAGCAGCACACAGCGCCAGCGTGGGTTTTGGTGCCTGCTTCAGGTCTAAGTGGGCTGGGCAGAGGGGCCTCAGCCTGGCTCGCCCGGCACCCACACGATCCAGGCCCAGCCATGCGCAGCCTCAGATCAGCCCTGGTCACAAGTGGGTTGTGCCGGGGCAGACACACAGAACCCCGCAGCAGCACCCGAGGAGCACATGCACAAGCCCAAGGAGACCTCGTATCAACAGTGTGGGCGACGTGGGCGCTGGCTTATGACTTCGGACCGAGTTTGTCTTCGTGAGCCTCAGCGGTCACACTGACCTTGCGGGGTTCTCCATGGCTGAGAGAATACAGTCCCTGAGAAGATACCTGGCACAAGGTGTGTGTTGATGGACACTTTCCCCCGTAGGTGGTAGGTGTTGAGGGTGACTAAAAATAGGGGCTACAGGTTTCTAGCCTGAGTGCCACTTTCAGGGAAGCAGGTGGCACAGCCCAGAACTCCTGATTGGTCGTGGCACCTGTGGGAAGCACGGCGTGGCAAGAGACAGAACCTAGCTCAGATGGCTTGAGCAGATTCTTGCCACCAACTAGACCAAGCTGCCTCGCACCAGAAAGCGCCACTGTGGGGCGTGGCCTTGTGCTCCCTCTACAGGCGTTCTGTCTTCTCTTTCAGCCCAAAGGGCAAGCTTGGAAAGTAATATCATCCAGCCATGGCCTGGCTTGGGTCCCGTGCGAATCCTCGGCCTGGCACTCATGGCAAAATGGCCATGAATGCGAAACCAGGACTCGGATGAAGTGGGGAACATTACCTCCTGCCCCCGGGGGACCCCCGGCCTTCCGCCTGCTGCCCTTGAACCTGCCAGGGGACCAGCACCGGCCTAGTGTCCTATCTTATGTCTGCCTCTGGGGGGCGCTGTCTTCAATATGGGCTGCTCTTTTCTCCTGGTCCCAAACACGAAGACACCCCGAACAGCACCACCCCAGCTAACCAGAAGTTGGCATGACATTCTTGCAAGAGTCATGCTTGCTTGGGCTGGTGAGATGGCTCAGTGGTCTAAAGCACCTACTTAGAACAAGCTCAGCAAAGCACAGGGACCACGGTTCAAT
>NW_004524646.1:8741575-8746074 GCF_000260255.1 Octodon degus
AGAGAGAGAGGTGGGTGGGGCCAGCACCCATTCATGACCTCTCCCTCCCCTGCAGACCCTGGGCCAGCGGGCCCTCAGCTACCTCAGTCCACCCTCTGCTCCAGCCTCTCTGGGGCTCTTTCGTCTTGGGTGTCAGTGCTGGGAAGGCACAAGGGACGCCCTGCTGTGGTGCATGTGTGGGGCTGTGGTGGACTGGGCCTGGCAGCCTGCTGAGCTCACATCATCTTTAGAGCCCCCATGTGTATTCCCGGGCTGGAGCCCACAGTGTGAGGTGGAGGAGAACCCCAAGGTTCAAGTGTGCCCACAGCAGTGAGACTGGACAAGGAGGTCCACGGCTACGGAGCCCAACAGGAAGGCAACAGGAGCCTCAGTTTCCTCACTCGGGAGTAGGGGTAAAGGTGTGCATCCCCTGGCGAGAGGGGCAGGGGCGCAGGGGGCCACACAAGGCTGCTTCTCACCACTACTTGGTGCCCTTGGCAGTTCCTCAACAAGGTGACTATAGTCACCATTGTCACCTGCCTTTGTAGTATTTTAACCTACAAGGCTGGGCCTCATTCCTCTCCCCCATCCAGTGCTGTCCCAGGAGGTACTGGCCTGGCCTTTTTGTGTGAAACTAGGGCTGGGTCTGGAGTGGGGGAAAGATTCGGGGGCTGCTGCCCTTTGTGGTGGCTGCCAATTGGTGCTGGCCCCTGGCAGCTGCCGGGTGTGCACCGGACACTTTTCTTGCTTGGTCCTTGTTGATGTGGAAAAAGATGACCTCATCTACATTCAGGCTCTGGTTTTTTCCTTTTTTGAGACAGGGTCCCACTATGGAGCCCAGGCTGGCCCTCCTGCTGTTCCTTTTGCAGTGGTCGTAGATACAGTGTTTTCTGTGAGTTCCCTTGCTGTTTCCTTAGAATTCTTTCCTGGCTTAGGAACTTTTTCTACTTTTTGTGTGCAGGACTTTTCTTCAGCTCTGTCAATGGTGCCTGGCAGTCCCTGGCCACCCCTCTGTACCTACGATCGAGCGAGACACTAATACATGGAGGAGCCACTGCTCAGGTTGAGGGGCAGGCTTGTGGACTACACTTTTCATTAGTGAGTGATTTGGTGGCGAACTTGCTGCTATTTGAGGAGCCACCACATGTTACTGTCTGAATTCTTTCTTTGTTTTTTATGACTATGTAGTTCAGGCTGGCCTTGAACTCATGGAGATCCTCCTGCCTCAGCCTCCCTGGTACTAGGCCTAGAGGTGTGTACCACTGGGACCAGCTGTAACCTCATTTCTGTTGGACCGTTTCTGCCAGGGTGAATCTCCAAATCTCTTACTGGTAATGCAGGGTTGTGTGTATAAGCCTGGCTACAGAGGTCCTTTGATTGTTGCTTGCTTTGTTTTTGTCTTTGAGACAGCTGACCTCTAACTCACCATCCTCCTGCCTCATCCTCTGGCTGTTAAGTTTCTGTACTGCAGGAGAGAAGGGGCTGGGGGCTTCATCAGTCCTCTGTGCAGACTTCCCTTTAGCTCCCTGCTTTTAGTAGGGTCCTGCCTGTGCTCGGAGTTGTTGAATGTACAACAGATCTCATTTTCACCACGGAGTGAACATCCTCTCTGCCTTCAATTGGAATGCACAAGAGCACGGGGCTGGGAAGAAGCCTGGCGGTGGAGCACTGGCTCCTGGGTCCTGTTTCCTGTTTCTGGCTTCTTGTTTCCTATACACCGGCCCATCGCAGTCTTGGCGCATCTCCATCTAGGCCCTTCGGGACCCGGGCACTGGCTGGTCCCTTTTCCTGCCCTTGTCCCACTCTGAGCAACTCCCTTGAGGAGCAGACTGATTTCAAGTTTGGTCACCTGCTTGGCCGGCGTGTTTCAGCCTGGGCTGGACGGAGAGCTTTTGCTGCCTCAGAACGCAAATGTCAGCCTTCCAGGCTCTGGTTCTCTTGACCACAGTTTCATCACGGAAGCCTGAAGCTGTGACCTGGGCGCTGGTCAAGACGTCTTAGGTCAACAGCAGCTCCGTCATCTGTGGATGACTTGCCCTTGCTGTGTTGACCTCCACAGGGCTTGCTTTACCTCTGAGCTCTGTAATTGAGCAAGGCAGTGTTGCGGGCTGATGGCTCCTAATTGAGTTTTTCTAGAACACTGTACACAAGTAGTTTTGGATGTTTATAAAGCTATCTGTTTAAGATAAAACTCCTATGTTGTTTACATTTTCTGTTTCATTTGTTGGATTCTTTCCTTCAGGGACCTGGATTTCTTTTTTAATTTTTATTTATTTATTTTTTCTTTTTCCCCCCTTTTTGGGGGTGGCATTAGGGACTGAACCTGGGTCCTTTGCCCTGAGCTATGTCTCTAGCCATTCTCCCTTTTAATTTTGAGACAGGGCCTTGGAAAGTTGTTAAGTTGCCCTTGCTATGCTTGAACTTGTGATTCTCCTGCCTCAGGCCCCTAGAATGCTGGGATTACAGGTGTGCACCACCATGCCTGGCTTCTTCTCCTGTGTGTCACCTCTTTTAGCTGGAAGAATGTCTTCTAGCCCTCACTTGTAAGCTGATTATCGTGCTTGAGGGCCTGCTTTGGCTTTAGTTTGTCCCCTTAGGTACGCACAGCCTCCCTTTGCACTTGTCCTAGTGCTTTGCCATCTTGTCCTTGTGTTCTTGCTTTATTGTTACCATTCTTATTCGCTATTCCATACAAAGGACTTTTCCTCTTCTGCCTGAGATCTTTCCTTTCACCCCATCTCTGTCCTCCTTGAGTCTCACCTGCTGTTTTCAGGCCTTGCCCTTGGGCTGGCATTGCCTGGGGCCCTCTGCTCTGCTGGGAGGTGTTGGGGCCCCACCTGTGATGTGTGGGTAACTTCCTGGCCCCTTTCCCACAGAACTTGGGGTCAATTTGCTCCCATTCTTCAGGAGTGTGAAGTCTGGTCCACTTTCTTGTAACTGGGAACAGCCAGGGTGTGTGTGTGGAGGCAGCTCAGCAGGGAGCAAGGCTCTCCGTCAGGCTGCGGACCCCTTACTTCAATTGTTCCCTGCCTGAGTTTTGCCATCGCTGTGGCTTCAGATGATCCCCCAGTTTGGCGTCATTCTGAGAACTCCCTAGTGGAGACTTGTGTAGTGCCCTCAGACCCTTTCTGATGGGTCGCTGGGGTTCTGGAGTGCGACAGGGACAGGTAGAGGGGCCAGGGCTGGGCGGTCAGAGGCTCGGCCCTGGGTAACATCTTGGGAACCAGCACAGCTCTGCCGCTAGGTGCGTTAGGACCAGCTGTGCAGGCTCCCCTTGCCCTGCTGGGCCCTCCTGAGGACACGCTGCCTGCGTGCTCAGTGCTGGGCACAGGCGGGCAGCGAGGAGGGGCATCTTCCAGGATGCTTGGAGTGGCTGAGTTCCGCGGCCTGGCTCCTCCAGGGTGCTGGCTGGCCACTCCACTGTGCTCTCCGACTTCTCAGGCCATATCTCCCGTCCTCCCTGTGGGGACGCCTCTTGGGAAGCCTTAGGTCTCTGTGAGCTGCAGGGGTCCTAGGCCCCAAGGGCGCTGCAGAGAAAGGCCCCACAGGCCGCTTCTTCCACCATTTCTTGGTCCATGGGGAGGAGAGGAAAGGAGAGGAGAGGTGTGTTACAAACCCCACTGCTCAGAGTTGGCAGGCTGGGGCAGGAGGTTACATATTCCTTACTCCTCTGGTAGACCTTGGGCTTAGGCCCTCCTCCTGGGAGACCCTCCAGGGAATGGGCCCCACTCCCTGCCCTCCCCTTTGGAGCACTTAGGACTTGGTGCTGTAACTGTCCAGCTACACTCCACCCTCCTCCTGGACCCTCATCTCATTCCCCCAGGGGTCTGACATACAATAGGTACTCAGGAAACTCCTGCCAATGGGTGAGTGAGTCCACAGAGACGAAGGGGTTTGTATCTTCACCGGCCTCTCTCCATCCCCTCAACTAGAGACCTCAGGCACAGGGGCACACCTTTAGGGAGCCAGCCACCAGAAGGCTAATCAGATTCCTTCATAATCACACAGTTAAGTAAAATTTATGTCGGGTGGAATTAGCCGGGCTCCCTGAGGGCAGCATAAAGCACAGCACTGCTCTGCTGCTAAATCCGGTCCCACGTAGAAAAAGAGTTTGTCATTCTTCTGTGGTGATGGTGGAGAAGAGCTCCTGGAGGCGCGAGGACGCCTTACTTACTGATCCACAGATGACGGATGGAAGATCCCCGCTTTGTCTGGAAGGGAAAACTCGAACAGCTTGTCTGCACCTCTCCACTCGGACACTAAATCAACATGGCTCTATTAGTGGCCTTGGGATGCCAGCTGAGCTGTCTCTGAGCCTGTCACCGTGATGTCTTCATCTGTAACCAGAGCAGACGTGAGCTCCTGGCAGCTTCAGGAGGTGACAACAAATCCAATTAGCTCCTCTCCACGGCGCCGCAGGACTACTGTGAAACGGCCTGCTGGGGAGGGCGGCTGGTACCCCACGCAGCAGGACACAGCTTGGTTCTGGAAGGAGAGAGAGAGAGAGAGAGAGAGAGAGG
>NW_004524646.1:8746174-8770092 GCF_000260255.1 Octodon degus
AGAGAGAGAGAGAGAGAGAGAGAGAGAGAGAGAGAGAGAGAGAGAGAGAGAGACAAAGGGACCAGGCTTAATTGTTGGAGTGACTTTCTGTACCGCGCCAGATTGGCCTGTGACAGGCCGGCCCCTCTGGCTCTTGGGCACCAATGTGGCCACCAGGAGCCCAGCTGATCCCTGGCCTTTCCTTTGAAACCTTGCTTGACTTCAGTGGTGCTTATCTCAGGAGACAATTCAATGTCCCTATCCTATCCTCCTCTGCCCACTTTCTGGGCTCCCTGTTAATCCCAGACTCCATGCCCAGCCCAGAAAAAATCTGCCCAAGAGTGCTGGCTGCACCTGATTTGGTGTTTCTTGAGTTCCAGGTGACTGGGGCACCGAAGGACAGAGGCTCCCTCTGGGAGCAGAGGTGGTGGCATTGGTGAGGGCCTGTGGGGCAGCAAGAGGCACAGGGTGAAAGGCCACAGCCTCTGGCATCCCGGGGAGAGGAGGGCTGCACAGGTGCCGTGACACAGGTGTTGCGGTGAGTTTAGATCCTGGGAGGGTCACGGCCTGGCACGGGGGGGAGGGGGGGGACAAGAAACCCAAGACTATTCCAGGAGCCTGATGGCTGGACAGGGAGGGTGGGGGTGCCAGTGTGGGGATGGGAGGAGAGGGGCTGAGGTGGGCAGGAGGAGGCAGAGGGAGAAGCGGTCCAGTGAAGATAGGGCTCCGGTGTGCCCCAGGGTAGGTGGGGGAGTGCCGGGGTAGGGGGTGGGGAGCCGGCAGGGCCTGTGGTAGGTGCCTAGGGACCTTGCTCTAGGGCCGGTAACTGAGAGCCCAGACTTGGGAGCCTCCCTACCCTTCCTGCAGTTTCTGGCCCTTTTGCCTGGGTCCCACTGCTTCTTTGGGGAGCATGGAGAGGGGGAGGGAGACACAGGCTCGAGCAATGCTGGTGGCCCTGCAATCACATGGAGAGGGCTGGAGCCACATTGCGGAGGCTTCTGCACGCTCCTCCCCAGAGCCAGCGGGCGGGAATCTGCGGCTCCTGCCAGCCAAGCCAGCGGGCCCAGAGTCGCGGCCAACGGTTGGCAGTGTAGGGGCCTCTGCTGCCAGCTCGCCGGCGGGGCTGCCGCTTCCTGCCACAAGCTGGTACCATGTACCTGTAGGGGCTGGCAGCGGCAGGGCCCTGGGGGTGAGTGATGGCAGGGGAGAGGCGCGGGGAGGGGGAGCAGGAAGCGGCCTTGCGGTCCTTCTGGCCTAAGCAGGTTGCCGGGAACGTACACCAGCCCCGTCCAACTCATTCCAGATTAATTGGGCAGGATATGGAGGCATCTGGCTGCGGCACAGAGCAAGTGGAGATTCAGCGGGCGCCGCGCACCGGCCAGCGTTTGGAAGCTGCCCCAGTGCTGCCAGGCACAATTATTTTCAGCAATGTCTTTCTGCCGTGGAAACTTAGGACTGTGGACTTTGGCACGAGAGCTAAGTGCAGATCTGCGAGGGCACAAATTGACTCGATCCTTGGTGCGAGGTGTTGCCTGGGCCCAGTAGAGGGGGCAGGAGGACCCCTGCCCTCAGCCAAACGGCGTGTGCGTGCGTGCATGCGTGTGTGTGTGCGTGCGTGCGTGTGTGCGTGGTAGCTGAGGCTGAAGTACGCACGGCCAGCTCACAAAGGTCCTATAGACCACTGCAGGGCATAGGTGTGACAGTGAGGGGCCACAATCATCTGTACCTAAGTCCTTCCAAAGGGCCTTGTCCAGCTAGGCCTGCTGGCATGTGCTTGTGATCCCAGAACTCAGGAGGCTGAGGCAAGAAGGCTTCTGCAAGTTGAAGGCCAACCTGGGCTACATAGTGAGTTCCAGGCTAGCCTCAATTACACAGTGAGTCACTGTCTCAATACACACACACACACACACACACACACACACACACACACACACTTCTCTGGGGCCTGGAGACTGTCCAGTGGGCTCATGTGGCCCACAGTGCCATACCTACCTCTGTGTGTGACCCAAGATGAATCAGAAGATTCATCTGATTTACTCACTGCTCCCATGAGACCTGGTGTCCCTGGGAAATCCATGTTTTTCATTGATTCTCCAACACCCAGCAGTGCAGATGCACACTAGACATCAGGCTGCCTGTGAAGCAGCCACCACTGATGGGCAAAATATGACCAGGTCATCCACCACTGTATGGGGCAGCAGCCGAGGACAGGTGAACCTGGACCAAAGAAACTCCATGCGACAGAAGTGTAGTGGTCCAGGCAGGCGAGGTGGTGCCTGCCCGTAATCCTAGTGTTCTGGGAGGCCGAGACAGGAGAATCACAAGTTCAACCCCAGCCTACTTGGCTACTTAGAAAGACCCTGTTTCTAAATAAAAACTTTCTTAAAGGGCTGGGAACGAAGCCCAAAGTGAAGGGCCCTGGGTTCAGTCCTCAGTGCTGAAAACAAATTCAGCAGGTAGGATGGAGATAGGGGGTCTTGAACCTACTGGGATCTGAGAAGGGCCAGGAAGAGACACAGAGGAGTGGTGCACAGCTGGGTAGTGGCAGCTGGCACGGACAGGAGGGGCTTGTAGCAGGAGTGGGGTCCAGGTACAGAGCGGCCCTGGGAGGGCAGGGTGTGGTCCCTGAGGATGGAGCTGGGAAGCTCAGGGGACACTAACATGTTGCCATTTAGAATGGTGACTGCAGCCATGGCTGGAAAGGTGGCTGGAGTGCGGGCCTGCAGACCAGACTGAGGGAGGCAGGATGGGGTGGTAGAGGCTCTCCTGGGACCCTCCTTTCCCAGGCTCCAATTCCTGGCTGCCTGCCTCCTGGACTGCAGGGAGCACACATTCATGGGCCCCTGGAAAAGGCTCCCAGATGGCTGCCAGGTAAGGGGGTGATGAGAATGCATCCCCAGCCACCATGTTGTGTCCTGAGGAGTGGCAGAAGGATCTAGAAGGCAGCATGAGCCATGGGCTCCAAGCTGGAAGACACAGCCTGCCCATCACAGAAGCTGTGGGCAAGAAGGACTCAGCTGTGAGCACAAGGTTGGAAGGTGCAGGCTGGAGAGGCCAAGATGCTTCCTGCCCTTGACTGTGGCCGAGGAGTCCTGTGGGGAGGGGAGGAACAGAAGAAGCCACGAAGCTACAGCAGGTGGGACCACAGTAGCTACTGCTCCCTGGGTGGAAGGCTTGGCATTTGGGTTCTTGGGTTCCTGGTGTACCCCACGGCAGCATGGCATCAGATACAGAGAAGGTACCCTGCCAGCACCACTTCAGTTGGTGAATAGATGACCATACCCAAAGCCACTCGTGTGAGTAATGATAGTTTTGAGTCTAAACCACTGCCACCACCATTCGGCAGTGAAGGCCACAGCTTGACTTCCAGACAGAAGAGCTGCAGAAAAGAAGAAAGCAAAACGGGCAAGGATTTACAAAGAAAGGCCAAGCACAGAGTCAGTGCTGATGGTGGCTCCTGCCCCCTGCTAATGTAGGTCTTCTCCCTGGTTCCCCTTTGTAATGGTTGGTGCATGGTGCCAACTTGAGGACTTCAGAAGCTTAACTCAGTGCCTTCGCAGTTCCACATCCAGGGTGTAGAGGACACGCCCTAGGGCAGCTACTCACCCTCTAGGATGTCTGGATGGTTGATTCCCATGTCAACTTGAGAAGCTTAGAAGTTTAACTAAGTAACTCAGCAGGGGGCCTGGGTGCTCACTTTGCAAACATCCTGAGGCTGTACAAGAGGAGGACCCGGAGATGGTGTGGGTGCTACACCTGCCCTGGGGGAAGTAGCCAGCTTGCAACAGAAGCAGGCAGGAGAGGCTTGCTTCCCCTTTCTACTCTTGCTGTCTTCTGCCGCCTTGAGCTGTTGCCCCTGAGCCAAGCCACCCTGCCTTGGGGCCAGCTGATTATGGACTGAAACCCTCACAAACCTTGAGCTAAATAAACCTTTCTTTCTGTACCTTTGAGTGGGTATTTTGCCCCAGCAAGAAAAGTAACTAAGACGCCCTTTATTCCCTCTACTGCGTTCCCATTTATAAGGGTGTCCTTTTTTTGGAAGTGATTCTATGTGTGTCGTGTCTCAGGTGCACATGCTGGGCCAGTCGCCCACTTTTCTTTCTCTACTAGAGATGCAGCATTACCTTCGGTCCAGCTCAGCCCCTCCTCGTGACCTACCTACCCCTCGTGCCACCAGATCTCATGCTATGACTGTGAGCCCATCCATTGCCCTCACCGCCATCACACACACACACACACACACACACACACACACACACACTCGTGTGGAAATGCTGCATAGCACCATGGTAAGGGGAGTAAGCTGGGCTCTGAAAGACAGATGCTCTGTGATCTCATTCAGATGTAGAATCGTAAGAATTCAGTCTTGCCAGACACGGTGCTGCCTGCCTCTAATCCCAGCTGCTCAAGAGGCTGAGGCAGGAGGGCTGCCAGTTTGAGCCCAGGCTGGGAAACCTTATGAGATTTTTAGTTTTAGATCTCAAACTAAAATAAAAAGGGATGTAGTTCAGTGACAGAGTGCTTGCCTAGCGTGTGCAAGGCCCTGAATTTGAGTTCTAGAAAAGCATGTGTACACACACACACACACACACACACACACACACACAGAGATGGTCTAAGAAACAGCAGAATGGTGAATACTGGAGGTTGGGTAGGGAAGCGGGAAAGAAGGAGGGGGAAAGCTGGTATTCTACTGCAAAGTAAAGTGACTATAGAATAATAATTACTATATATTTCAAAATAGTTAAAAGAGGATTCTGAATGTTTTCACTACAAAGAAATAACTTGTTGAGGTGATGGCTGTGTTAATTATCTTGGTTTTGTTATTACACAGCATACGCAAGCATCGAAGCTTCGCATTATGCCCCACAGATGTCTCCACATATCAGTATATGTCCAGTAAACATAGCATGAAAATTTCCTTCAAATCATTCCACTCCCTACATTAGTTCTGCAACTTGTGTTTCCCCGAACAACACAACCTTCGGTTCGTCCAAGTTGCCACTAGAGGTCCAGCTCACTTAACAAAGTACTGTATCGGTCCCTGAACTTCCATTTCACCGTTGCCTTCCCCAAGGGTGGGCATTTGCTTCTGGCTCTGCAGTGAGCCTTGCTGTACCTGTCCAGTTGTGAGAGTCTTTCTAGGTCCAGGTGATGCGATAGAAGTAGACCTGCTGAGTTGTGCAGCATGGGGTGTGTGTGTGTGTGTGTGTGTGTGTGTGTGTGTGTGTGGTGGACCCACACCCAGGGCTCTCTCACGAGGCGACATCTACTCCCCCACCGCTTGCGCCTGGGCCAGCCTTGTGACTCTAGGACCAATGGGATGCAGTAGGTATGACACTGCAGATCTGGGGACCCTGGGGGACCGTGCGGCTCCCACCTTGGCCCTGTTGGAGACTGACCACCTGTTAGTGAGGCAAGTGGTGTTGACTTGCGTCGTCTTCAACCTGCCACCAGCCTGGCCCTCCGTGGGACACCAGCAATGGATTCCTGCCTTCCTGGCTTGGTCCCAGGCTGTCTTCAGGAGCATGGGTCCGTTCCAGAAAGAAGAGCTGGAAGTCCCAGCAGGCCTCCCTGGATTCTTCATCCAGCAGGGAGGAAGGCAGGAAGAGGAAGAAAGAAGAGGGAAGCAGATTGCACAGCTCCATCCACTCTCCGGGTAGAGACCCCCTACCTCCTTCTGGGCCTTTGCTAGCCCTCTCTGCAAATGCACCTTGATGGCCAGTGATGCTTACTGAGGAGGCTGCGTGAGGACCACACCCAGAGTTCCGGAAGTGCTGGGCTCAGCCAGGCATGGGATACGTGCACTTCCTGGAGAGAGGGAACCACAGGCGAGGGATGTGCCTGCTTCCTGTAGCTCCTTAGAGTCTGCGGGCTCCAAGGCAGTGTGAAGCCCTGGAGCTCACTGCACAATCACTGAGGCCACAGTCACCTAGGCTGGGGCTCCACCCCACCCCTCTCGCCTGCCAGGTGTCCCCACCACACGCAGTCACATCATCTGAGCAGGCAGCCCAGTACCGCTGTGCCAACAGCATGGTCCAGGCACAGCATTATCCTCGGCATCAACCCCTGAATGCCTGCCTGGCCTGTGAAGGCGGCGCTTGGAGCTCGCTTCTGTTTGGAAGCCAGCAGCAGGCGCCAGGCTGTGACTTTCTGTGGCTGATTTGAAGCAATTAAAATCACAGCACAGCCTCTCTTGTCCACCCTGTCTTTACATTCTACTGAGTCGTAGCTAAACCGCACTCCTGCAGGCCTCTGTGTGCGCCCAGGTCTTCTGGCTTCGGTCTGAACTGAGGGCTCGCCCACCCCCAGGGTCTGAGAAGGAGTGTCCCCTCAACTTGGCCTTCTCCAGCTGCAGGTCCAGGGGAAAGCCAGCCACATTCCCGCTGTCCACTCGCGTCCCCTCTAGCACAGTGCCTGGGCTTTTGGCCCTGTCAAGAGTACCTTGTCAGCCATGCACTGGCCAATGACCCCAGATCTAAACCTGGGCGTACACACCGGTGAGTTCAGCCCTCTGGGCAGGTGAGGCAGGAGGATCATAAATTCTAGCCCAGCTTGGGCAGGGTAGTGAGAGCTTGTCTCTGAAAATAAACCTAAGAAACAAAAGATGGGCTGGGAGTGCAGCTCAGGGCAGCAAATGCCTGCATTCACTCCCCAGCACCACAACTGACACACTGACCCGTAGATACTGGGGCCCACAACAGTGACAGCTGACTGTCTTTGGTGGCCCCTGCAAAATGAGATCCTCAAAGCCAAGCAGTGCTCCCAGAGTCCCAAGGCATCCATAGGGAACAGGTCTTTCTAGCAGGTGTCCGTGGGAGCTGTGGTGTCCAGCAAGCCTCTCTCTTCCTTCTACTTTTTCTGGTACTTCTCCAAGGAAGCAGGGCAGACCAGGCTGCCAGAGACCGGGCCTCAACTCCTTTACATACACTTTTTGGGCTGAGTCACTCTGGGGCGGCCCAGGGCCCTAGGGTGGAACCAATGGCACCCCAGGGCAGGCCCAATAGCCAATAGTGCCCCAGGGTGGAACCAATCAGCCCCAGGCTGGGCCCTGCCCACCTGCGGGGGTGGGGGTGGGGTGGGGGGACACACCCGGGAACTGTCCCAACAGATTCAGTCAAATTGACACTATGTATCAACTACCACACCTATCCTGTCAGAATTTATCAGTTATAGATTGATTTCGCCTTCCCTTTCAAACAGATTCTACACCCTAGAGAAAAATCAACCATTTTCCAAAAGTAGTGTCCAGAGCACAGAAGTTTCTGAGCAGAATTTAGGACTTTGGCCTGGATTTCATGGTTGCTTTCTAGCGCTGCGAATGGAGCCCCGGGGCCTGGCACGCTCTAAGCAGCGAGCCACACCAAGCCACACCAAGCCAGGAGCAGCTGAACTGTGCAGGGCCGGCGGGCTCCCAAGAAGGCTCCTACACCTGGCACCAGTGTAAGATTTGCACTGTTGGCTGGCTCCAGGTTGCCCATTTGTCTATCCTTCCTTCCTTCCTTCCTTCCTTCCTTCCTTCCTTCCTTCCTTCCTTCCTTCCTTCCTTCTTTCCTGTACTGAGAATTTAACCCAGGATCTGTCTAGCTATAATCTGTTTATTTGAGGCAGGGTTTCCCTAAATCGCTAAATTGCCCAGCCTCTCACAGCACTGGGATGACAGGCGTGCACCCCCACCCCAGCTAAGTTGAAGTTATCCGTCCACACGGCTGTGCCCCATGTGACCCGGCAGTTAGGATGCACCTGGCATCTTCTGGGGACACCATGTCAGGCTGCTCTTCCACCATGTGCCTCCCCGACTTAGGATCGAGACACCTGGCCATTGGGAGGGGCGCGGGCGCAGCAGGCAGGGAGCGAGGATCAGAACATTGGTGCTGTCGCCATCGTGGCCCATGTTGCCTGCTCCAGGTCCCATGTTGCTGTTGCTGTCTGCCTGTGAAGGGCCAGGTCGAGGACCGCACGTGGTGCCACGCAGGCGTCCCAATGCGCAGGGTCGGTGTCCCCAGCGGTCCCCGCGACGCCTGGGCCTCAGTTTCTCACGGGGAGCTGTGCACCGGTCGTCGGGCAGCCCCGGCCTGCGTCTGTGCTCAGCGGGAGCAGAGCCCTCAGCTGTCACCTGGACCTTGAATGCCACCCCGAGCGTCTATCCTGCGCACGCGCGCTCAGAGCCCCCAGTGTGGCGCCAGCAGCCCCGATTTTGTTCTTGCGGAAGTGCTAACCGCCATTGGCCGCTCTTGGGAGTGGTTTACGAGGCCCTCACACTGGAGCTGCCCCTTCGCCTCCCCGGGAGGTGGCGGCCAGAACATTGGCAAGGGGCCGGGCTCGGGGCTACGCCCAGGTCGGAGGTCGCACTCTCAAGGGCTCCGGGCCTCAGCCGACGACGGGGAGGCTTGGCTGTCCTGCTCCAAAGGAGTTAAAACAAAAACTGACAGACGCGCGAGCAGGGACAGATCAAACGCGACGCTTCAAAGCGAAGCCGAGCCACGGGATGGGGGACGAGGCCGGGGAGCTTCGGGTCCCCAAGGCTGGGAACAAAGGCCGCCCCGTGCGCCCAGGGCGCGGCGCCATCCGGTCCTGCCCGGGGCGCGGTCCTCAGGGACGCCGTGACCAGTGGCTGCACTCTCCGTGCCCGAGCACGCGGAGCGGCTAATTAGTGCTTTTAATATGCAAATCAGAGCCCAACAGATTACATCTAGGGAACAAAACCAAGCGGTGAATATGTTATTTTAATTATTACTCCAAAGGAGAGAGGCTCTGGCTTAAGAGGGTGGCAGGCCCGCTGTGTGGGAAGTCCCCTGGTTAGGGCACGGAAGGGCCCGCTTCCCGGGTGTGGGTGGAGCAGAGCATGCCGGAACCGGACTCAGGCACTGGGCTGAGGTCTTGCGAACCACCTTTGAGCAAATAACTTTTGCCTGAGGCTGTTACTACCATGATAACCTCAGGAGACTGATAATAGAATCTCCATTCGTTCATTTGTTCCTTCATACAATGGACATTTCTTTTTCTTTCTTTTTTTTTTTTTTTTTTTTTGTATCTAGTACAGGGTCCGTAGGGTCTCACTACGTAGATCAGATACTTAGTGATCCTCTTGTTTTTAGCCTCCTGACTGGGCGCCACCACACCCAGTCCCAGTCTCAGTTGCAGTCTCAGTGCACCCCTGGGGCAGGGCTGGCAGGGCCAGCGCGGCACAGTAGGGATCGAACTGCGGCTGCTGTGCTCTGCCTAAGCAGACGCTTCAGCCCTTGAACTATGTGGCCGGCCTAACTATGGACATTCCCCCAGAGTCCAGCGTGCCAGGCACTGTACCAGGTGCTACAGATATGGAGAACAAAGCAGCCAGGTCTGTTTTGCATTTTATTTTTTAAACTGGGGATTGAACCCAGGGCCTTCCTGCTGAGCTACAATCTTAACCCTTTCAACATCTTTATTTCTGTTTTTTGTTTGTTTTTTGAAAGAGAGTCCCATTATGTAGTTCAAGCTGGCCTTGAAATTACTATGTAGCTCAGGCTGGCCTCCAACTCATAGCCATTCCCCTGCCTCAGCCTGGGTGCTAGGATTACAGGCATGTGCCACCACTCCTGGCCCTTTTTACAAAAAAATTGAAACAAGATCTAAATCACTGAGTTGTCCAGGCTGGGCCTGGATTTGTGACCCTCCTGCCTCAGCCTTCTAGAGTGCTAGGATTACAGGTATGAGAGCTGCCAGGCCTTGCTTGGGGTTTGCCTTTCAAGAGGTGAGGTGTGGTGAAGAATAACCCAAATACATCGAGCAACTGCAGCTGGATAGAGCTGCTGGGAGGGGAGGAACCAGAGGCTGAGTGGAGGAAGGACTGTGACTCACCTGGTAGGTGGACATGGAAACTGTCCTGGAGATACAGTTAGGCTGAGACCTGAAATGGAACCAGGGTGTGAGAGGCCCATCCTGGTCCTTCTGGGCAGTGGCACTCGGGTGGGATATGGATGCAGTGCACCATGGGAAGTGGGGGAGCAGGAGATGTGACACCCTCAGAGTAAATGGTTAATGAACTCATGTGGGCCAATCCTGCCTCAGTTTCCCTTTTGCAGCTAGAGGGAGGAAGGACATACATTTATTTGGGAAGTCATTTTCCATGCAATCCTCCTTGTCACCCTAGCTGCTGTGACTCTAGACCCTGATCCAGTGAGTAAATAAGGACTTACCAGGGTGAGTCCTGAGGATACTCACACAGGACTTCTGTGTGTGTGCATGTGCATGTGTGCATGCGTGTGTGTGTGTGCGTGTGTGTGTGTGCATGTGTGCACACGCGCCCTCCAATGCGCCTGCAGCTGGCGCCCTAGGCTGAAACCTAGCTGCCAGCTGGCGCCTCCTTGGAAACCCCTAGCAGCTTCCTAATCAGTCCTTGTCCTCTTGCTGGGGGCCAAAGCCGGAAGCCTCCCCATTCTCCCGGGACTGCCAGCCACAGGGCCAGGGCCACAGGACGTGCCCGCAGGCTGATGGCTCTAGTTCCGGCCTGGCGCCTATCTGTCGCAAGTTTTACTTTTATAGGAAATGACAAAACAAGACTCAGATATCAAGGTGTGTCATCCCCCCAGTCACACACAGAGGGACCTCAGTTCTACTTTCTTAGGTCTAGGAGCAGAATAATAGAAAAACAAATGAAATATTCATTCTTTTCCACCAACTTTGCCTGGAGGCAGCGGGGAGGGGGTGGGGTTCTTTGCATGGGATACAGCTGAGGAGGAAGGTCTGAGGATTATGCTCAGAGGAGAACGAAGGAAGAGGAAAGAAGCAGAGAGAAGCCAGGAAGAGGAGCAGAGAGGTGGCATTGGGCCCAGAGGAGAAGAGCCAGGGACAATGCGAAGAGCACGGGGCGGGTGGGGCAGGGAGAGGATGGGGGCTGAGTGGATCCCAGCCCCTGGCTCGTCCGGCGAGTGGAGTGGCCCCTGCTGGAGGGGCGTCTGCAGGCCGCTGCCATCGGGGCAGCTGGGGCGGACTGGGGAGTTTGGCGAATGGGACAGAAGCCACCTGTAGGGATGGAGAGGAATGAGTGTCTACCAGGTGTGATGGAAAGTGTGTGAAGGCTGAGCCGAGGGCCTTCCTGCGGAGAGAGGCGGCTGGTGAAGCCAAGCCTGTGGCGCTGCCACCTTGTTCGCTGGGCCTGGCCCTGTGCGCTCCTAGCTGCTTCCCAAAGTCAGATTGACTAGGCAAAGTGAAGGTTTTGAGTCGATTCAGGACAGCAAGGCAGCCAGGCTGGCGCAAACAAAGACCCTCATGGAAGAGGACTTCCAGAACTGCTTCGGGAAGTGGTGAGAATGACGGGATAAGTGTGTCTTCAGTAGAGGAGGAGGACTGAGGGACCTAGTGGCGATGTGTCTTTTGCTGTAGTAATTTTTCGAACATTGAAACACACAGTATTCTTTATCGTACCCTACAGCTTTAGAAGTCACATACCATGAATTCAGCCACTTTTTTTCCCCTAAGCGAGAGGGAATTAGGCTGCAAAGTCTGAGGGGGTGATGCCTGGAAGGATGTCAGCCTCCACGTGAGGCCACTGTGTGAGACACACGGAGCGAGTGCCTTCCTGCTAAGATTCGTGGTGCAGCGGAGGGATAGAACACAGCGGGACCCCGGCTGCAGCAGTCCACGTGGTCCCAGGGAGCCTCGGCATGACGGGTTGCTTCTCAGGTCAGGAGCTGGCAGACTACAGCCAGTGGGCCAAACCCACCTGGTGCATGTATGTAAACCAGATCTTACTGGAGCCACATGCACAGGTTCCCACGCTGCCTGCGGCTCCAGCTGCGGGCTCTGTATTTGGGGCTTCCCTGGCAAGCGCAAGGGGCTGAGTTCAATTCCCAATTGGGACCTAAAAAAAAAAAAAAAAAAAAAAAAAAGGCGGACTCTGTCTTAGATCCTGCTAGGGGACCTGGTTCAGTACATGCTTGTTAAATAAGTACCAATGAACACCTGAGTCCTAGGTGAGAATACTGAACTTCAGAGAATCCAGTGCGCAGTGCCGCTAGCCAACGCAGGCCTCGGGTTGATCTGAAGGGAGGCTGAAGGAGACCAGAATTGAATGGAGGCATGTTCTTTACTTGCAGGGCACGGCTTTGAATTGCTTCAAACCCAGGCTTGCTGCAAGGGTGGGGTGGCCATCGTTCCGTCTAGGCTCACAAGCAGGGAGCCCCGCGGCCCTCTCAGAATCTGGATGCTTACTGGGGCGCCACGGAGGCGTGTGAAGCAGGAGTTGTCCTCAGAGCCTGTGCCGGGGTGCAGGAGACAGTGCATGGCCCTGCCACATTCGGACCCACACCCTTTTACAGTCTGGGAAGCAGGCTGAGGGGCCTTGGATGCTGCATTGCCGTAGGGCGCCCCCTTGCGGCTGCTCGGCATTTATTCCCTTGCTCACCCCCTGCATCCTTTAAGCACCTGGCCGGCTGCAGTTAAGGGCACTGGATGGGGAGAGACCCACAACAGTCGCACTGACTGGCTCTGCGCGGTCAGGCTGGTCACAGACGCCCACAGAGGCTGGCAGTGTTCCAAAGTCAGGTCAGCTTTCATTTCGGTTTAGGGCTTCTGTGCCTGTCACAGTTCTGTCTGTCCTCAGATCATTGTCAGTGGAAGCTTGGAGTCAGCATGCTGCTGGGGGACTTGAAGGGAGTACGTAGAACCCGACAGTTCTTCCTTTCAAGCACTGGGGCCTTTCTGATTGCCCAGCTGAACGTTTCTCATTGCCTCGGTGGAGGATTAGGTGTTCGCAGGGACAGGGCTTTTGCTGCTTCTCAAGCCAGAGTTCCTACTTTGGTTGATGTAAAATTGTCTTCCTCTGAGTCCAAATATTGGTCATCCTTCTGCCCACTAGAACCCCAAGCCAGTGGCCTCTAATGTGTAAGGACTGGGACAGCTTGTGAGGCAGCTGTGGACACAGTCAGACCCCACACTCCTGCTGGCCTGGGATGTGAACCTGAGGGAGAAGCAGAAACCTCCGAGCTCTGGGTTCTTCACTGGAAAGGGAGCTAACGTAGTGTTGACCTACTAGTGATGTGTGACTGAAACGAGAGGATGCAGAGAAATGCCTGGGGTAAAGCGGACACCAAACGTAAAAAATGGCAGTCATTGTTCTCATAAATTTCTAAAGCAATGAACCTACCATGTTATGCCAGGAGAATGCACTGATAGAAGAGTAGAGATTAATAAGGCTTAGAACTTTGGACAAAAGCATGCATTCTGGATTACAAGGGGAGATTCCATTATGATACATAATTATGAAACAATGTTGGGCTTATGAGCAGTGATTGTTCTTAAATATGTTAATATATAGAGGAAACCTGTAGGGGGCAAGAGATGGCACAGGCGTGGGTACAGGGAGAAGCTGGGCTATAGCGCAGGACCATGGGCAGCTTTGGTGGAGCCTGTGGCAATCTCTGGACCTGGAAGATCCTTCCTAGTTGCCCAAGCTGGGCTGAGGCGGCTAGCCTTGTGTGTTCCTGGTGGATCAGCAATCATGTAAGGGCTTCAATGGAAGGGAGGTGATCTTGACTGGAGGGCACATGAAGCTGAGGTCATCCCTGCAGGAGCCAAGAGTAGAGATCTGTCTGCCAGTGGCACTCCAAGCAGGAGGATGGAAATCCCCTTGAAGATGGCCTGAGTTGTGTGCTGCAGTGAATGGCACAGTCCACCCCTTGCACTGCTGAGATCCACTGCTTCAGGTATGCCCTGGGTATCCCTCCTTTAGGTCCCAGGAGACCTCTGCTCCTTCCTGAGAAGAGGAAGAGGAAGGTTGTGGGACCACTGCCTCTGAATCCGCACCCAGTCTTGGGGTCACTTGTTTCTGTCTCATTTCCCTTCTCCGTTAGTCTTGTTGGGTCTCTGCTCTTGTCTGGCACTGTTCTGCACTAGCAGGTCACACGATCAAGACCCTCATGACTGAGCGTTTCTGATTCATAGGCACCGCGCTCCTCCTGGGGTCATGTCACTGAACTTTATTATTTATCCACACAGTCAGGTAATGGGTGATCAAGAACAGCCCATGTGGTCCATCTGGCTGCCAGACATGCCCCTCCTTTCCCTCATTGAGTGACACCTGCTCTGCTGCTCTTGTCAACCCATCTGCGACAAGCTGCTTTCAGGACTCTCCCTGTTAGTTTAGGGCTTCTGAGGCATCTGGGCAGCACTTGAAGTGTGTAACTGAACAGGCCTCTTGCCTGTCTCGGGGTGGGGTTGTTCTTCATGAGAATGGGGCCTCTACATCGCTAGGGCTCAAGACTCTGGAGTCAGGAAGCACAAATTAATTCCTTGGATGAGTCTCTGAAGGTGATAATAGGCAGGAATTCTTAGTCTGTCCAGGCTCCCATAACACAGTACCACACTCTGGGTGGCCTGAACTCTAGAGATTCCTTTCTTCACAGTTCTGAACAGTAGAAGTCTGGGATCAAGGTGTCAGCAGGGCTGGTTTCTGTGAGAATTCTCCCCTCCACTTGCCGATGTCTGTCTTCTCCCTGTGTATTCCTCTGGGTTTGCCTATATCCTACTCTTCTTGTAAGGATAGAAGGATACAATGACATTGCACTAGGGCTGAACTATGTGACCTACCATTACCTTAGTTACCTTTTAAAGGTTCTGCTCCAAGTTCAGTCTCATTAGGAAGCAGAAGTTAGGGCTTAAACACATGAACTGGGGGATGGAAGCACAGTTGGCCAGATAGTAGGCTTCTTTGTCTCCCTGCCTTAGTTCTGGGTTGATCTATGTATTCGTCCTGCTTGGGGCTCCATCTACAGAAAGTCTTTTTTTAAAATTAATTAATTAGTGCAGGGTCTTGCTACGCAGCCTGGACTCATGGTGATCCTCCTGTCTCAGCCTCCCCAGCACTGGGATTACAGGCGTGTACCACTACACCTGGTTTTGGTAGCCAGTACAGTGTACTCTGGGTTCCAGGGCTGGCATGGCATGCAGTACCTGGGATTAAACCTGGATCCTTGCACTTGCCAGGAAGACACTTAGCAACTCTTATCATTATTATTTTTTTCTTTTTTGTGGTACCAGGGATTGAACTCAGGACCTTGCACTTGCCAGGCAAGTATTTATTCCACTGAGCTATCTCCCCGGCCCAGGAAGACACTTAGACCACTGAGCTATCTCTCTAGCCCCTACATAAAGGTCTTTGATATAAGTGGTAGATGGCATTCTGGAGGAGGAAAACATGTTTTTGGGTTCTGTTGTACTGGTAAAGCAGTTCAGACATTAAGTGGTGTAGGAATGACCACCAAACCACGTGGGCATGGCTAACCCTGCACCTCTTCTGCCCAGAAGCAAGTTTTTGATCTGAGGAAGTGGAGGCCGAATCTTCTGCCAGAGAATCCAGTTCTCCATCTACTCTGGGACAGTGGTGAATGCTGAGGTCCTGTGGGGAGGAAAAGGAAAACCATACGTGGCACATAGATGTGGCATTTGGGGGCAGAAGGGACACAAAGTGTAAAGGCAGAATGACAGTGAGTGAAGATAAGCCTCTACAAAAGAGGAGTGCACAGGAATAAGGGGCTTTACGTGGAGCTCGAGACTGACATCCTGACTTCGAGTCAGGACTCCCAAATGGTTGGTACTGCCTGAACTTTACTTTCAGGTTAGACACTTGTGAGGTGTCCGTAGCACCCACATTTCCACACTCAGGAATGTTGCAGCATTGCCGCATAATCGTTGCACGTGCTTACATCCTCCAGGTGCTGTAGGCCACCTGCCGGTCACAGGACACTGTGGTGGGGTGTTTGCTGTACTTCCTAAGCTGTTGTGTTTGCTCCCTTTTTTATGGCCTTGTTTTCCTCAGTAGGTTTTAGGGTTAGCTTCTTGGAGGGGTGAGGGATTGAGCTACTCTACAGTTTAAGTGCATTCAAGTGATATGTGCTAAAATGGAGCCACACAATAAAGGAGAGTCTCCCTTGCCCTATCACATGTAGTCCACGTGGCACTGAGTGCCACATGGTGCCATACTTGGGGCTCACTGTTAGGCTCTGTTTCCATCTGGTTGGACATTCGGGGGTCACGGTAGCTAGCTCAGCCTGGGAAAGGCCAAGCACACGCTGTGGGAGCCCTGTGTGGTCTCCATGGCTGCTTGGCTCCTGTGGCCTTCATGGTAGTGCTGGGGTGGCTGGCCACAGAGTCTGGCTGCTACTGACTGCCACTGCCTTAACCGTTATCCCCAGAGCCATCCTCCTGTGAGCTTGCACTGTGTTCTTGGGTCCTGGCCAGGAGGCCAAACCTGTGTCTGGGAAAGCGGACGCAGCTGAGCAAATTCCGTGTACCAGCACTGGCCCCTTGGCCAGGCACCCGCAGACCCCAGTGCTCCACCAGGCTCCCTGGCTGGGTCTGGAAGCTCCTTCAGTGTAGGCCCCCCAGAAGGGTTGTGCCGGGGCTTAAGCCTCCTCCTGGGCCTAGCAGTGAAGGGAAAGAGAGCACGTGCCGTCCTGTGTGGGGCCATTCGTGTCTCCACGCAGGGACGGAGAAGTTGCTCTGAATGAGCAGCAGACTCTCATGGGTCAAGACTTTTGGGGGGCATCACCAGGAATATTCTCATCCCACCAGTCAGCATCTTGTTCTTTCCCCAAAGCATCCTGGCTGAGGCACAGCAAGGCTACCTCGACTGGGAACTTAATGTGCTTGGGAGCTCAGCTGCTCTGGCTGAGGATTTAGGGCCCAGGAATCACATGATCTGAACTAAAGGCCCACTCCAGCTGCCTCTCTGAGAGTTGGACAAAGACGAGCTGGGCTTCAGCCTGGGAGGGTGTAGCAAACTTGCTGGGTGATCAGCCCCCAGGTCTGCCTCCTGTGCGTTTCCCTGCCTCCTGCCTCCTGTACCTTGTTAGCCATTGGTCTTTAGAGGCCACCAGGAGGCCCCACTTAGGGATGCTGCTCCAACCGGCTGCCAGGTGCTGCTCAGTCAGGTGTCTGACCACCTGCCCGCACCCTTGGGGCCCTGCCCTGCTGGCAGGGGGACAGTGAGAGGTCCAGGAGAAATGGCCCTTGGGCGCGGCGGCATCAGTGCAATTGGTGGCCGTGGATATGAAGCTCTTGTAAGTTTTAAGGAGGATCTCAGACCTCTGCCTGAATCTTTCCCCTCTTCTGCCTTGGAATTCTCTCTGAAATTACCCGACCCTAACTTTTTAGTAAAGACAGCCTAAGCGGGGCCACACCGTTGGAGGCTCAAGTTGTTCTGTTAGGGACTAAGCTTTGCTCTGACTTCTGGAGGTGGCAAAAACATTCAAACTATAGAATGTTTGTGTTTAACTCTTGTGGCAAGTTTGTGTTAATTAAATGGCCTTTCAAAACGGCAGTGCTACATTGTGTTCTTACTACGCTGTGTGAAGCCTCCTGTCTCCTCCTGTCCCCCCCCCCCCCGTGCTCCTTACTGTCTTTTGGATGACAGCCACTTTAGTTGGTGTGCAATGGTAGCCCACTGTGGTTCTTAATTTGCATTTGGCTGCTAACATTTAATAGTGTTGGGGATTTTTCATGTGTTCATTAGTCATTTCTATATCTTTTGTGGGCTGATTGGCCAACTTCCTCAATTTTTGAATTGAGCATTTCATTGTCTAATGATTGAGTTGTAAGTATTCTTTATATATTCTATATACAAATTATTCATCATATATAAGATTTGAAAATATTTTCTTTTTCTTTCTTTTTTTTTTCAGTCCTTAGGGCAGGGTCTACAAGGTATTTAGGGCCTCACTACACAGATCAGACCCATATTGATCCTCCTGTTTACAGCCTCCCAAGTGCTGGGATTACACACACGCGCCACCACGCCCAGTCTCAACCGCCGTCTCAGGGTGCTCCAGGGGCTGCGCCGGCACAGCATGCCCGGGATTGAACCCTGGCTGCTGCTCTCTGCCTAAGCAGGTACTTTAGTCTGCTGAGCTATCCGGCCGGCCCTGCAAATATTTTCTATCAGCCTGAGTTTTTCTCTTTTCTTTTTCTTGATCATGTCTTTTGAGGCACAAGTGTTTTTAATTTTGATGAAACTCAATTTATGATTTATTAAAAATATGATCTGTAGCCCAGTGGCCCAGCGCCTGCCTGGCAAGCATGAGGCTGTGAGTTAGATTCCCAGAATGCCCTCTCCTCCAAACGGACTGTGGTTTTGGTGCTATGTCTAAGAACCCAAGGTTCACTTTTTTTTTTTTTTTTTCTGATTTTTCTTCTAGGAGTTTTATAGTTTTAGCTCATGTATTTTAGTTATGATCTATTTTGAATTAATTCTTGTTTATGATATGAAGTGAAAATCTAAATTAACCCATTTGCATGTAGAAATTCAATTATCCCAACATCATTTTTTTTTTTTTTTTTTTTTTTTTTTTTGCGGAACCGGGGATTGAACTCAGGCCCTTGTGCTTGCCAGACAAGCACTTATTCTACTGAGCTATCTTCCCAGCCCTCATTTGTTGAAAAAACTCTTCCCATTGAATTATTTTAGCACCTTTGTAAAAAATTCAACTAGTTATAACAATAACAATGTAGTAATCTGGACTTGGTTTTGTTCTGTTGATCCTATTTTCTTATTTTTTAGGGAAGGATCTACAGGGTGTTCAGGTCTCACTACTAGATTGGACTTGTAGTGATTCTCCTATTTACAGCCTCCCAAGAGCTGGGATTACAGGTGCGCGCCACCACGCCCAGTCTCAATTGCTGTCTCAGCACATCCCTGCTGGCACGGCAGGCCTGGGGATCCAACTCCCTGCTCCTGTGCTTGCTTGCAGATGCTTTAGTCTGCTGAGCTATTTGACTGGCTCTCTGTTGATTCTATAGGGCCATAATCACATTATCTTATTTATTTATTTACTTTTTATTTTTTTGTGGCCGGCTCAACTATGTACTTGCCTAAGCTTACTTTAGACCACTGAGCTATCTCACCAGCCCCCATATTATTTTTAATAATGTTTTTATTTTTCTATCTATTTGGTACAGGGTCTCACTTTGCAGCTCAGACCCATAGTGATCTTCCTGTTTTAGCCTACCCAGCACTAGGATTACAGGAGTGCACCAACCGTGTCCGGTTTGGGTGTCCAGCACATCGCGGGCCGGTACTACTGGGGATCGAACCCAGGTCCTTAAGCTTGCCAGGCAGGCGCATAGATGGCCGAGCTATCTTCCCGACCCTGTGGGCACAGAGTCTTACTCTGATGATTTCAGTCCTTTCAAATTGATTGAGGCCTGTGTTATGGCTGGTCGCTGTCTGCGCTTGAGGACCTCCTGCGCATGCGAGACAGCAATGTGCGCGCTGGGGCGAGCTGGTAGGTGCTGGGGTATCGCCGTGTTCCGTATTCTCGCTCACTGGCCTACCTGTTCTGTCACGAGGGTACTGAAGGCTCCAAGCAATACTCCGGTTTCTCTACAGATCTTATAAATCTTCTGCCTTTTACTAAAGGCTCCAGCTGTTATCAAATTGTCTATCAGTTCTATTTCTTTAATTTTATTTTCAATTGTAATTAAAGGATAACATAAAACTTACCATTTTAACCTTTTTTAAGTGTACAGTTCAGCAGGGAAAGGTGTGCTCAGATCGTTAGGATTTTTTCACCTTTCAAAATAGAAACTTTGTTCCTTGTGAATAACAGCACCCTGTCTCTGTCCTGTCACCCCATTTCTGGGAAACCTTCATTCTGCTTTCTGTTTCTATGAGTCTGACTATGCTAGAAGCCTCATACAAGTGAGGTCATGAATTACCTTTTTTTGGGGTACTGGAAACTGCACTCAGGACCTCATGCTTGCCTAAAGTACTCATCTGTTTGCAAACACCTTATTTCGCTCAGTGGCTTGTGCTGCCACTTCATCCACATGACAGGGTCCTCCTGTGTGTTTAGAGAGGGGTGCGTTCCACTCTCTGCATATCCCACCTTTCCTTTAGCCATCTCTCAGCTGATGGGGATTTGGGTGCTTCTACCCCTTGACTCTTGTGAGTAACATTGCAGTGAAGTCCTTCAATTTTTGATTTACTGCTGGATACATTCTGGGACTCTGTGGTTAGGTACATATTTACAATCATATTTAAGTTTATCCTTTTAATCACTTTGATAGATCCCTCTTTGTCTCTATGCTTTTATAAAATACATTTTTATATTTATATATTTATGTATCTTTATATTTTTTATTTCAAAGTATGTTTTGCCTAGCATTGATAAACCACTTCAGCTCTCATGTTTAATGCGTTCAAGGTATATCTTTTTCTGTTTCCTTTCAACATATTAGTTTTGTACCAAAATGTTTCATGTGTAGAACACGTTATTGGATATTTTGAAGATTCACTCTGACAAGCTCTGGCTTCTTAATAAAGTGTTTTGTACACTTACATTTAATATAATTATCGATATAGGGCTGGCCAGATAGATCAGTAGACTAAAGTGCCTGCTTAGGAAGATGCAAGGGCCGAGGTTCGATCCCTGGACTCTTGCTCTGGCCTTGCCCCGGGGCATGCTGAGCCGGCGACGGGGACTGAGTGTGGTGGTGTAATTCCAGTGCTTGGGAGGCTGAAACAGGAGGATCACTATGAGTCCGATCTGTACTAAATACAGAAAAATAATACAGAAAAAAATAATTGCTAAATACATAAAAAATTATTGATGTGATTGAATTTATGTCTTGCATATTACTATTTGTTTTTTATAGGTCCTCTGCCTTTTTCTTCCTTTGATTCTTCTTTTATGCATTTTATGTGTTAAATAGGGGATTATAATATGCATCTTATCACAATAAACTTCAGATTAATATTAATTTGATTCATGTCAACATAGAATCTTTACTTCTATATAGTCCCATTTCTTCCCCCTCCTTCACGCTGTTTGTCAAAGATACATTGCACATGCGTGTGTGGACTTGCTGTACTGGCAATGATACTGTTTTCTGCAATTTTACACCATTTAAAGAAAGAGAAGCATACCAGGTAGGGTGGTGCACAGCTGTAATCCCAGAGTTCAGGAGGCTGAGGCTAAGAACTGGGGCCTGCTTGGAGTTCAAGGTCAACCTGAACTCTGTAGTGAAACTGTCTCAAAGAAAAAAAAAAGACAGAAAGAAAAAGATATCAAAGTACGTGGTTTTCAGTATTACATACATAAACACCTTTTTGCTTGTTTTTCTTTTCCTTCCTTCCTTTCTCCCTTCCTTGGTATGAGCTCAGGCATGATGCTGTTTTCTTTTAGACTAAAGGACACCCTTCAGCATTTCCTCTCAGGAAAGTTCATTAACAAGAGAAGATCTCAGCTGCTGCTGGTATGAGAATGCTTCCAAGGCCACACACGTTGAGCTATCTATCTGTCTATCTATCTATCTGTCTGTCTATCTATCTATCTGTCTATCTATCTATCTAGTCTTTATGAGACAAGGTCTCTCTGTGCAGTTCAGGCCGGTCTTGAGCTCACTCTGCAGCCCAGGCTGGTCTTGAACTCACAAGATCCTCCTGCCTCAGCCTCCTGCGTGCTGGGATTGCAGGCGTGCGCCATCACACTCGGCAGTGCTGTTCCTCAGCTAGTCCGTGGTTTTAGTGGCCACAGACTTCTCAGCTGACAGTGTTTCCTCCTGTCCTGGGCACCCCCACTGCACTGCCTCCAATCTCTGATTTCTGGGACGGAGGCACACACTGGTCACCCTGGTCACGCCAGCACCACTGGCCGCACTGGTCACACAGGCGTCTCTCCTGTACAGAAGCTGTTTTTCTCCTGCTCCTTTCAGGGTCTGATTTGCTCTTGGTCGTTCAAAGGTCAGACTGTGAAAAGCCGCAGGCGGAGCTCTGCGGTGACTCTCCTGGCAGCCCGCGAAGCGCGCGGAAGGCAGCACGGCGCTTGTCAGCGGGCCACGCGGCACCTGTCTCCCGCCATTCCCTCCTCTCCTGCCCACGCTCGGAGGTCCCTGTGTTCGCTCTTGCCGCACCTTCTCGGCATTCTTCGCTTGCCACCTGCTACATATTAGACCATTTCCACGGTTCAGCCCGTAAGGTTGAGGGCTCCACCCGCTGCCCGCTTCAGATATGCTGCTGAGCCTCTCTTAGGAATTCTCTGTTACTGTGTCTTTCAGATTTAGCGTTTCCATTCCCTTTGTAAAAACTTTATTTATTTGTTGATATTTTTCATTTTTTATTGGTATGCTTGTAGTACATGTTTACATTCCTTATGTGGATTGATGCATGTACAGAGCATCTCAATTCTGTTTCTCATCTCCTTGCCTTACCTTCTCTTGGTAGTCTTTATTTCTTATTTATTTATTTAGTGCAGGGTCTCGCTACACACTTCAGACTGGCAGGGATCCTCCTGTCTCAGCCTCCCCAGAGCTGGGGTTACAGGTGTGTGCCACCACATCAGGGCTGGCATGGCACGCCCAGGGTTCTGGAGCCAGCACAGCATGCTGGGGAATCGAACTCAGGTCCTTGAGCTTGTCAGGCAGGCACTGAGACTGCAGAGCTATCTCCCCAGCCCAGTCTTTATTTCTTAAGTCATTGTTATCATACTTTCTTGAAAGAAAGTTAAGTCTAATTTTGTTTTTTGAGACAGGGTCTCTAAGTAGTTTAGGTTGGCCTTGAACTAATTATGTAGTCTAAGCTGGCCTCGAACTGGTGTCGATCCTCCTGCCTCAGCCTCCCGATTGCAGGGATTACAAGTGTATCCCACCACGTCTTCCAAATAGAGACATATTTACTGTAGTTGCTTTGGTGCCTTTGGCTAATTCCATTAGGGCCCCTCTATGACATTTGTGCTGATTTTTTCCCCTCCTTTTTTACTATACTTTTTTTTTTTGGCAGGTATAATCACTTCCTGTTGAAAACAGCATTTTCAGTAAATGCTGGCAACTCTGAATTCTGTTGGGCAGCTCCTGAGGGTGGTGGCTGCACTATTCGGTTCTTAACACTTGCCTGTGATAAATCGCCGCAGCTACAGATTTCTCTGCTTAAACAAAATTCCTTTGTTCCTTTGTGTGGTCTTGCTTTTCTCTAAGCCCGGTTCCGCAGCTCCCTATGCGTGCCATCTGCTGATGCGCCAATGTCTGTCCATGCTGTCTTCAAACACCACGAGCAGGCCAGGCCCTGACCATGCCCGCGTAGAGGACACATTCAGAGTTCAAGCAGCTGTCAAGTCCCCGCGTGCACTCCGCACGTTGTAGGGCCAGGGGCTGGATGGTGGGCCAGCCTGGGCCCTCACAGGTCCCCCTGAGAGCCCCCCCCCCAGCTCCCTACGGTTGCATCAGCTGGGGCCTCTTTCTGCTCCATTCGGGCAGGCCTGCTGGCCCCGCCTGCCTACCCCGAGCCTTAGGCTCAGGCCCGCGGTGGTCTCTCCTGTCCATTCGCTAGTGAGATCGTGACTTCCGTGTTCGTGCAGTTAGTGTTCCCCTCCACGTCAAGTCAGCCCGGCCGGAAGCAAAGCTGCTGCTTCCTCAGGTCCACCTTGGGGGTGCAGACTGGGCTGGGGATGGGAGCTCCGGAGGCAAGGACACCGCAGATGGCCATGGTTTGTACCTGAAATACAGCGGTCTTCACCAATAACCTGTCCTCGGTGTGGCACGTAGCTGCGGGAGGTTTTGTAGATCTCTGCAGTGGCTGTTTCTGGCAGCCCTGGCCAGCTCTGCCATCACTACTTGCTCTGCTGTCCTCGGAGGTCCTGCCAGCGTCGGTGTTTAAGGGTCAGAGTTAAAGGTAAAGTCATAGGAAGACCTGGAGGGTACTCAGAAGGCCAGATTTCCAGGACGCCCCTCGCTGGCAAGCGCTGACCTCGGGAGTGCAGCGAGCCCAGAGACCTCCTGGGCGGGCAGGCCATCCACTCCCCCCACACCCACGCATCTCTTCCTCTATCAAATCTTTATCAAGGATTCACATTGCAGGCACTTTGTTAGAAGCTCAGGAAACAAAAGTAAAACAACTTGGCTCTTAAGAAAAGTAGGAAGGAAGGAAAGAAGGAAGGAAGAAAGGAAGAAGGGAAGGAAGGAAGGAAGGA
>NW_004524646.1:8770192-8781911 GCF_000260255.1 Octodon degus
GGGAGGGAGGGAGGGGGAGGGAGGGGGAGGGAAGGAGAAACAAAGTCAGTGTGGAGCCAGTGGCCCAGGAGCACAGGAGCAGCACCCAGAGGACCCAGGCAGGAAGTGGGGTGGTAGGGCCGTGGGGTCAGGGTCCTTTCCTGCAGCATCACCAGCCCCGCCCTGCATCTGCAGGAGCCGAGGCCCTCACCTAGGGCTCACAGCCCTGTCTACTGTGTCCCATAGGGGCCCCCTTAGTTAGGGGAGTGTTTGTCTTTCTGGCTTCCTGACACGCAACTCTAGACAGCAGCTCTTTGTCTTCCTCTGAGAACTGTTTCGGGCTCTGGTGGAGCAAAGTGTCTGCAGACAGAGATAAGCTGTGTTGCCACATTTTTGTCTCCAAAAGTAATGATTTACAACTGTAATAAAATGATCATCTCCTGTCACCAGTGGGGATCACAGGACATTTTGAGTTAAGAAAACACACACACACACACACACACACACACACACACACCCCACAAAACCCCAGTGGCAGAAAGTGCAGGCGGCCTCGCTTTTCCTACTTTCCATAGCACTTGCATCTGCTGTGAATGGACTCCTAAGATAGTCTTGCCGGATGTTCCAGGAGGTTTTCCAGCACGAAGCCTCTGTCTGCCCAGCAGGCAGGTGGAGCTGTGTCCACGGGCCAGGTCTGGGGCCTGGACTCTGCCACCACCTGGTCTTCTGTCCCTCAGGTGCCCACGATGGAGTCCAGGTCCTCCGCCTGCACAGAGGCTCCCGCCCAGGGCTAGAAGAGCCAGCAGCAGAGGTCCCCAGGTGGGACTGTGGACTCATCGGCTCTGTGGACTCCAGACTCTGCTCTCCGCTGGGACGCTGCCTCTGCTGCCTCGCTTACGTGCCTCTCCATCCTCCTGGGATGCTGTGGACTGACGGCCACTGGGCAGGGGTCCTCATGTAGGTGTCCTGTGGTCAAAACACAGAGGCATCTGCATCCCAGGTGATAGGCAGCTGCTCCTGATCCCATGTCCGACGTGTGGCTACCTGATAACCCAGCACCTGGGGCTGGGCTCTGGTCACAGGGCTCTCTCGGGCCTCTCGCAACCCGGAGCCAGCTGGTGGTTCTAACGCTCTACTGAGGCCTCCTGTTTGAGTACCCACCCGGTGAAGAGCCTGGGCTCCGCAGTCTGGCTGACAGAAGCTCTGACTCCTCTCTGGCTCTGGGACAGAGGCAGATTGTTTAAACTCCCTCAGCCTCAGTCTTCCACATCAAAGGGTTGCTTAGGGACTTGCAACTGTAAAAGTGGCTGCTTGCTATCCTGTGAGTCCTCACTGCCAGCACCCAGCACACTGCCTGTCCCTAAATCAGCAGTGAGGACAGCCCACGAGCCCCAGCTTGTGCTGAGGTGAACGCACAGGGCAGGGGGCAGCCCGAAAGCAGGCTCTGCCGCACTTTCCCCCTCATGCCAGGCTGGAGAGCGCCGCGGTCTCCTGGCCCTGGTCTCTGCCTGCCCACATTGCCTACTTCTTCCTGCACTGGACTTCGGTTCCACACCCTCTGCTGCCACCCCCATTCCATAGCATTTGGGCGGCTGTCAGCTCATTCAGTGCCTTTGTGACAACTGAAAAGAGGTTGTGCCTTTTCATTCCTCAGTGAGTGGACTGTGGGATAGATTTCAGAAGCCCTTGGCCTGCTGCAGTACACGTAATGCCCTGCGGTAGGTGGTATCCCCGCTAGGAGCGCTGAGGAGAATTTAAGAAGAGTGCCAAAAGGCTTGCACACGTTAGAGGATGTAAAGAAATAGCTCACTGCAATCATAAGACCAAACAGCGACTCAGGAAGCATTCCAAAACCTTTAATATTTATCCACTAATCATTTGTTGGGTGCCTACCATGTGCCAGGCTGTGAAGACGCAGATGTGACTTGGGTTGGCATTCTGTTCCCGAAAGAGCTACAGTTGGGAGGAAGGCAGCTCACAGGCCTGGAGCTCCAGCCCTGAGTGGTCAGGACTCCACCGCGGGATCCAGGGCAGGGAGGCCCTCTGATGGGAACCCAGAAGGAGAGGCCGGAGCAAGGAGCAGCCGGGTGGTCCTCACCAGGCTTTGTTGCAAGTCCCTGTTGTCTCCATCGAGGCTGAATCCTGACTTCCGGCCCAGCCCGCCCTGGGGGTGAGGAGACAGCCGCTCCCTGCACAACTTTGTAAGTGCAGGGATGTCAGGGGAGTGTGAGGCCAGCCAGCCCAGGCAGGGTTTGTGGATGAGCAAATCTGACACTGTGTGCTTCTGGTACAGAATCACCTTTTGTACAGGATTAATGTAAAAGTTTCATTTAAAAGACACCAGCTGTGGTCCTACCCAGGTTTATTCATATGGGACCTTCACTGGGTCAACTTAATACTTAACTACTGCTTATTATCCCATCAGTCTTCAGGGACAACCCATGATCTAATTGCCCAGCATTTATGTTGCTTGGTAACCACAAATAGAGAATAATGGCCCTTAAAGGGGCAGTGTGGAATTTCATGCCCCTGCCGTGAAGTACACTTCATTTCCCAGAGCACCCTGTGTTTTTTAATTCAGTGAATAAAAATGTGTAATGAATAATTAATTATGTGCTTGGAGGCACAATAGCTGCCTACTTTTGAATATTCATCAGTGGCATTATTAATTCACTAGAAATCCCAGGGAGGGATGGGATAGGCTTTTAGCCTAGCTGGAGGATTTAAAGATAATGCTTTGCAATGTGCGACAAACTTTCTTAAAGCCTACTTTTCTTTGGGAGACGTTTTATGGGTAATTTTCCTCTTTGAAAAATATTTTGCCTGGCCATGCATGGCTGGTGGGGTGCAGAGCCCACCAGTGATCAGGAATAAGGCCCGCGCTGGGCTCCTGCCAAGAAAGTGCATTAGTCACAGGGCCTTCCACCTCCCCTATGGTAATGGAGTGAGGCCCCAGAAGAGGCCACAGAAGAGGAGGCAGGGAGCTTTGTGACAGCTTCCCGCCTTCCAATTCTTTTCCCATCATAGAGATGCAGCCCACAGTCTTTCCTCATTCCCATTAGCCCTGGATGGCTCCCAGGGGCCTCTCTGGGGATTGAAGCTGGGGTCTTCCTTGCCTGTGTAAGTCCCCACCCCACTCTTCCTGCGCCTCTACTGCCAACTGCTTGCTCCATCCAAAGCTCACTTCCTGTTTACAGATACCATCTGCCCATTGCCATGGCAACATGGCACCAGCTAAGACTACACTTCCCAGCCTCCCTTGCAGCTAGGGTAGATTGTAACTGAGTTCTGGCTAATCAGACCCACACTAAAGTTGCTGGGTGGAACTTTACCAGTCTCCTTAACTGTGGGAGGGCAGCGGCAGGGAAGGAGTCCTGTTTGCTCTTTAGCTTTCCCTCTCTCCTCTAGTCTGAGGTGAAGATATGGTTGAAGCTCCAGCAGCCATCTTGGAAGGAAAAGAGCCTGCCCAGTACTAAGATGTAGTCTCACTTCAGGAATGTTAAATATGGGAAAAAATGTGCTTTTTAGAATCAATACAATGTGGTCCATATAGTTCATTAGAGCATCATTATGCATAATCAGTGATGGCAACCAAATAGAATTCTGTAATAACTTCCCGTGCCATTCTCACTGAGAAAAAGAGGAGGTCTCTTTGAGTTCCAGGTGTTGTTACTCCGCAATGAGAAGTCCAGAAAGGAGACTTAAATTAGGCCCTTATTTCTATTTGCAAAACATAGTTTTGTCTCTGTAGACACAATGACTCCAAGTTTACTTTCAGTACTAGTTAGCATCACTGATGGCCCTAGAGGTTTGTCATCTTCACTGTGCTCAGGAGCATAACCAGAGATGGTCACTCACTACCCAGGTACAGATTTCCTGGTGCCTGGCCCTTGCCCTTTCATCTTGAGCTTGGTGTCATTTCTGCGTGTGTCGACTGCCTGGCTCTTGCATTTGATGCTGGAAGGGATTTTTTTTAAATCTCTGCATTAGATGCTTTTGATAGCCTGAGTCATCTTCCCTTAAGCCTGGTGGGTCACAGGCAGTAGGGCAGGCTGTTTCCAACTTATAGGCAGCTTCCTACTTCTAGTCCCAGAGCTATGCCTTTGCTGTCTTTCTCGCCATCTCAGAAATCACTCAATCAGTGGAGATCAATGGGCTGGAGTCCTCACGGTCTGAGGGTCCAGCCTGAGGTCTCCCACACGGGTCCTCACCGGTCCCGGGAGGACTGTGCTTCAGCTTCCTGCCCCATAGTGTATGACTTGTTATGGGTTCTTCCTGCCTTGTCTCAATTTCCACTCTCTGCCCCTTGTGCTTCCCGGGGTCTCCCACCTCAAGTAAGCAACCTGCATCAAATGCTGTTGTCAGGATCTGCTGTGGGGGGCTCTGTTTATCATAAAGAGTAACTTCTCAATTGGTATCAAAGCTGCAAATGGTTTCTTCCAGTAGACAAGAAAGTTGACACCACATGAAAGATGTTTCTTAGGGCTGCAGGTAGGTGTTATGATGGAATATTACAGCAACGCTCCCAGTGGATCACACCTCCAGGACCCGGGTCTAGTCCTTTCCTGCTGGCTTAGATCAATGAAACATCAGCGAATACAATGCAAGTAGAGACAACAAACGCTTGCATGTCTGCCTTGCTCTGTCGAGATGGCTCTGCCAATACACAAAGCAGCCCTGTCTAGCCTAGTGGAAGGTAACAACATGCTGAGGGAACAGAGATTTCCCAGCCAACTGCCAGCAGGGATGCTTACACAGTGTCTCAGAAGCTGGTCTGCACCAAGCTCCAGCTCATAGAAACCTGACTGTCTTCAACATAGCTCCAGTAAGCAGATTTCCAGCCAGTAGTAGCTTACTCTTTCTGCAGACCCTGTCAAGCTAAGCCCAACACCTGCTGGTCATAAGTAAGGTAAGCCCCGTGCCATAAAGGCTGCTGGTGGTTGCTGCCCCTCGAAGCTCTCTGACCTGGACTCTCCTCTGGGGGCTGAGCAGCAGCATCTGGATGTGTAAGGCCCTGCCCTAGACCTCTCTTCCTGCGTGCTCCCCCTTCCCCTTTTCCTCCGTTGTCTTTGGATGGTGGCCCCTGGGCAGTGTCATGCTGTCTCACATAGTCAAATAAAGCTGAAATAAAGCTCAGCCTATGTTCTGCCCCTGTGTGATCAGATCTTCTGCAGTGACCTGCCTTGAAATTCCTGGAGCCCCTGCAGTGGAGAAAGTCAGAGAAGACAGGAGGCACTGGGGCAGATACCCTCGAGATGAGCTCACGCAGGTGAGTGACTTAGGCACGTGGGAGCTGTGGGGTGCGGAGAGCCAGTAAAGACAGGACACTGAGCTAGGGTTGACCCAGACCAAAATGACAGTGACGGCAGGGCAAGAAGAGAGGAAAGCATGCTTGGAAATGAGAAGGAAAGCAGTGGATTGAAAAGAGAGGGCATTTTTATTAAGAATTGCTATAGATTACAGCCAGGTGTGGTGGCACATGTGTATAATCCCAGCTACTCAAGAGGCTGAGGCAGGAGGATTGCAGGTTTAAGTCCTTGTGGATGATTTAAGATAACCTTGTCTCAAAATAATGAATAAAAAGGTCTGGGGAGGTGGCTCAGTGATGGGGTCTCCAGCGTATGGTCGCAAGTTCTTGACTTTACAACAGTGTGGAAATGGCACATGTTCAGCAGAAAATGTGCTTTGGATTTTGAATCACGCTCTTGTCTCAGGCTTGTGGCCTGGGAGGTATGTGGGCAGTGACCTCGATGGTGGTGCCTGGTTGGCCCTGTGCTCACGAGGGCCAGTGACCCCCGTTCCATGTGTGACAGGCTGAGTGCATTACACTCATTTCCTCCTGGTGAGATTTTCAATTCATGATGGTTTTCTCAGAACGCAATTCCACAAAGGGTGAGACGTAGCCGTGTGCTCTTCCAGCGGCAGAGTAACAGCGGACAGTCCCGTGGGCATGTCCCCGCTTTCCGCGTGACACTGTCTGGGACCACACCATTTGGGTTGAGGCTTAATGCCCGACGCTCATGGAAGAGTCTTCAAAGTCTTTCTTGCAAGTGCTCTAGTCAAGCAATGAAAGTTTCCCAGCTTTTCTTCCTCCCCTGATTTCTCTGCTGCGACACAACACACTCACTTTTAATAAGCACAGCGGTAGCCACGCAGTCCTAACGCTTCCCCAGCAAAATCACGCTTGCATTGAATCTTTCCGGGAAGTTCAACAGCACGGATTTAGATCAATGAAGACTTTCTTGCATTTTGTTCTTAGCTGTAGTTGGAACTGCAAGTAATGCTGGTATGTATATTTTATTCCTGGGGGTATAAGACTGTGCCAATAACTGAAAGCAGTTGAAGTCTACATTCCGAACCTGCCCCCCATCTCTAGGCTTCCAGTGAGGAGTGGAAGAATCATGAATAATAAATATGGAGATAAGAGGATGAAACCGAGAAATCAATTTACTGCAAAATATTTGCATATTTTATTAAAAGAAACTGTGTTTGAGACCCATAACAGGGCACAGTGATTTATATTTTGATTTGATTTGTGTGCATTGTGCCGCTGGGGAACGTGACGAAATACTGTTGCCCGTGTGGGGCTTTTTCCTTTTCTCGTTGATATCAAAGAGTCGTGGTGCATTAGGACGCTGAGGCGGTTGGGCGTTGACTGCGAGCCATCTATTTTACAGAACAGGAAATGGGGATCTGGAGTTGTGTGGGTGGGTAGCAGGGCTGAAACGCATCTGGGAGAAATCCTTTGTCTTCAATTTAAGGCAGACGATAAAGGGGGTGAATGCATGTGTGTGCACACTCACATGTCCACCGTGATTTGGAGGCTGGGAGCACTGCACAGTGGCACAGCACCTGCCCGGCAAGCCGAAGGTCCTGAGTTCAATTCCCAGTGCAACAACAACAAACTATTGCAGTCATTTGTACCCTTGCTCAGGGGACAAGAGTCCTTGTCTTTTTTTTTTTTTTCAGTACCAGGGATTGAACTCAGGACTCTGCGCTTGAAGTCCTTGTCTTCTGCCCATATAACACACACACACACACACACACACACACACACATGCACATCTGAATATATTTGATTTATTTTGATGGAGACAAGAAATAGCTCAGTGACTACACACAAGGCCTCACCGAGCATCCCCTTCCCCTACACCAAGCAGTCACAGCACTCTGATCTTTTCTCAGTGAGGATGTAGGGGCGTTGAGGGATTTCTCCTCCCTCTGCCAAACCTTCTCTGTCACATAAAACGAATGTGGGAACTTATGTCCCCGTGGGATACTGCTGTGTGGTGACAATCCCTAGGGCTTAGGAATGGCTACCCATGCCAGCGGCCATCCTTGTGACAGTTTGCATCTTCCCACTGGGTTGTATCAGTTGGTTCCAGCTACAGGACTGCGGTCCCATTTGGGGGCTGCATGTTAGAGTGATGTGACCGTCCCAGGCACCCACTTCTACCTCAAGCTATTGCCTCGTGCATTCAAGGTCTCCCCTTGTCTGTGAGTCCTGCCTGCCGCAGAGGGACCTCCCAGGACTCCTGGCCAGCACTTTCCCCACTTCTCATAAGGCTCCCCCAAACTCCACTGCCCGCCCCTTCCTGCCTCTTGGGTGCAGCTGCTTTGCTGCCTCACTGGAGCCCTGAAGCCGGTGGGGTGCATGGCAGAGGGTGCCTGGTGGGCTGCTTCCTGTTAGCACAGTCTCCACATGTGCTTGCGGAGTGGCTGTAATAATGAAGCCACAGCCCTGGAGGTGCAAGTCCTGAGGAGCAAGGGTTCGATCACAAGGGACTGCCCATCCATCAGTTCCTTCCTTCCTTTTCTTCTTTTTTCTCCCTTCCTCCCTCCCTCCTTCCTTCCCTCATTATCTCCAAGCCATCACTCAGCTCCTGCCTCCAGCTGGGCACCGAGACTACAGACAGGACGATGCCCCACTGGGGAAGGGGGGCAGGGGGAGCCCGATCTAGGAGGCTCAGGGAGAGGGCACCAGTGGTCAGGGAAGAGGGCGGCCTGGAGCTGGGGCTGTGCTCTGGGAATCAAGTCTGCCCCACAGTTTCAGGTGAGGAGATAGCTGGGGGGGGGGGGCCTGCCCATGCGCATGCGCCCACGCAAGGTGCACCCCTTCAACCTTGGGACTTGCAGGCTCCTTTACTTCCACAAAAGTTTGTTTCTGTGGCATGCAAGAGTGAACTGAGTCCCATCGAGGGCAGAGGTGGGTGCCAAGTCACAGGGCTGTGTGTAGCCAAAATGTAAGGTGGTACTGAAGCCTTCAGAGATGAAATGGAAACAGGGCCCCAAAGGGGATGGAAGTCAAAAAGAACAACATGGGATTCTGCTAATTAGAACTCTGGTCCACACATCACTGTAAAGAATGGAGTGAAGATTTCAATCTTAGCAACTGCCTATATGTCCATGAACAGACCAAAAACATACGATGTTTATATATACAATGGAGTACTACTCAGCCATAAAGAAGGATAAATTTGAGTCCTCTGTAGGAAAATTGACACACCTTGAGACTATGATGTTAAGTGAAATAAACCAGACATGGTAAGGTTAAATGCCACATGGCTTCTCTGACATGAGTAACCCGAAGAACAGATCATTTAAAGAACAAAGTAAGAGAGCTGGCCAGATAGCTCAGTGGACTAAAGCACCTGCTTAGTTAGGCACGGGGACCAGGGTTCGACTCCCAGCGTGCCATGCCGACCCTGCCCCCAGGATGCACTGAGACAGTGACTGTGATTGGGCATGGTGGCACACCTGTAATTCCAGCGTTTGGGAGGCTGAAAACAGGAGGATCACTAGGAGTCCAATCTGTGTAGTGAGACACTGTAGTCCCTGTACTAAATACTTTAGAAAAAAAAAGAAGAAGAAAAGAAGCTAGCTGAGCAGAAGCAGGGAAGTGGAGCATCTGCAGGTCGGAAGGGGGCCTAGGGATGGAGGGAGGTTAGGAGAGGGCAAGGGGAGTGAAAGGCCCAAGGCGCGACATGTACAGTTCCCGCAGATGAATATACTCACTTTGTAGCACAAACACGTTCCAATAAAAATAGTAACAAGAGGGTGGACTAGATGGCGGATGCGTCTCCTTCCCTGTGTCTGCGCTACCTCCTACGCACTCTTGGGCCTGCTGGCAACAACTGTCCTTCGTACTCATTTTGGAAGGAGCTCTCAGTCAGAGCCCCCTTCTGGAAATACGGAATGGGCGCGACCCAAGCTCAGCCAGTCAGCTTCTCCCCTCAGATTCACTGAGAACCAGGGCTTCTGCCGGGTGCTCGGTGGTCCTTGTGCCCACAGAGTGGCCCGGGCACCGTCCACTGTCTGTGGGAGTCCTGCGCAGCCTCCCTTCCTGTGAGCGCCTCTGTGTGTGCTCCTGCACGGGCTGTTCTGTCCCCTTGAGCCTCAGTCTCCTCACCTGTGACACCCTAACAGTCATGCCCTGCGGCGCTGGCGTGACGACTTGGCGGGTGCGTGTGTCCTGCAAAGGCCGAGGTGTCCCAAGCCCTTGAGGTGTCGTCAGGGTTAGGGCTATCCTTGAGGGGTACCCGGTGGTCCCAGAGAGCCTGGCACAAGCGCTCCACGTGAAAGAGGCCGAAGGAGCCGGGGACATCGCTGCTGAATTCTGCGCTTTCGCCCGCTGCCATTGGAAGGCATTTCCACAGTCGGATGCAGGTCAGGGAGGATGGCCCAACCCCCGTGATCTCCTCCGCAGTCCCTATCTTCCAAGGGCCAGGCTCAGCTGTGCGCAGCCTTTGCGGGCACATCCTTGCACAGGTGGGGCTGAAGTTCCACGTGGAAGCCGCTTCCTCAAGCTCTAGTGCCTGATGGCTTCCGGGTCTGCTCCTTCCTGCTTCCGCGTCTGCTCCTTCCTGCTTCCGCGTCTGCTCCTTCCTGCTTCCGGGTCTGCTCCTTCCTGCTTCCGGGTCTGCTCCTTCCTCCTTCCGGGTCTGCTCCTTCCTGCTTCCGGGTCTGCACCTTCCTCCTTCTGGGTCTGCTCCTCCCTGCTTCCTGCTTCTGGGTCTACGCCTTCCTGCTTCCCAGTGTGCTTCTTCCTGCTTCCAGATCTATGCCTTCCTGCTTCAACAAGGGGCGAAAGAATGGGGTGCAGGGCACAGGGACTCCACTGGAAGTGGCCCGGGACCACCAGTTCAGGCTGTAGCAGGCTGCTCTTCTGAGTCTGTCTTTTTTCTTTGTTTTTGGAGACAGGGTCTCACTTATGTAGATCAGACTCACTCGCTCCTCCTGCCTCAGCCTCCCAAGTGCTGGGATCACAGGCATGTGCCACCACACCTGGCTCTTCCAAATTCCTACCAGTTCAGGCCCCCTGTTTTCCCTGGCCAGGAACCTTTTGTGCCTCGGGTGAGCTCTGTCCACACCACTCCATCCCCCCACACCACTCCATCCCCAAACCCTTCTGTTTCTTAAGAGAGAAAAGAGGAAAGATCATCATAGCAAAGGGGAAGGAAAGATGGAGAGTTTCCGGGGTTCTTCTAGTTCACAAAAATCACAAAAAATGGGGTTCCAAATGTGACTCCCCCAAGAAAAGAGAACAAGAAGAGTTATTAGAGTTGCTGCTGGCTCACCTAGTGTCTGTGAGAACTGGGAAACTGGTCCCTTGGCTGGGATGGCGCACCCCTGTCCCACGCATGGCTTGGTGAGCAGACGGCAGACCAGACTTCAACCTCTAAGCTGTGCTTTGTGCAGTCAGCTACCCACTCAACCACACAGGGCAGACTTGGACACGACTTGCTCAAACCCCTACAGCAGGGATCTGAGATGAAAACTTAGGACTTCAGAGAGGCCCGGGTCTTGTTCTAGGGTACTCCTCGAGCTTGTGAGGATGCCCCCCCAACTACCCTAGCTGCAGCAACATTTCAGAAGTAGGTGACATCCCACCCTTACCTGTACTCATATCTCAGCATCTGTGGATGGGGATCTTTGTGAGAAAAAGCAAAAGAGTCTGCTTGGCCAGAGCTGTGATGGGTTTAGGCAATGTCACAGTGGCTCTCAGGTGCCCTGGGAGGGGAGCGACTTCCACTGGGGACCTGTGCTATGCTGCTACTTGGCCTCACATGCACTGTGACTTGCAGACAGGTGACTGTGCCTCTGAGCTTCTCTTGCTCAGAGGAAGGGGACTAACTCCCTTCCTGAGCCAACCTGCAGGCTGGGTGATCGCCAAAAGGCAAACTCAAGGTGAAGCCCTCTGGCAGGTAAAGGTGAATCTCAAGCCTGAGGCATTGCCAGTTGATCCCAGCACAGGAGGACCTAGCAGGCCAGAACAGTTGAGCCCTGAAGTATCCTTCTCAGTCCCTGTGGAGTGAGGAAACCTCCAGTTACTTCCCTCCTTCTTTTATCCCAAGGACCTGGAAGCACCCGAGTAGCTCTTGAGGTCAAAGAGACTTGGGAACGCACTGGAGGAAGATGGGGATTCATTGTTCACATAATTTTCTCTTTTCCAGTTGTGTTGGGAGCTGTGGACTTGATGCAAAAGAATCAATCGATGTACTAAAATAAGATTGCAGCTCTTTCCAAAATGCATCAATCTAGCCTGATCTTGAAAACAACCAAACTGCCCATCACATGTGGAATGGTTGAAAAGATGTGGTTCTTTTATATAATGGAGTACTACTCAGCTATAAAGAATGATAAACTTGAAGCCTTCATATTTAAGTGGGTGCCCTTTGAAGATATACTTATTAGTGAAATAAACCAGACCCACATCTGTAGATATCATATTGTCTCCCTA
>NW_004524646.1:8782903-8804519 GCF_000260255.1 Octodon degus
GAGAAGAAAGAGGTGTACTAACAGTGTTTGGACAGAATATCCTGTTTGCTTCTTGTACTATGGATAATCACTAAGAAGATAACAATGTACAGTGTATTGACTATCAAAACTGTCCTATTAATCAGCTGTAAAACTGTCTCATTCATATTTATTTCTCAATAAAAAAATAAAAGAATTTAAAAAAACACAAAATGCATCAATCTAGTGTTAGATCTCCAGCAGCCTCTCTGCTGTGGCAAGAACATCTCAGTGGAATTAGAAACCCTCCACTTTCTTCTCAAGTTCCCAGTGTCCCAGGACAGCCGCCGGCCCTGTCCTATGTGGACTACTGCTGTGGAGAGCAGAGGCTGTGGCATCGAAGTGGGCAACCTGGGTGGAGGCCGGCTCTGATAGCAAACAGATGGCTGACCTGCAGCAGTGTGCTCTAGTGGGTGGCCTGGGCCACAGGGGACCAGATGGCAATGGCTGGAGGTCATTTGGGGTGTAGGACTGAGCAGATTTCCCTGGCCTCTTGTGGGCAGGGGCCAGAGGTGTGGCCACTGGTCCTATGAGGTATAGGTTCTCTGCTTGCCCTCTACCCCCACACTTCTGTGGCCCCCAAGGTCAGCAGTGCAGAGTGGGGAGTCCTGTCTTAAGGAGGTCCTTTGCCTTCCCTGGGCTTCAGTTTCCTTGTCTGTAAAATGCAGACAGGGAGAGTCACATACCAGGTGATGACCAAGGTCCCTTGATCTTTTGCTGTTTGCCTGTCTGGCTCCATGGTGACTCAGAGGTTCTGTATCACTGGCTTCCTGTCCCTGTGACTCCAGGACCCCATTATAGCATCTGTAACACCAGGGCGCCTGCCTGACATGGTACTCAGCTGGGTGACACCAGCAGGAGGCACAATGACACCCTGGAAGCAGGCACTCTCAGCTCTTAAACCCTTCCGTTTCCTAAAATAAGACCTGGGGCACTTGCATTTGCAAAGCCTTTGTGGGACCTTTTCACCTTGCCCACCTTGTGGGCATGGAACCCAGCTCAGCTCTGGTAGTGTTTTATGAGATGGTGCCAAGCAGAGCAGTGGTCCTAGTAGTACGTTTTGAGTCAGTGTGTCCCTTTGGGCCTTCCATTCTGTCCTTTGGGCTTCCCCCTCACCTCTCTTGCTCCCTTTCTTCTTCTTCCTCTGATATGACTCCAATGCCCCCTTCTTTGCCATGTGACATGGCAGACATGGAGTGACCACCCTGAGATCCTTCTATGGGAGCGAGGGTCTTGGCCAGACAGCCTGCAGCCACTGTAATTTAGGATCTGGTGGGTGACCTTGCATCCGAGATCCGCCCCCAGGCCCCTGTGCTCGGGCTCCTGTTCTGTGGCCTGAGGCTCTTCCCACCCAGCCCCTTTTCCTCCCTGACTCCTTTTCCAGGTGTGGCCCAGCACTGTGGTCTGCAGGTGCACCCCGGGATTCCTGCTCCCTCCCCTCCTCCTGTATGATCTGCGCCCACAAGCTGAGCATCTGTGAATATTCCTGAGTCTCAGTTTCCTTGTCTGCAGAGTGCGGAGTATCAGGCCAGTGCCTTTCCATGAGGTTATTTTGAAGATTAAATGGCAAAATCCATGTTCAGCTTTGCAAGCCATGCAGCTGTGCAAATATTAAGCAGCACTGCCACACGAAACCTCCCGGTCTTTGGCCTCTTTCTTCAGAGATCCAGCTGACGACGAGAGAAGCCATCTTGGAGATTTTACTGGACCTATTGCCAGGTGGGCCTGTATTATGTCCAAAGCCTCATCTGTGAAAAGCCACCCAAAATGGGCCCAGACCATTCCAGATGCTGGCTTGGCTGCTTGGTCCCTGCTGAGCCTCACTGTGTTGCACTGAGTCCTGCTGAGTTCTCGGGAAGAGCGAGGCTCCACTAACTCTAGGTGTTGGCAGCTCCTCCTTCCTCCCCGAGTGGCTGCGCTACAACTTGGGCCTTGAGGGCCCCTGATCAGAGGACTCAGCACTGGGGTGGATGAGGATGAGGAAGTCTCCACACCTGAGATGGTGTTGGCCACCGTGCCATCACAGACCAACGCCTGGTATGGCATGCGGCATCCTACCAAGGTCAGTTGATGAAAAGTGACAGGAAGTCCAAATGCTAGATCCTCACCCACCTGGGCTTCGAGCCTTCAAGGGACACCAGCCACTGCCCAGGGGAGGGACTGGGGGTTCAGTCACCATCAGAAGAGGTAAGGGATGTACATGGTGACCTGACAGCCTGGCTGGACTGCCCACTTCATCCGCAGAGCCTGACTCTCAAGGGGTGACTGTGGTTCCGTGATGAGCAGCGCCTGAGTGTTATGCGTGAGCATATTCGTAAGGTTCCACGTTATTTTATGGAACACGACGGGGGAAAAACAAATTGGTGAAATGAGAAATATCTTCTGATACTGCTCAAACCACTGCAGCGCTGGAAAACTCACCGTGGCCATGGGCAGCATTTGGGAAGGTTCATGTTCCCCAAGTGGCCACGTACCTTCGGGCGGGTCATGTCACCTCTTATAGTTCCTTAGCTTTGAAGTTGTCATGATGACACCTTCTCTCCCCAGCTCAGGGGGTTCTTGGAGAATGGCTGAGGAGCAGCTTCAGGGGCAGGATCTTGCTGCACAAATGGCCACAGTTATTCGCCGGCTCATGTCCTTACAATCTGTCCTGGCAGCTTTCCTCGAGGGAGGAAGTCCATTTCTTGATCCCATCAATTTGGCTTTGTGACTTGCTTTGATCCGTAGAATGCAATGCATGCTGGTGTGTTAGTTCTGGAGAGAGGCCCAAAGAGTCTCCGAATGCTGCTTCTTGGATCCTGATCCCACCTTGTGCAGGCCCAGAGGATGGCCTGTAGGAGTATGGGAGAGCAGAGGGGCCAGCCCGAGGAGCTCATCCCAGACCAGGCTAAGCTAGAAGCTGACTGTAAGTGTAGGAACGAGTCCAGGCAGGATCAGAAGAACCATCCAGCAGAGCCCAGCCAACACCGCCTACCTGTGGAGCCATAAGCAAAAGGAATGGTTGTTATTCAAATTCACTTCATTTTGGGATGTTTTGTTATGCAGCAAAGCTGATGGATATACTGGTATAGAGCAAAGAAAAGCTGATACACTGAAGCCAGTTACTGCTGAAGAAAGGGTGGGGAGATCTGGGCAGCTCTTGAGGAGCTGCTGAGAAGTGATATCCCGGAGATGTCAGCATCCCTGTGCATCTCTGAGCAGGCTTTGAAGTGCTGAGCACTTGGGTATCAGATGTCAGGGACCAAAAATTGCATGCAAGCAGAAAAAAACAGTGCCTGGGTCTAAGGCTGTTATTTATAGAAAAAATTCAAACAGGGATGCTCTGTCAGTTTTCTGAATTACTGACAGTTGCAGAAATGTTAATACAAATCTTTATAAGACTGGCCAGATGTTCAATATTAAACAAGCATCTGTTTTGTATAAAAGACTTTTTATGCCCTCTCATACTCTTTTCTCTCTCGCTCTCTCCTCACCCACCCTGTCTTGATCTCAGGCTGGATCAGGGCGAATGCTGGGGTAATTGCCTCAGCTATAGTTTTATTTAGTTTCTGAATGCCAGTGTCCACAGTGTCAAAAATACACCCCAAAAAATAACCCTGGGAAAGGTTAATAATGGCCTTTCTGGTGTCATATTCTGTGCTTTATGTGTTGGGGTAATTATTATCATTAGGTCTGTAAGAATGTCTAGTTATCTTTCTTAATCACATACTATAAGGAAGCACTTCTGAACACATATCTATTATTTAATCAAAATTGCACAGTTATTGGCATTTGTGCTCTGCCAGGGCTATGTTTATTTTCTGTTTGCAAGGGGGAGCGTTGCCTCCCAGGAGAGAGTCCCCTGAGTTGGTACCCACTTTCCCTGCTGTCACAGCTTGTGACACTCGCTATTAATATCAGAGACACCACACACATGTTGCCCCACCCCACCCCCTCTTTGATTGCACTCTAGGAAAAGCACTTTTATTAAAAAACCAAGCGGGGGGGAGGCATGTGCCTTTGAGAAGCCTGTTCCCTGGAGGAGAAGTCTGGGTGGCTGAGATGAGACCTTGGGGACATATGGCTTTCCAGGACAGAGCAAAGCTGCTCAGTGGGGTCACTGTGGAGTTCCCCTGATGGCTCCTGCTGAGGTATGCTGATGGACAGAACCATTGTTCAGGGGAAGGGGCTCCCACCTAAGAAAGGATTGCATGCTTTGGATATGTTCAAAGCTGGGTCCCAGTCTTGCATCTTCAGCCTCCAAAACTGAGAGCTGAATAATCCTCTTTTCATTATAAAGTTCCAGGTTTAGGTATTTTGTTACAGCAATGAAAGGTGGATGATCCAAGTGCCCTCTCTGCTCTGCTTTCCATGATGCTGCTTCAAGTCTCTCTTCTTCTGCGTAGCTATCAATACAAGCCCACACAGTGAGCACTTGGCTTCATTTTACAGATGGGGAAATTGAGGCTCAGAGAAAATCACTTGCTCAGGGTCATCTCGCTCCCATGCTCCGCCCAAGGCTGCTGCTTGGATCCAAATGCCACAAGGCCGCACAGGCTCCCCAGCATCCCAGGTGAGGAAAGAGGCCACCGGGCTTGTGTGGTTGCTGAGAACACGAGGTGTGGCTGGTCAGGATGGAAGTGTGGCTTGGGTGTGGGACACACAGAATTTCCGAGCTCTAGTGCAATAAATTGACTGCAAATCATATTACTTTAGTAATTTTCAACATTGACTACGTGTTGAAATGATGACATTTTGTATACGCTGAGTTAAAGAAATTATATGGCTCAAACTAACTTAACCTGTTTCTTACCATTTCCAAATGATGCTAATAGAAAAATTTAAAATTATTTCTTTCTCTCTTTTCTTCTTGTTCTTTTTTAAACAAATATTTTAAATTTCTCTTTAAAGAAAACAGTATGCAATGTATTAACCATTGTTACTCTCCTATCATATTGTTTTGGAATTTTTGGTTTTGTTTTCTTTTTCTTTAAAAAGTTTTTTATGGGGGCTGGGGAGATGGCTTAGTAGAATAAGCACTTCTGTGGCAAGCGCAAGGGTCTGAGTTCAATCCCTGGTTCTGCCCCAAAAAATAAAATAACATAAAAATAAATAAATAAAATAAAAAGTTATTTAAAAGGAAAAAAATTACATCGATAGCTTGTGTTTGTGTCTCGTACTGTATTTTGGCTGGACAGTGCTAGAGTGGTGGCTCTTAGCAGAGTGTGTGTGTGTGTGTGTGTGTGTGTGTGTGTGTGTGTGTGTGTATTTGTCTCCCAGTGACATTCGGTGACATTTCTGGAGACATCTCTGAGTGTCGCGGTTTGTGGAGAGAGTGGTGTGTCTGTCTTCTGGTAGGCCGGGGACAGGCGCTGCCAAACAGTGCACAGGAAGTCCAGCGACAGAGCGTTATCCAGCTCCAAATGCCCGCAGTGTGGAGGCTGAGAAACTACCATGCATTTCATTTTATTTTAATTAATTAATTTGGCTGAACCGGGCATTGAACTCAGACCCTTGTGCTTGCCAGAGAAGCACTTACTCTACTGAGCCATCTCCCCGGCCCCCACCATGCACTTTAGAGTGAAACCTTGTGTAATTTGTTCCCTTTTTGGGGTCTCCAAGGGTGTCAGCATTGCTCTAAGAGGCGGGGGCAGTGACTAGTAGCGTCAGTGTTGGTGGTCACTTCCTCTGGGGCTGCTTGGTGGCTGCAGTTCAGGATCTGAAGCCGGTGCCCACTGCCCCACCCCTACACTGGACTCCTCGTCCCATGGTGTGGCTACCAGGAGGTGGCCCTGGGAGGGGGTGTGGTCCAGGGGGGCAGCGCTCCTAAGGAAGAGGCCCTGGAGAGCCACGTGCCCTTTACCACCTGAGGGGGACCTGGACGTGGACCCTTGCCAGACACCGGATCTGCCGGTGCCTTCTCCAGCCTCCAGAACCTTGAGGAAGGACTGTCTGTGCTGTAGAAGCCACCAAGGGTCTGTGAACTAAGCCCAGACCCAAATGCACCCCAGGGCCATGTGACTTGGAGAGCACACCTGTTCCAGCTGTGTCCCTGGCGTGGAGTGAGGGTGATTGGCCCAGGGCTGCACTTCTTGTGACCAGTGGTCCTAGAAAAGGCCAGAGACTCAGCCAACTTCATGCTTTCATGTTCCTCCCTGTCCGCCAACAGCTGCCCAGCCCAGGTGGGTGGACGTGACTTCACTGCGCCTAGGCTACAGGGAAGACGCAGCTATATATTTTTTTATCACTTCTGGTTTCTCTCATTCTTCCCCTTCTCCCATCTCCAGCTCCTGCAATGGCTGGCCAAGCCCAAGGTGACCATCAAAGCTGCAGGCCGGAGATGGTTGGGTCTGGGTCTCTGCATGGCTGTGGGGGCTGGGCTCGCGAGCAAGTGGGACACTAGCATCTGATGTGAGCCACTAGAGGTTGGGGTGTGTGCGTCACTTCCGCTAGTGCAACCTCCACTTCTCTTTCAAACCCTGCGGTGGGTGAGTTACTCCCTCCTGCAGAGACATTTCCAAGTCCTAAGCCCTGGTACTTGTGGATGTGGCCTTATTTGAAAATAGGTTCATCACAGATGGAAATAAACTAAGGATCTAGAATTGACATCATCCTGGATTTACAGTGAGCCCAAAATCCAATGACAAATGAGCTTTCAAGAGGCAGAAAAGTAGACACATAGAGGCCCCGTGGAGAAGATGAGAGAAGCCCCAGGGTGGACATGGCACTGTTCCCCAAGCCAGAGTTCCCACAGGAAGCGAGAACTGGAAGGTCTGGGAAGACCCAGCGCTGCCAACACACTGACTGTGGACTTCTGGCCTCTAGAGCTGTGTGAGAATACATTTCTGTTATTTTAAGTCACTGAGACTGAGCTCATTAGTTCAGGCATCTTAGGAAGCAAACACAACCTGTTCTCTAGAGTGATGTCACTCAATGGCAGTCTTCCTTGGCCTCAGCTTTGCCCTCTCCTCCTCTCTCTGAGCTTTAACTATGGCTTGTGTTAGATCTGGAGGCATCTGGGGTGGGTTGTAGTGGTGTGGAGAGGCTTTCAGAAAGCACCACTGTGCAGCAGGCTGTCTTCAGCCCTAGGCAACGCAGGGGTGTGAGCTCCTGCACAGCCAGAGGGAGGAGAGAGTCGCATTCAACACTGGTCACCTAGGCATCTTCTCAGAGAATTCCTCCCCCAGCTCTGCCCCGGAGGAGCTGTCAGGGCCAACATTTCGGTTTTGTGGACATGGAAACTGATCGACAGAAAGGTGGGGTGACTTCCTGAGAGGATGCGGCTGGACAGGAGCAGTACAGACAGCCCCAAATCCACACTTGGTACCATGACACTCCCCCCCTGCCCACCTCAACAGCCTGCTCTACTCATTCTCCGGCAGAACTGACCACACCCCTCCCCTGGTGCCTGCTGAGTTGTGTCAAGTTGAAAACTACAGACTACAGGGATTTATATAGCAATGTTCTGCGAGCCCCATGGCCTCCGAGGAGGGGCTTTTGGAAGGTGATTGCATCATGGGGGCTTGAAGCTGACTTGCTGCTAGGAGGCATGACCTGGTAGGAAGAGGGGGGCCGTTGGGGGTGTGGCCTGGAAGGGCTTATCCCCCTCCCTGGCTCCTCCCTTGGTTCCTTCTGCTTCCTATCTTCCATCAGGTGAGCAGATCTCCTCCACCAGACCCATCCACCATGCCTTCCTGCCTTGGACCCAGCTAGCTATGGACCAGAAACCCGAGTCAGAGTAAACTTCTCCTGGTTTAACTTGTAGGAGTTGGGTCTTTTGCTCTAGCCACAAAGAAAGTGACCTAGGAAATAAGTGGTGATGCTCACAGGTTGGGAGGAAAGGGGGCGAGCAAGCTGGGTTTTGTGGCAGTGGTGCTGTCCCACACCCACAAATCTCAGTGGTCTCCTGAATAAGTCTTTCCTTGTCTCAGAGGCTCAGGGCCCTCTGTGAAGATCTGCTCCAGGCGGCTCATCCCAGGGCCCAGGGGAGGGTGCAGAGACCATGAGCGACACTCCCTTCCTTACAGCAAGGAGCCCAGGTCATGGGGCGCAGGCAGATTAGGTAGAAGTAGAGTGCTGGGGCTGCCCCATGGGGCCACAGAAAGTGATGAGGATGGTTACAAACACACTGATTCCATGGTTGGGGAAAGGGGGTGGCAGGTGTCAGCACAGGACCTTCCTTGTCCCTGCAAGGTAGTAAGCAAGTTGAGGGAAGCAGGCAGTGGAGGTGGGCTCCCTCCCAGCTAGGGACAAGGACCAGTGACAGTCTGGGGTACCCTGAGTGTGCAGCCCCTCCTGTGGGATCGCCATACTAGTTTTTTTTTTTTTTTTCTTTTTTGACGGAACCAGGATTGAACTCAGGCCATTGCGCTTCCCAGGGATGCGCTTATCATACTGAGCCATCTTCCCAGGCCCTCCCCCCATCGCCATACTAGTAAGAAATCCCTTCCCCTCTCTGCCCCCATAGCAGCGGGGTCTGGAGGCCTGGGTGTGGGCAGTGTGAATGTGGCGTGCCGCCTGTTACGGTGAGGCCGCAGTCACTGCAGGTGAGCTCAGGACACCTGTGAGCATTCCAGGGGAGAAGAGTGAGCCTCGGTTGTCACCACAGCTGACAGTGTGCCCGCTGGTTTGAATTGCCTGATGTCAGTGGACAGAGAAAGGCTGTCGGGAGATGCCCAGTTTTTAAGTGGACATATTGAATGTCGCATTGCAAGCAGATGCTGAGACTCCAGCAATGTTGTTGGGAGAACAACGTCTTGCACCAATGTGCCGCCCCCACATGCTAAGGGGGCACGCGCAGCTGCTGTCAAAACCCACACTACACTGACTTCAAGGAAAAATGAGATTTCATGATTTTTAAGGCGTGAGGTCCAGCACGTCTTCGGACCAGCAAGTTGGTTCCTGTTTTCAGGGGCTTCATTCTCCCACCCCCAATCCTGGGGCTTGAACTCAGAGGCTTCACATTGTGCTGCAGCTCCAGTCCCCTTTCAGTTGTGATTTCGCAACAAGGTCTTACCAAGTTGTTGAGTTGTCCAGTCTGGGTTTGAACTTGCAATCCTCCTGCCTCAGCCTCCCACAATTGCTGGGATTGCAGGCTTATGCCACCAGGAGGCAGTGGCTTCATTCCTAATGGCCCCAGTCCTCTTTTCAAGTGGCAAGAGCCACACCCAGCTTTTTTAGTTCATTTCCTTTTGGTGCCTGGGACTTGAGGACGCAGACTCCCAGTCTCTGGATCCCGCCCTCTGTGCCCGTCTCCTTAGAGCGGAGTCCTGTTTTTTCCAGCCAGGGCCATCGAGAGGGCTCTGTTCTGGGTGCACTTCAAGTCCTCACTGTGTGGCATTAGGATGCGGTGGCGCGTGCTGTGGCACAGCATAACAGCGCCCCTGGGGACCAAAGCCCAGGACATCCCAGCTTAATCACATCCCACCGACCACTTCGCAGTGGAAGTCGAAACAGAACCCTGGGTGGTGGGGGAGGGGGTTGTTAAAGTGATTGAAACATGGAACTGAACCCAGAAGGAGAAGTCTAAATCTTACCCGGGTTAGCATTATTGTTCTAATAAATAATCCTAATAATTCCATACATTTTATAGCTGATGAAATCCTTCTTTACAGATTACTTCATTTGACTTGGTTAGGCAGAATAAATCTTAAGGTTTAATTTCTCTCGGAAAGATCAATCTCTCATCTCTACGATACCTGGCTGCTGTTTTAATGGTCCCAAAGCACAGTACGCTTGGCATTCCCAGCTCAAAAACTTTTTGGAACTTTTCTGTGTCTAGAGACAAGGCTCCCAACTCCTCGTCTCCGCATTCAAGGCTGTCAGGACCCTGGTGGGCACCCTCTCCAGCAGGTCTTTCAATAGCCTCCCTCCTGGGTCCTGCCTGCATTCTTATCCCAGTGCTTCCAGTTCCTGCGCTGGCTGCGCCCCCCCACCCCAAGGGTGATGGCTGCCTTCTGTGTCACCCATTATGCTCACATGGACTTCCTCGTATTTCTCCTTGATCACTCCTCTAAGGCCAGCAGCAGTTCTTAGGACTGTCCCCATTTTCCTGGCAAGGAATAGGCTTGGAGAAGGGCCACAAGTACTGATGCTGTGGGCTCACCTCCAGGCACACAGAGCAGAGGGTGGGGCCCAGTCACCCATCTCCAGCCTGGGGCTCCTCAGACACCAGCACTGCTGTGCTGGGGCCAGGGTACCTCTGGCCCCCAAGTCACTGTGACATACAGCTGTACCCCCGGCTTCTCCCAGGCTGAGCAGAATCCCTCACCCTCATGAATGCTCTGTGGAAATGACTCTGCTCCAAAGGGCTGAGGTGTTGTGACAGTCACAGTGAGGACAGAAATAGGGACCCGCACTGTGAGGAAGAGTTGTGACTGCTAGGGGTGACACAGGAGAGGTGCAGAGAGGTGCTGGTGACCCAGAGGGTAATTGTCAGTGTGCGTCCCAGCTGAACATCGAGGAGTCCCAGAACTTTCCCAGGGAATCCATAGGCTTGACAATACCTTGGACTCCCCTCTTTTTCTACAGAAAGACACTGGCAAAAGAAAAAAGAACACATTTCTTAAAAGGAATAAGGGCCGGGAATGGAGCTCAGTGATAGAGAGCTCGCCTACCAAGCACGAGGCCCTGGGTCTTTCCCAAGCACCTCTACCACCACCACCAAAACCAGAGATAATAAGAGAACAGTGCTAGTGTAGGATAGGAGAGTCTGCCACTCACAGCTCTGAATACAAATGCTCCTTTGAACACAAATATAGCTTTCTCTGGTTTCTCTAATTTTCTCTAATTCATGATTACTTTTTCTTTTCTTTTCTTTCTTTCTTTTTTTCTTTCTTTCTTTCTTTTTTTTTTCTTGTGGAACTGGGGTTTGAACTCAGGCCCTTGCACTTGCTAGGGAAGCGCTTATTCCACTGAGCTATCTCCCCAGCCCTCTTTTTTTTTTTTTTTTGTGGAACTGGGGATTGAATTCAGGCCCTTGCGCTTGCCAGGGAAGTGCTTATTCTACTGAGCCATCTCCCTGGCCCTACTTTTCCTATAAGGGAAGCTCTGGAGAAGTTGAAGAAGTTGAACACAGATTTTACAAAGCCTGATTTGCATATTTCATCTGATGGGGGAGTTTAGGACCAAATCATCTTTAAGAACATCATGGAAAGTAACTCGAAATGCACCCTTCCTTCCTTCCTTCCTTCCTTCCTTCCTTTCTTTCTTTCTTTCTTTCTTTCTTTCTTTCTTTCTTTCTTTCTTTCTTTCTTTCTTTCTTTCTTTCTTTCTTTCTTTCTTTCTTTCCTACAGGGACTCACTATGCAGCTCAGACTCGTAGACTCGTAGCGATCCTCCTGTCTTAGCCTCCCCACCACTGGGATTACAGATGCAAGCCACCACATTCACCACCAGTTTTGGTGGCTAGCACAGCACCCCCAGGGTTCCAGGATTGGCATGGCATGTGGCACCAGGGATCAAGCCTGGGTCCTTGGGCTTGCCAGGCAGGCACTTAGACTGCTGAACTATCTCCCCAGTTCCACCGATCCTTTCAATACTTATAAAACAAGACAAAACCCAAAACCAAAACAAAGCACAAAACAAAGGCAGCTTCTTGTGGTCTGCTTCATCTTTCTAAGCCTTCTCCTTTAGTGGAAAAGAGAAATCACGGTCAAGTTAGGACAGGAAGCGAAGAGCACCCAGTGAGGGCAGATGCCCTTTCCTTCCGTAGCTCTGTGGAGACAGCCACGGTGGGCCCGGCCTCGGATTTCTTTCTTCGCCACGATGAATCTCCACTTGCCCTGGGTTTCTTCGTTCCTTCTTACTCTGCTGGCGCCTCCTCCCTCTCCCCTCAGTGTTTAAGCTCTGCCTCCCAACTCTCAACATTTAAAAAATTCTTAATGATACAACCTGAGGTTGCCATGGCAACTAATTTCCTGGCCTAGGCGGTGGTAGAGGCCCATGATGGGGCTGCCATTGAAATCGTGAATAATTTTCCTTTTCTTTCAAAATTAAGTAGGGCGTCTAACGTGTTCCGCCGTGGCTTTCCCTGTCCCCAAAGAATAAGGCTCCCGTGTGCGGAAATATCCCGTTATTGCATTTCCCCGGTATCTTTTATGACTTCCTTCTCTACCGGCGCACAGACCATCCCCCTGGAAAAATAACGCGAGCACCAGTCTTTGTTATTTCTCTTTTGTCAGTGTGAGAAATGCTTCTGATGAAGTCTAATGACATTTGACGGGCTCCCCACCCCTGTTTTTAATTGCCTTTAGTTTCTCATTCTTAAAAATAATGAAGTTTCTTTCTCCTTGAGTCTTGAGGACAGATTTGTAAATTGTGCTTCAGTGCACAAAGAAAGCAGTGTTTGGGCCTGGTGGTTAGCACCGGTGTGACCGCCTGGGGAGGCTGTCTCCACCACTCCAGTGCACAGGTGGGAGCCTGGGTGTCTTTTCTGGGTGCCCTGTGGGCCCCTCAACTGCTGAGCACATCCCCATCTTCCTACATGTCCTGCTTCACCCCAGCTCCCTAAATCTGAGCTGTGCAGCTCCCTGTTTGAGTCAGCGCAGGGCCAGTGGAGACTGGTGCTCTTCCTGCCTCAGTCTCCACTATCATACGAACAAGCAGGGACATCTGCATAGGAGGCGAGCGGTGCTGGTTCTGTGGTGCTGGCCCCCATCTGTCAACAGCTGGCAGAAATGGGCCAGAGTGTGGCGGATGAAGGGTTTGCTTTTGCGGAGGGGATGCCTTGGGAAGCTGAGCGCAGGCGGGTGCAGAGCAGCCTGGAGCCGCTCCTGCTCTGGCCTGGACCTCTCTGGGCCCTGGCACACAGCTGGCCCTCCTCCTTTTGAACCCAGGGCAGCACTAGGCAGTGCTCTGCCACCCAGCTACATGCCAGGTGTCCTACTTACTTTCTTATTGTTCGGACACAATACCTGGCACCCATACGGCTGTCTCCTGCAAGTCACCCTGCCACCGTGCCATCGCCCTTCATCAGGGGCCAAGCAGAACACATCACCGGGCCCTCCCACTCTTCCCCTGGCTTCACCAACACAGCCAGTCGTATTGCCATCACGTGGTCCTTCACCCAGGTGGGAGATGGGGGAAGGGACCCTCCTGCTACCCTTCCTGCCCCTCAGCTGCAGAGGAGGGCACTGTCTCTGCAGTGGGAACACATCCGGGTTAGGCCTTGCTCAAAGCAAGCTGCCCTTGCTCTGCACATGTCAGTCCTCTCTTTGATGTTGTCCTCATGGGCTCCTGGGGCCATCAGAGGTCAGCACAGGGCAGAGAATGGTTCCAGCCAGGCAGGACACAGGAGCCAGGGCTGATATGCTGTGTGGGTTGCGCTCCTGTCCTTCCTCATCCACACAGAGTGTTGTCTGCGGGATGCACACAGGAACTGGAGGTCCCGGGCTGGCTGCTGTGGTCAGGGCCTGGCAGCCTTTCTTCTTCTGCCTCTGGGACACTAACGCAGTGCACAAACCCATGGCTGCTCCAGGCCAGATCCCATGCTCTGGGCTGGAATGCAGAAAAGACTAAGGAGCAGGCTGGAACCCCACAGGCCATCATGAAGCAATGGGGAAGCCATGGAGCTCTTCATGGGGGTTGCTATGGACTCCCAGGTAGGCTGCCTGAGGCCAGCATCTCCCCACGCCCCCAGCTCCAAGTGCGGCCCTTTCCCATGGCTGCGCTTGGGAGCGTCACTGGCTGGGGTGAGCCTGGCACCTCACTTAGGTATCTGTAGCTTTGTGCGCTGTGCTGACTGCGCTGAGCCTCTGTTTCCTTAGGTGAACGATGGGAAGAGTTAGAATTCTCACCTCAAACTCTCACCTCCTAGGGAGTCAGTCTTGAAGGAGGAACCTCTGGAGGGGAGGCACATTCACCAGGGATGCGAATGGCTGGAGCTAAAGCAAGGGGGGGGGAAGCAGCCGGGCAGTGCAGACAGTGCAGGGAGTGCAAATTTGTGTATTCATTGTAGGAGCAGCAGGGAGGCTTGCTTAGGTCATACTATGGGTGCAGCCAAGGGGCCCGAAGCAGCACCTCCTAGATACATCTGCACCCCCTGTTCATTACAGCTTTGTGCACAAGACTCATGGTAGGAGTTAGTCTGTGTCCACAGACAGAACATGCATGAAGAGAGGGTGTCACATGTGTGTACACATTGCATACATAGTGCACCAGGCCACTCTGTGCTACTGTAATAGAACACCAGAGCTGAGAATGGGGAACTTCATTCTCTAGCAGCTGGGAGGTCCAAGAACAAGGAATCCATGACTCCACCTGGGGAAGGCAGAAGGGCCAATGCAGAGCAGTTTCCTCTGTCCAGCATGTGTGTAAGGGCACTAATCCACTTGCGATGATGAGCCCGGCCCCCCACACCTAATCACCTTGCTATACTGTGGCATTAATAATACCTGAATTTTACAGGGGACACCTTCAAACCAAGTGCAGCAGAACCTCACTCAGTCTTTAAAAAGAAGTTCTTGGGCTGGGGAGATAGCTCAGCCACATAAATGCCTGCCTGGCAATCACAAGGTCCTGAGCTCAATCCCCAATATTGAAAAATAAATAAATAAATATAAAATCAAATAAATAAAAAGAAGTTTTTGCCACTTGTGACAACGTGAGGGATTGGAAGGACATCATGCTAAGTGAAATACCAGATGCAGAGAGAAAACTACTGCGTGGTATTGCTGGTCTGTTCTGTGGAGCATCAAGGACACTGAACTCAGAAGCAGAGTAAATGTGATGCTCGGGGGGTGGGGCTGGAGGCTGGGAAGATGCAGGCTGGGGAGAAGGGCGCAGCTGTGCAGGGGGAGGGAGTCCCAGGGCTTGATGCGCAGCACAGGGACCACACTCAGCCCCTGGGTGTTGTGCACTGGACACTTGCTAAGAGTAGGTTTTAGGTGCTCTTACACACACACACACACACACACACACACACACACACACACAGGCCATCTGGTGAGAGTGGGGTGGTAGATATGCAAGTTTGCTTGACTTCTGTAATAGAAGCAGCAAAATATCAGATTGTTAAATATATGGAGTGTGTGTGCATCTGTGTGGATGTGTGTGTGTGTGCACGTCTGTGTGCGTGTGTGTGTGCATCCCAGGCTCGTAGCATGAGCCATAGGGGTCTCAGCCAGAACTTTGACTTTATTTTATTTTTTTTTTTTCATTTCATTTTATTTCTTAGTACCAGGGATCAAACTCAGGACCTTGAGCTTTCTGGGCAGTAGCTTATGCCCAGAGCTGCCTCCCGGCCCAGGCTCTGACTTTATCCTGAGGAAGCCTAGGGGCCGGGGGAAAGGCAGCTCGGCAGGAATGGCCTGGAGTGGGTGGGCCAGGAAGGAGAGGAAAGGGCTGCTTTGGGTTGTCTGGGACCCCTGAGACGATATCTAGGAGCCCGAGATGTCTGGGGCTGGTGGTTACGTCGGCCCATGGAGGCTGCTCGCGGCCAGCATGTGCTGGGCACAGCATCAGGACAGAGGTCAGCCCAGCGGCCTCCGGGGAGCCCCCAGGAAGCGAGACTTCCCTGGTCCACATCCCCACTCATGCACCTTTCGCCTGTGGGAGATTTTATGTCCCTTCCACACCACTGTGACTTGATGTCACACATCCAGCTGAACCGTTCTTCATTTCTGACTCTGTGACTTGGTCACCTTGAAATGACTGGTATTGGGCTCCCAGAATAAGTCCCTCCTAACACAGCAGGCGCTGAGCAAGGATTTGGTGCAGGGATGAACGATTTCTAAGTGCATTTGTCAGCTTTGTTCAGAGAGCTGGTGTGTCCACTTCTCGGTGGAAAGCAGAAAGTATCCTGGCGGGGGCAGCGGGCCTGCTCGGGCAAGCCCTGAGTGTCTTCAGCTTCCAGCCTGAGTCTCCTTCCACATCTCCTTGCCCCCCAGCCCCGGGCCAAGGCTAACTGCGGGAAGAGGGGGGCTGCTGCTTTGCTGGCGGTGCAGGTGGAAAGATCTTTGTTAAGGCTTGCTTGTGAGAGGCCAGGGTAAGGGGAGGCGGGCCAGAATCCTTCTGCACCAGTTTCAGGGAGCCCACATTCCACAACAATGAGTAGAGGTCTCAGGCACTTTCTATTTTGTCTCCAGCCGGAGGAACTTGGTAACCGCGCAGCATGAGTACCTTGGGGATCTGAGAATTCGATTACATCGCCATAACCTTTGCACTCGCCACCCAGTCTCCACATCCCGAGCCAAGCAGCCGAGAACCATCTCCAGCTTCCCGGGTACCCGCTGCCTCCTCCTCTGCCGTATCCTGAGATAAATGGAGGTCTCTGGGAAAATTCTTCCCTTGGAGCCTTCTCCAGTCTCCTAAGCAGAGACGAATTATGTGGCCTCATTGGAGGGGAGAGCGGTGGAGAGCTATGAAAGGAAGCAGAAAGCGGGCCTATTTACCTGCAGAGCAGCCTCTCCAGCTCCGTCGCACCAGGCATCCATCACGCTGGGGGAACAAAGCCAGCTGGCCAGGTAGCCCCAAAGCAGGCGGCGCCGCGAGCGAGCGAGCGAGCGTGGGGAGAGTCAAGGTCTTCCTGCGATGGAGGGAGAGCACGCGGTAATGAGGATAAAGCGCCGTGGAGGCGCACACGGAGCGCTTTGAGCATGTCGTCCTTTGACAAGGAGAAAACTGAAGTGGGCTGCTCTGGGGGAAAAGGGCACCTCTGTCCCCACTGATGCTAAGCGGTTGTTCTCTGAGCGAGCACCTTCGCTGAGGGTATTGTCACCAACAAAATCTTCCCGTAGTGGCCCAGGGGCAGGGTTTTGCCTGTCCTGCCTTCTGCTAGTGCACCGCTTAGAGACGGGGTCTGCTGGCGGCTGTGGGGTGTGGGCGCTCGTACAGGAAGGACGGTGTGGCAAGGACCTCGAGCTGGCCCTTCAGATGCCCATGGATGAGTAAAAGCAGGAAGAAGCTCGGCGTCTCTGCCTTCAGTTTACCAGGGCCCTTATTCCCTTCAAATCCCCGCTCAGCTCTGCACGCAGGCGCGGCAACCACTCGGGAAGAGTCTGCTTTGTGAGGTTCCTTAGCGCACGCCGACCCAGTGTGTCTTGTCGCCTTCAAGACTGAGGACACCAAGGAAAGAGTCACGTTGATCTTCAGGGACAACCGACTGCCAGCCTTCACAGCGTCCACTTCCAGAGCCCCTATGGTGGTGCCTCGGGCCCTCCACTCCTGGTGCTCAGCCTGTGGCCACCTCAGATTCCAGGAAAGCAGAGCTCGCGGGTGCCCCATGCCGGGTCATCTCCTAGCAGGAGCTGTCATCTCATTATGGGGACTGAGCTGTCCTCTCAAGCTATGATGGCTCTTCTACGACCTCGGAGAACCAGTCCTGAGACAACATCCACCAGATCATGCCGTCACCAGGATTATGCGACCCTCGCCCCTTGTCTCTTTTTCTTTTCTATCAAATGACCAGTTTCTGATGTTTTAGGGATTTTTTTTTGGGGGGGGGAATAGCATCTTGCTGTGCTGTTCAGGCTGGTCTTGACTTCACTATATAGCTCAGATTGGCCTCAAACTCACAGTGACCCTCCTGTCTCAGCCTCCTGAGTCCTGAGATTACAGGCACACATTGTCACACTTAGCATCCAAATCACAAAGTTTCTAACAGCTCTGAAGACTGGCCTCGAACCTCTTTGTTGCCTCCGGCGCCCAGCATGGCTGAGCTGATTCCAGCTCCTTTCCTGCCCTTTGCTGCTGCTCTCCTTGATTGCCTTAAGGGAGCTGGCATGTTGATTTGTTGGGATCCCTGGAGTCAGGGCTTTTAGCTTGAAACTCTGTGAACAAAAAGGGAAACCCGGTTTTGGGGTAGGAAGAGGCTTGGCAGGATCCTTTCTAGAGAAAAAGGAGCTCAAGTTGGAGGTACCAATAAGCTGAGGAGCCCCATGGGACAGGAGACGTGTACAGGATGGTCTGCTGCAGGTGTGTGGCAGAAGAAACTGTCCCCAAAGTCACTGGCTTACATGTCACTTAGACTCACTAGCTGCAGAGTGGCTACTGCATCTCACACTGTGGCTTGGCAGTGTGGGATGAGGACCCTACTCCCTATAGGTGGCTCTGGGGCCCAGGCTGAAGGGGCAGCAGCTGCCCAGCAGCTGAACAGCTCCTTTCAGGGACGACAGAACGTCAAGGGGACAAGGTCTCTAGAGGCCAAGGTTGAAAAGCAACCAGTTCACTCCTGTGAGCAGTCACACAGGCCAAGTCCAAAGTCCGGAGGCAGGAAGTGCACCATACAGGGTGAGGCCATAGTAAGGGCATGAATTTGGGGAAGGTGAGGAATGGGGGACGTCAGCCACCCCAGGAAGCAGCATCTGCTGAGTGAACATCTACTACATCCCATGGGTTTTATTTTTAAAAAAAATTGAAAGATCGTTTATCTATTTATTTGGTACAGACTCTCCCTATGCAGTGCAGACTTCTAGTGGTCCTCCTGTCTCAGCTTCCCCAGCACTGGGATTGCAGACGTGCACCACCATGCCCAGTTTTGGAGGCCGGCACAGCATGCAGTACTGGGAATTGAACCCGGGTCCTTGCACTTGCCAGGCAGGCACTTAGACTGCCGAGCTATCTCCCCAGCGCCCCCATGGGTTTTACATACTCTCTCAGTTTTTTTCCTCTCACTGATTCTGGAAAGTAGGAATTATTATACTTGACAGATAAATTGTGGTGCAGTAAGGTGAAGCTTCCCACATAGCTCGGTTGATTGTGGCCTTGACTGGCTGCCCGACTTGAAAACCCAGCCTCCCTCCCGCCTTGCTGCTGGGCAGTGCCTAAAACGGGGCCGCCCAGGAATACGCAACCCAGGTGACCCCACTGTAACTGGGGGCACTGGTGACTGTGATTGCTGGCACAGGCTCAGGAGTTAGAACAAAGGGTGCCACTCTGGGGAGGGTGTTGGCAACGAGGGGGGCTCTGTGTGGGCGGCTGGGGAGAGGGGTACTGGGAACTCTGTACCTTCTTTTAAATGTTGCTGTGACCCTAAAATTGCTCTAAATATTTGTTTTTCAAAAGGGACTGTGATTGCATGTCCTGTTTCTCTTCACAAGCTTTTCTCAGACTCAAATAAGACAAAGTATGGGAAAGTGTTTTTGAGTCTCAAAACAGCACATAAATAGAAGGATCAATGGTTTGACATTGTGAAAGCCACCGCTGCCATTGAATGGGATTTGAATAAGGGTGCCACTGACTCAGGGTGGGTTAGCTCTGGCAACTGATCAGGGTCGTGTTTCCTTTCTTCTGTGAACCTGCTCTATTTGTTTATTTTATTTTATTTTATTTTATTTTATTTTATTTTATTTTATTTTTTGCGGAACCAGGATTTGAACTCAGACCCTTGCGCTTGCCAGGGAAGCGCTTATTCTACTGAGCCATCTCCCTGGCCCAAACCTGCTCTATTTGTTGAAAAAATGAATGCATAGGTGAATGGTTGCCTAGGTGGATGACGACATATTTGGATGGATGTTTGGATGGGTGGATGGGTAAATAGGTGGATAGAAGATAGATGGATGAAAGATAGATGGATAGACGGAGGAGCAGTTGAATATGTGAATGGATGTATAGCGAGGTGAATAGAAGATAGATAGATGGGAGATGGATAGGTGGGTGGGTGGATGGACAGCAGGATATTTAATTTTCAAAATCATTTATTTATTTATTTGGTACAGGGTCTCACTACACAGCTTGGACTCACAGAGACGGGCAGCAGGGTATTTAGGTGGATGAACAGATAGATAGATGAACAGACGGACATCTGGATATTTGAGTGGATGGCTGGAGACATGGATGGATGGATGGACGGAAGGAAAGATGCGTTCCCAGAAGTGAATCAGTGAACTGGACAGGTCTGGAGATGACGCACTGGCCCTCGGTGAAAGCCCGAGGCATCTGTGCTAAGCAACGCAAGCTGGGATTTCCCCACCACGCCTCACCTCTGATTACCGGCAAGTGTGGGCGCTGTGGCAGGAGAGTCAGAGCAGATGGTGACATTGCTGTCCCCAGTGGTGCCTTATTGATGACACCGCCTGTGGGGGCCTGTGCTGGCCATCACTGCACACTGGGCTCCTCATCAGCCTTCTGAATGCCCCCGAGATGACCACTAATTCTGGGCGGCGCCAGCGCCTCTCCGAGCCAGGCATGTTATCTTGCGTTCAGAGAGTCACAGGAAGCTTGGGTAAGAGAACACCTTCCCTTCTCACCTCACAGCCCCTGCTCCCATGGTGACCAGCAGCCAGGCTCTGCCCTACTCTGTGCTGGTCTCCATTAACCAGCAGTGACCAGCCTGGGCTACTTTCGGATGGAAAGCAAGCGCAAGGCCAAAATGAACTGCATAGCGAGACCCTGTCTCAGAAAGACAAAAAATATATAATGTTTTTTTTAAAAAGTAAACTGGCTAAAAGTGCATCTATTAGCCATGGATTGTGGTGCTGGGCATGAGGAACCCAGAAATGTGCAGTGCAGCCCCTCCTCTCCGGGAATGTGAGGGGAGAACACCATCCTTGGTGTCCTCAGCAGCCAGCTCCTGGAGGAGCCCCGGCCCTGGCAAACCCTGTCTGGTTCTGGAGCACGTCAAGGGTGATGTGTACATGGAGTAAAGGACCCTGGGCTCCTCAGAGACATCCTTCAGCAAAGCCCACTGCTGGTTGCCACAAGCGGACGTGCATCCTCAGCTATGGGCCTGAAAATGGGCAGGCTGTGGCAGGGCCCTGTCCCTCTCGGGGTCAGGCAATGGAAGGTGCTGTTGCTGTCTCCGAAGCTTTCATTGCAGAAGCCCTGAGAGCCGCGAGGGGTCCCAGCCTCTGGTTTCCCTGTCAATCACACCCCTGTCCAGTACAGGGCTGATGGCAAGGTAGCCCACCTTGTGGTCACTGGGCCCATTCTGTCTGTGTCCCTGTGTCCTTAGGGTGCTCTCTCTGGGATGCTCCTAGGTGGGGAAAGTCCTGGCTCCCAGGAGCCCAGGGTGGGCATGGTGGAACTGGGCCACTTGCTCGACCCTTCTGCCCGATTCCTGGGCCTCAGCCCAGCCGTACAAATGGCCCTGAGGGGAGATGGTGTGCTTGGTGAGCACGCAGCAGTCCCTGCCTTGGGCGAGCTCTCTCCTTTCTGAGTTGTCTCTGTGCTCCTGGGTGGAGAGGGCCAGGCATCTGCTCTCTGCGGCTGCGGTGGACAGAGCAGGCATCCACTGAAAATGGTGAAGAGTAGGCGCTTGGGAAATGCTGGCTCTGTCATTACCCTTCTCAAATGGACCCTGATGCTATCACACTGCGGTGAGGGGACAAAAAGCCGTTAATGCCCTTGGTGCCACGGCAGAACAAAACCCCGTCTCCAAGGGGAGGGAAGCCACAGCCTCCTCCTCCAATCCGCACTTCATGTAGGAGCCCATGCACTTCCTTCCCGGCCCCAGGCAGAGGTAGACGGCAGGAGCCAGTGGCCTGTGACCACAGCACTCTGCTCCGGGCCATGCTGTTGTGTCCCTTCCTCACATCTGTCCCCTGTGCCCCCCTAGGTATTGGCATAGTCATTCAAAATATCTGGAAAAAAAATCAACTTTACCAAGTCCATTTCCACACTGAATGGAACCATACAAGCCAGCATCTTTCAGCAGAAAGGCTTTCAGCGTTGCTTTCTCTTT
>NW_004524646.1:8804619-8806515 GCF_000260255.1 Octodon degus
TTTCTTTTCTTTTCTTTTCTTTCTCTTCTCTTCTCTTCTCTTCTCTTCTCTTCTCTTCTCTTCTCTTCTCTTCTCTTCTCTTCTCTTTTCCCTTCATCAGATTCCTCTGCTAAATAAAAGGCTCAGTTTTTTTAGTCCCCGCCTGTTTGTGGAGGTTTTTCCACAGCGGAAGCTTTGGTGACCCTCATCTCAAGGAACTGCCTCAGCATAATGGCCCACACAGCAGCTCTCTAAAAATAAACATCTGCTTAGAAAGGACTTAACCAGGAAGGCCACACGCAGGGAGTGCCCAACCATCCTTAGGGGCTCCCAGCACAGAGCCCAAGAGGAGTCCACTGTAGCTGGAGACTAACACAGGCTCCTCACTGCACTGGGCTGTCCACAGCAGGTGTGGGCAGTGTGGGTGGCAGAAGGCGAGGGCTTCCTGCCTGGTAGCCCACAGAGGAATCTGCTCTGTTGCTGTTGCGTCCCTGAGTACACTGTGGACCATCTTTTGTCCACTCACAAGGAAGAGAGGAAGTGTGACAGGTGTAGCCATGAGGACAGCCACAAGACATGGCTTGGTCACCCGGGCTACTTCTATCACAGCTTGGCCACAAGAGCCAGTGCAAATGTCACATCTACATGGGGAAGCTGGACAGGCTGAGAGTCCTCTCTTGGGCTTGCTGCAAGGATTGCAGAGGCAACCCATGATGCAGCAGGCCAGAGCCTGGGGGACAATAGTATTCTGCTAACAAGTGGGAACTGTGACCATGTCCACCTGTCTGGGGGAGGACAGCACGACGTGGGCCCAGCTTGAAAGGCAACATGCTGCGGCATGCATATCCATTGATAGGAGGGGGAGAGGTCTGTGTAGGGGCAGGGAGTGGGGTTCCCTGGGGCTGTCATCTGAGACCATCCCTGGGGTGGCCTCCTGTCCCACTTCACAGGTGAGGAGACAGTGGCCCAGAGCCAGGTGGGGGCTCTGCCAGAATGGAGTGTTCTGCAGCCCATCATATCTGCCTCTCCCCTTTTACTGCTCAGCATTCTCTGAATTCTGTGGGGGGCATCCCTGGGGGAGGAGATGGCTCTGGGGCCTGAGCTCCGTGGGTTCCTCTGGGCTGACCCTATTTCCCAATTGTTTGACCTCCTCCTGAAGAAATTCCCTGTAGCCAAGGCTTGGTCTCAGGAAGAGACCAAAGGATCCCAAACCGAGGCTCCTGAGCCCTGGATTCCCCAGCACCCCAGGCAGTTGGAGGGTCCAGATGCAGGACCTTCCCTGCACTCTTGCACCTAGGAACACTTGTAGTCTAAGTTCCCAGTTAGGCCTGCTAGTAGGAGGCGGGGTCATCTTACTGCCATGCCAGGGTGGTGCTGGGAGCTTCCTCCTGCACCCAGCCCGGTGCATGCTGGGAGCCCCCTCCTGCTTTCTCTCAGGACAAAGCGTCCAGGGCCTCACTTGGGCAGGAAAACAGGACAGGAGCCTTGCAGCCTTCTTTGTTCCTCCCTGCCTGCAGATCTGAAGTGGCTCCCAAACATGTGTCCTTCTCTGGGTGAACGCAGCCTTCGTGGTCCCAGCCAGGCTCCAGCTGTGGTCTCCTTCCTGTGGCTGCTCAGTCATGTTCTGCCCTCGGGTGGCCCGAGTTTGGTCCTGACTTTTCTGCTTTGAACTTAGATAGAAAGGGAGGGCTGAGTGATGTGGCTTAAGACCAACCTTGGGCCCATTTTACAGTGACTTCCTCACAGCTCTCTGGTGACACGCTGGAATGTGAGCTGTTTCAACTCCACTTAGGAAAGGGCCAGATATAGACAAATACAGGGGCTGGTGAGATGGCTCAGTGGTCTAAAGCACCTACTTAGAACAAGCTTAGCAAAGCGCAGGGACCGCGGTTCAATCCCCAGCACCACATGCCAGCC
>NW_004524646.1:8806615-8812309 GCF_000260255.1 Octodon degus
CACACACACACACACACACACACACATAAAATAAAATAAAATAAAATAAAATAAAATAAAATAATAAATATTTAAAATAGACAAATACAAAAGGTCTTGGGCGAGTTGGGGCCATGAATTTCGCTTGTTTAAGTGTCATGCTCTTTTCTAACAAGCATTGAATGTAAAACTAAATGAGAGTTAACTTTTCTCCCTAAAAGCAACCTGAAACAATTAGGCCCCTGGCTAGTGCTCACCAAAATTCTTTTTTTTTTTTTTTCTTTGTATTTAGTAAAGGATTTATAGGGTCTCATTACAGAGATCGGACTCCTAGTGATCTTCCTATTTACAACCTTCCAAGCACTGGGATTACAGACATGCATCACCATGCCCAGTCTCAATCAGCGTGCCCTGGGGGCGGGGCTGGCACAGCAGGCCGGGGGATCAAACCCCTGGCCTCTGTATCTGCCTAAGCAGGGGCTTTAATCTGCTGAGCTATTTGGCCAGCCCCACCGAAATTCTTTATAATTTTTTTTTTTCTTGTCAGATCTCTGGGTATTTCATAAACCCACATCAGGCCCCTTTTTTGATTAAGAAGAGATGGTCACTTCAGAGATGGTGCAAAGCACCTGGGTTTAGAAGCTGCTGCTGTCCCTGCCTGTCAGTAAATGGTGATTGGGTGTGTCACAGCTGTGGAGGACCTCAGTTTCCCCATCTATAGAATGACATGTGTGGATGAGATGGTCTAAAAATTTCTTCCAGCCCTTGGCTTCTGGGTCTCTGTCAAGTATGAATCAAAGACGTCGTTAGTGTCAGTACCAACGTAAATACCTATTTGCCAGTGGCACTGAAATCTCCAGGGCAGGTTTTCTGCTTACCTGCCCCGCGGAGCTTGAGCCTGCCTGCTGGGAGGAAGGCTTTGTGCTCAGATTCTCGAAGGATAATAAGTCCTTTTCTTGTCTGGCAGTGCATTAGGGATAAGATGACTATAATTTCTTATCTGCAAGGATGCGGCTTCAAAAGGAGAATTCCTACTTGCAGAGGCAAGGGACAGCGACACCACCAACAAAAAGGTGTGTGAAATTAAAGGGAAGAAAGAAAGAGTCAGCCACAGCTATTTTGGATATTTTCCATCACTCAGATTGTTTGGAAAATAGGAAAAGGACATTGTCTGCTTCAAAAACCCTTCAGGAAATTATTAAAAACTCTGAATTCCTGTATAATCACTGGATCTCCTAAAGTGCACAAATTATACACGTTGTGAATAGCAATAAATTTATTACTAGGAGCTCATTGGAAATGAACTAAAAGTTAGCCCCTCTTTGTGGAGGTGCTGAATGAGATTTTAAAAAAGAAATCCTTTAAATAGACGCATCTATAGTATAGTGAAAGGGGAAAAATTATCAATAGAATGTTGGGACGTTTCTTTTTCTTTTCATTTGTGTTGCAGAAACAACATGACAGCAACATTAAAAGAAACTGTAAGAAAATCTCGCTTGACTATCCAAATATTCCAACCATTACTTTCACTTTTCTATATTTTGTTCTCATGCTACTCTACACACGGTGTAAATAGAATTTGGGGGCTCATCTGTTTCTCTCCGTTATTCCTCATAAGCGTGTTTCCTGGTGGTACAAATCGTCACAGTAACTATTCCAAGCTGTGTAATATTCCTACGAGAGGACATTCATCCCTGAGGTGATCAACCCCTAAGGGCCAAGCATTTGGGCTTTCTCCCCTTTATTTTTATTGCTTTTATTTCTTCTACAGTATTTATTGTAAAATATTTCCCTCCCGCTTCCTTCTCTCTTCCATTAGTCCCAGGAGTGGGGTGGCTGAGTCCAGGACATTTTTGAACTTCTGATAGTTATTGTCTGTTGCCGTTCTAAACTAGTTTGTCCTATTAATGTTCTGTTCAAAAGAGTTTCCAGCTCTAACTCACTATAGAGTTACTTAAAACACTTCCCCCTACTTAACTGACGTAGCAGGTTGTCTCAACTGTGCCGTAGAGGACATTTATTTGATGAAATGAAATGAATATCTTCCCTTGGTTGCTGTCTATGCAGCTTTCTGTGACTTCCTACAATCCCCTTAAGGGCATACCCTAAGGACCTAAGACCACCCCCTAAGCCCTGCCTCTTAAAGGGATCCACCAGCCCCCAATTTCTGCCATCCTGGGAAAAAAGCCTTTAAAACAGGAGGCTCTGTGGGACCCTCAAGGCCCAAGCCATAACTAGGGGCAGCTGTGTTAGCAGAGGAGGCAGCAGCAGTAATGGCGGTCCTGGGAGTACAAGCAATGGCAGCAGGACTGAGCATGTGGCTCCGTGAAGCAGCACCAGCAGTTCGTGTGCCTGATGTGTTACCACACATGATGCATGTAGCTGTGACAACTTCACCAGGTTTTGTGTCCCTTTTGAGATAAGGACACAGGCCCTGGGCCACACTGGCAGAACAGACTCCCACGAGGTCCTGGCTTCCTGCTGGGTTTCCTTATTCCATCACTTGGTGAGTGCCTGCCACACTGGGCACTGAGTGTCTGCTCTCTGCCTGGGACCTGGGACCTGGACATGCTGGGGAAGAAGCTCTGTCCTCGGGGTCCCACTGTCCCACTGCCCGCCCTAAAGGCCTGGCCCAGCATGGCGCCCTGTATCATTTCTCCCATGGGAAGGAAGATACCCACTACAGAGGGCACGAATGGGGCACGAGGGTGGAGGGCGGGGTGGGGCTGATTCTGAAATCTGGTCCTGGGAGCCACAGGGGTCACAGTGCTCGTGTGGGTACCTGGGGATGCTAAGAGCTGGCAGCACCAGCAGAACACCTCAGTGCTCGGGCACACGCGACAGCCATGCTCCTTACAGGGCACTTCTGACCCGGGACCTTCTGTTCTCTTAGCGTCACCTCCATGTTGCTTCCTTGAGGGCTCACTCATGTCCTGAGGCATGGACTACGGAAATGGATGCTGGGTTAAACACCTGCAGCAGGTCTGTCTCCTGTGGCCTCCTTCCCGTGGACAGAACAGAGGACCTGATTTCCAGGATGGAAGGAGAGAGTGCCCAGGACATTGTCCTTGCCGCTAGACATCAGTGCCACCAGCATTTGCTCCACAGTCCTGGCAGCGCAGGCGGAAGTCTCCATGGCACAGGGCTCGGTCCTCCCAGCACTTGGGCTCGGTCCTCCCAGCACTTGGGCTCGGTCCTCCCAGCACTTGGGCTCTGGACAGCTCCCCGGGTCGGGCTGGCAAAGCTGACCACTGCCGGGATAAGCCGGGGAAACAACAGAAGGCTTCTCATGGGAGGCGAGCAAGACAGAGAGGACGCGCAGCGTCTCACCAACGGCAAGGAAAGCTGGGCTCCTCTCAGTTTACCCAAAGCCATTTCATATTTTCAGTTTTAATAAGATGTGACGGAAGCTGACATTTTTACAAGCACCGAGAACTCGCACCACTTTGAAAACTTGCAAGTTGATTTGAAGCAGCACCAAGAGGTAGCCAAGGCTCGCTCTGCTCGCAGATGGGGGACGATGAGGCGCCAGTTTGCCGAAAAGCTTGGAACCAGCAGACGGTGAAGGGCAGCTGCTGCCCGGCAGGAGGCTGTGAGGCCGTGGTCCTCTGCACCTGGCCAGGTGACAGCTGCCAGGTCCAGCAGGCAATCCATGCCCATGTCTGGGGACAGGCCGCTTGCATGTCCTTGGCTCACACAGGGACAGAAGCTTGGGCTGGGTCTCCTCTTTGCTGCCACAGTGGCTGTGTGGCCTTGGGTGAGCCATCAACCTCTCTGGTCTGAGTTTCATGGCTGAGAGGGAAGATATTTCCTGCCTCCAGCTCAGAGTTGCCCTGTGGAAGCCACTCTGTGCAGCCCTTTCCAAGGCAGCTCGAGGTATTTAATTCCCCAGGTCAGGGGGAGCATGGGGCGGGGGGAAGGAACGCTCTTCTACCCCTGAGAGCAGCCTATGCTTTGTCAGCCAGGAAGCAACAAAAGACTCTGGTCCCTGGGACACGGGTTTGAATCCCTACCACCATCACGCTGTGTGTCCTCAGGCAGATCCCCTGACCTCTCTGAGCCTTCTGAAACACGGCACCTCACTGGGCTGCCAAGGGCGTGGGTTGAAGGGGGGGGAGGGTGTTCCAAGGAAGTGCTTGGAACAGAGAAATGAGCTCAAACATATTTTGTTGATTCAGACTTGTAAGACATCTTCCCAGGATGAGAGAGAGAATAAATGTCACATCGAGGACAGTGGGGGGCAGCTGGGCAGCAGGACTGGTTCCACTGCACGGCCCTTTCCTCACTTGTTTGTCCATTCTGTTCCAATTGTTCTTTTTTTCCTTGCAGCAGTGTGAATGAGGCCAGGCTTCATGCATGCAGGGCCAGTGCTCTACCACAGAGCTACACCCCAGATCTTATCTTGAGATGGGGTCTCCCTGAGGTCCCCCTCTTTTCCTCAGTTTCCCCTCAACCCCCTGCAAGTGCCACACAGGAGTGAAAGGTGGGAACTTTTGAGGTTCAGGAAGGCACCTGAGGGGAACTGGAGGTGGCTTCCCACCACTGATGACAGTGACAGCGTCCCCAGGGTTTATTTATGTTGATTTGCTGGGTAACGCACTGCCCAGTGTGGGCCCACAGGAGCTCTCATGCCCTAGCTGGCAGGCATAGCAGGGAGCTTACCAGGGCAGGAGGTGACAGGGCTGCCTGCCCAGCCCGAGCCTGCCCTGGGCTCTGTGGGTGCAGATCCCTCCCGCAGCACAGCGTGGCTTGCGGCCGGGGGAGAAGCCGGCCTCCTCTCTGCCCGGCCTAAGGCAGGCCCCTCAGCCCCTCACTCCCGCTTCCTGCAGCTAGTGCTTCCCTGCACACAGACTCCTGAGTCCCACTGGCCTCTTCCTTCCCCGAGACCCTTCTGGGCTCTTTGTGTCTACATCAGTGGCCCTTGGCTGGGGCCTGGCTGGTAAGGCATGCTACACATTTGGCTCCAGTGGGCGGCCTGGGGCTTACAACCACCTCGGCTTCCTCCCTTGCACCCCTAGTGCACCCCTTCCTGCAGACTCAAGCAGGCTGGTTTCTCTCCCCACACTTGCAGTTGCATAGAATTTTGCAAAACTCTGTCAGTGAGCTGTGTTTCTATGCCAGGGAAGAGCGAATGATACTCATTTTCTCTTTGGTGCCAAGCCCTGCGCCGCACGGTACACACACCTGTGACAAGTCCAGGTAAGGTGACCATTGTCCCCTGCCCAACCACGGGCACTGCAAAGAGAGATGCCCTCGCCCCCACGCATGGGGCTCTGTTCTTCTCATTGTGCCAGGGAGAGCCATAGCAGCCTGGCACTTCTCAGCAAATGTTTGTCGAGTGACTGACTGACTGAACGAAGATGAATGAGCAAGTGTTACATTTCCAAGAGAGCTGTGGAGCCGGCGCTGTCTGGAATGATCCAAGCGCCTCAGCTAGAAGCGCAAACTAGTTGGGCAGACCGCTGGCTAATGGAGTCGCTGCATATGGCAGCACGGATTGCACTTCGCAGAGCCCTGGAACGCAGAGATGTCAGTAGCACAGCTTAGATCCCGCCAAAGGCGCTCTTCTCCAGTCACCTTTTCTTTCTCTGACTCTGCAGAAATGGAATTCGTGCATTGGCTGAGTTGGGACAACTACTTTCTCGGGTCCAGAAATGGAGATGAAAGTTTTGCATTTTCAGATTTCAGAAGCAACATTATTATTATTATTATTAT
>NW_004524646.1:8812565-8818312 GCF_000260255.1 Octodon degus
GGTCTACAGGGTCTCACTATGTAGATCAGACTCATAGTAGTTCTCCTGTTTTCAGCCTCCCAAGCACTGGGATTATAGGCATGTGCCACTATGCCCAGTCTCAATCCCAGTCTCAGCGTGCCCTGGGGGAGGGACTGGCAAGGTAGGCTGGGATCAAACCCCAGCCACTGTGCTCTGCCTAAGCAGGTGCTTTAGTCTTCTGAGCTATCAGGTCAGCCCTTGTTTCTTCTTCTTTTTAAAAAATATTTTAAAACATCTTGTCTTTATGTATTTGGCACAGGGCCTCACTACACAGCTCAAACTCATGGTGATCCTCGTGTCTCCGCCGCCCCAGCGCTGGTATTTCAGGTGTGCACCACCACTCCCAGTTTGGGTGACTGGCTTGGCATGTGATACTGGGGATTGAACCCAGGGCCTTGCACTTGCCGGGCAGGTGCTTAGCCGACTGAGCTATTGCCCCATCCCCAACAACATGCTTCTAGTTAGGGATCAGTTTACCAATTTAGCAAGTGATTTTTAAAAATCATTTTCCTACCTTACACAGTCCATAACTGTCCCTGGCTTTTCCCTTTGGTAACAGTCTCCAAGAGGAGTTGCTAGAATTTTCTTGGTAGAAGCAAACTTGACGAGCTCGCCCAGACTTCCTGTAGGAATGTCTGGTTTCACACAGTAGGCAGGTGGTGTCACTCACCAAACCCCATGTCCCCTGTCATATAGCCATGGTTCTCTGCTTAAATAACCAACCTAACCAACGAATAATCTGGACTGTCAGGAAAAAGGGACCCTTCTCCACTGTTGGCGGGAGTGCAGACTGGAGTAACCACTGTGGAAATCAGTGCACAGATCCCTCAATAAATGAGCACTGGAGGTCCCATTAGACCCAGCAATTCCTTCTGGGTATCTTCCCACAAGAGTTAAACATATCATGCCACAGTGGTGTATGCGCACCCATGTTTATGGCAGTACAGTTCACAATGGCTAGATCCTGGAAACAACCCAGATGCCCATCAGTGGAGGAATGGATTAAAAAAGCTTGTTTTTATTTGTTTGTTTGTTTGTTTGTTTAATGCAATGGAGTACTAGTCTGCCATAAAGCAAGATAAACTCAAGACATTTCCTGGTAAATGGGTTCACTTTGAGTCAATGCCGCTGAGGGGAATAAATCGGACACACATGTCTGAAGCCTGCATTGTTTCTCTGGTGTGAGAAAGAAAAGGGTAAACAAGGACCAAAATGTAGAAGAGGTACTGGGAAGTGGCAAGGAAATTTCAGATGTGAAGGGGAACAAGGGAGAGAAAGGAAAGCTGGAGAAAGGGAAAAGGAGAACGGAAGAAAATGATAGAAATAAAGCTTTTGTAGATAAGGTGGGGAGGAAGGGTGGGAGGGGTAGCGAGCTGGGAAAAAGGCATACTATGTGCAAGCTAGGTGTGGTGGTGCACGTGATGTACCATGTCCAGGTACAAGTTAGCTATGAAGAATGCGATCATCATGCCTCGCTAAAGTGTACCAATAAAGTTAATTTACTAAAAACAATAACCATAGCTGAGCAATTAGGCTGCCATTGCAATAGCTGAGCAGACTATGTCATGATTTTGGAATGTTAAGACTATGTTCAGGGTACAATATCCAGTGGAGAAAATGCACAGAAATATATGGCCATAAGGTATTTCAGACATGAAAAATATGCAATATTTGGGCTGGGGAGACAGCTCGGTGGGTTAAGCGCCTGCCTGGCAAGCACAAGGACCCTGGTTCAATCCCTGATACTGCATGCTGGGCTGTGCATGAGACAGGAGGACCACTGTGAGTCTGAACTATGTAGTGAGGCCCTGTATCCAACAGAAAAAGAGAGAGCGAGAGCGAGAGCGGGCTGTGCATGAGGCAGGAGGACCACTGTGAGTCTGAACTATGTAGTGAGGCCCTGTATCCAACAGAAAAAGAAAAGTATGCAACATTCATTGAAAAAAAAACAAACAGTAGAAAGAGAAGGTCCAAGGGCCATGCAGTGCTGGCCACGGCCGAGGCTCCTTGCCACTGTGCTTCCACAGGCCACCTGCTGGGTCTTGGGCACCCAGGCCGAGCGCTTCCCGGCCATGTAGGCCGCACAGGAGAGTGCGCTCCAGACTTCCTGGGTTTTGTTGCCTGCAGGAGGTGTGCGCATTGAGGCGCTGTACTAAGAAAACCGCTGAAATAAACCTGTAACTCAGTTGTGATCATTGCTACAGAGAAGGAGATTTTGGAGAGTGAGGTGGTGGAGGATTGTTGTGTTCTTTTTGTTTCTTTATTTTTTCTTTTTGTTTCATGTCCTTCCAATTTTCCCTTAGGTCTGACATTTTTAAGACAGAGTCTGTCTTAACTTAATCATTAGAGAAACAGAGGACTTGAAAAACCACCCACAGGGCTAGGAGTGTAGCTCGGGGGCACAGCGCTTGCCTAGCATCCGCTCCTGCCCCAGCGCCACAAAAGATAAAAACAAGGGCGAGTCCCGGAGACTGTACCCCATTTGGGGGGGCAGGGGCACGTGGGCCCCTGTGGAAGAGGCCAGAGCCTGGCCCTACAGCTATGATGACTGAGTGTCTTGTTGTTGCTCTAACAAATGATCACAAAGTTAGTAACTTAAAAAATGTAGGTATTGTCCTTGCCACTTCTGAAGGCCACAATTTGGCAGCGTGCCCCTGGGTGCCAGGGTGAGGTCAGTTCACCTTTTCACGTCCTGAGCTCTGGGCCGTGGGAGCTTTCAGCAGCAGCCTTGCCTTGTGGGCCTTCCTCTGGCTCCAAGGGCAGCCTGTCTTCTACCAGCACAGGGGCCCCTCCTGTAGCCAAGGCCCCATGCCTTCCATTTTGTATAAGGTGTCCATTTGGTTCCACTTAATAATCCAGGGGCGTCTCCCCATCTCATGATCCTTGATTTCATTCCATCTGTGAAGTCCTTCTCCACAGGAGGGGACCTTCAGGGCGGCAAGGACCAGGGCTCTGGTACCTTTGGGGGCCATGACCCAGCCCACCAGTGACTCACCAGAGTTCGCGGCTCCATGGGCAGCTCAGCCCTGCTAGCCAGTCCCAGAACAACCGTGAACAACAGCCCAAGGTGTGTGAGCTTTGTGCTTTGTTTTACTGAGGAAAGAAGAAAACAGTGGCATATCTGAAAATTAACTTGTGCTGTTAGCTTTATTCAAATCTTTGGTAGCTGCCCTTCACCCTGCCAGGTCTGTTTTGTTATTTTAAAGAATTTGCTTGGTGGTTTTCATAAAAACCAAGAGGGGTGGCTGAGTACACAGACAAGAGAGCGACAGAGTCAGAGAGGGGACAGGAGGAGGCCTGCAGGTGAAGGCTTGCATTCCAAACACTGGTCCGGTTCGAGCATTGACACGGAGCATGGTGTGCGCGCCTGGGAGAGGCCTCTCCAAGTCGTGCATCTCGTGGGTGTCATTGGGTGTTATTGTCGCCTTGCTAAATATTCATGGGTGAACGTGTGGAATAAATTCTCCTGGAAACTGACAGAGGGCAAGCGAGGCCTGTCCTTGAGTGTCTCATCTGCATCCTCACTTCGGAAACACTGTCTCTTTGGCAGTGTGTGTGTGTGTGTGTGTGTGTGCGCGCGCGCGTGCGCTGTGGACCCCATTTTACGCAGAGCAGTCCCTCGCACAGAGTAGCAGAGAGGCCTCTGCCCCTCCCCCTGCCACCCCGTGACCTCGTGACCTCGGAGTAGGTGGGGTCTGAACGGGAGGTTGGCTCCTGGGTAGCTTCTGGAACGCACCTTCTGCAACCTGAGCTCTTCATTCATGGGAGAGTGCGCTCTAAAGATGCCAAGGACGACACAGGCACGCCTACAGGGCCACTCGTGTACGCGCATATGCATGTACACAAGTTCAGACATGCGCGCGCATACATAGCACACACAGAAGACTATCTCTGGACTCAGGACAAAGTCCTGGGAGTGGCCAAAGGCCAGAATATTCTGGCTAAAGAAAGGATGTGTTGGGGACACTATGAGCACACTAGGGTATAGAGCCTCCGGGGACAGAGGGTAAGGGAGGAACTGGTGTCCAAGAGAAGGGGGCTCCTGAGATGCCGCCTTCTCTTGGACACCTACTCTGACCTCCCTGGGCTCCTGTGAGCACCGCTCAGGTGTCATCGTCGGCAAGAATGCACAGTCCCCTGCATTTTTCTCGTCTGTCTTGCTGAGGGTCCGCTTGCCCTTGCAGGGTGGTGGCTCACTTCCTGTGGCCCCGTGGCTGAGTTCTGTGCACCGCAGCAGCTGGGAAAGTGCTGGCTGTCATGCCCCAGCGTCATATGGTCACAGGGGCTGCACTCATGGCTACTCAGGGAGAACCACCTGCCCCTGCCGGCTTCACAGTGGCAAGCATAGCCATGTACCTGCCCAGCAGGAACGTAAGGGTGTCCCTGACCACACATTCATGCCCTGCAGTTCAAGAGAAAGCACACGCTGTCCCCTCCCTCTGGCTCCTTCCTGGTGGCTGGGATTTGTGAGGCATGGGAAGTCACTCAAGGGAGACACGCTAAGAAGGCACAACGACTGGATAGATGAGGCCTAGCCCACGCATCGCATACTGTTTATGTCCCCACTGTTCAGCTGGAAGAGGTGCAACTTTGTTCTTGCTGAAGATCAAGAACTCTGGGTCTCTGCTCTGGCAGGGGAAAGCCAACACTGCACTGGGCTTGGACTGTGTGCTCGTCATCCGTGGTAAGTGCCGCCCTGCTTCCAAGGTACCTGCGGTCTCCGCACTACCGGACCACCTGCCTACCCTTTGCCAGGTGCCCACACCCCATATCTTGACCTTCTGAGAACGTTCCCTTAAATGGTGGGAAGGGTGCTGCAGTGTAATCGAGGATTTTGCAGTGGTATCTGGGTGGCCCAGTGTGGTCACATAAGTCCTTCGAGGAAGCAGGGTCAGTGTGGTACAAGGGAGGGACCCCAAGCCAGGGGTGCGGGTGGCCACCGGAGCCCAGTGATGGCCCATCCTGGTGTCCTTTCTACAGGAACCTCCCTCCCTTCTCATTTACACTTCTGATCTCCAAGACTGGGAGGGGATAAACTGTTCCGGAGCCACTATGCTGGTGGCATCTTGTTACAGCAGGGACAGGACACTCATCCACTCCTCTTTGTCCCCACGTCTTTCTGCTTCCATGCCACTGGGTGGGTCAGGGCTGAACCCTGCTCTAGGACTCACTGGGCCAGGTGACAAATGCCACTCACCCCTGACATCGGCTGGTCTTCCCGATTCCACACCCCGTGGGCCTGTAGACCTTGTCACTTTTGGTGCCTCCCTGTGCTGCATGAGGCCCTCTTCTGGTCTTAGAGAAAGCTCAGCACCTTCCCTGGCCCCTGCCTGGCCCCTCGCCACCTTCCCTCCACCGTGTACACCTCAGCCCAAGACCCTGCAAGGTGTGGGGGTGGCGGCACAGCCTCCCCACAGGTCCCCTTGTGCCGCCACGCCAGCATCGCAGCCTCCCCAAGCCTCAGTTTCCCTGCTGACAGAGCAGCAGCAATCTGGTGACCTGTGAGTATCAAAGTACTTATTTTTTTTTAAATTTTTATTTATTTGAGAGAGAGAGAGCGAGAGCGAGAGCGAGAGCGAGAGCGAGAGAGCGAGAGAGCGAGAGAGCGAGAGAGCGAGAGAGCGAGAGAGAGAGAGAGAGAGAGAGAGAGAGAGAGAGAGAGAGAGAGAGAGAGAGAGAGAGAGAGAGAGAGAGAGAGAGTGGTGTGTGTGTGTGGCCAGCTCAGC
>NW_004524646.1:8818412-8830151 GCF_000260255.1 Octodon degus
TAGGTGCTTTAGACCACTGAGCCATCTCTCCAGCCCCTCAAAGTACTTAGGAAGCCATTGAATGTCCAGTTTTTCTGTCATGCCAACACAGGCTGGCTCTTCCACAACATGGTAAGACTCAGTTTCCCCTGATTTAATTAAGCTGGCCCTTTGGAGGTTGCTCACAGTTCTCTGCCTCCTTTCTCAATATCAGCTCCTCTATTCTCTTGAAGTAAACAAGTCGCTTTGCCTGGGACTCTCCTGGGCTTGACCCTGAAAGTCTCACTTTCCAAAGAAGCCTGGTGTCAAGGGCAGCGCAGGCAGTGGGCCACCTGCTTCCACAAGCTGCTAGCTCTCAGGGGCCACGGTGGTCCTGCTCCCTCCAGCCCTCCAGTGGACAGCGAGGCCAATGGCCAGCATGCAGTGGGGAGAGCCACAGGCCAGGCAGAGAAGAGAAAGAAGAAAGGGAGGAAGGGAGAATGTGGGGAGGGGAGGAGTGAAAGAAAGCGGGGGCAGGGGGTGAAGGAGGGAGGACGAGGAGGAGGAAGGGGAACCACTGCGCTGAAGTACAGCTTACATTTTCTCTCCTTACATTGTTCTGGGTTGTTTGGGTTTTCTCTTCTTTTTTAATGTTTTTTTTCCATTTTTCAATTTTTTATTCTTTCAGTACAAGGTCTCGATATGCAGCTCAGACTCATAGTGATCCTCCTGTCTCAGCCTCCCCAGTGCTGGGATTGCAAGCATGCACCACCATTCCCGGTTTCAGGGCTGGCGTGGCACACCTGGGTTCTGGGGCCAGCATAGCATGTGGTACCGAGGATCAAACCTGGGACCTTGAGCTTGCTAGGTGGGTGCTTACGCTGCTGAGCTATCTCACTGGCCCTCTTCTTGACAGTTAGGATTCTCCCAGAACTCCGGGTCTTTGGAGGATCCTAGGACTTTGAGATGAGGCCCCAGTACTGAGCACCCTGGAGGGGAGGCTGGTACTGGCCGGAGCAGAGGGGTCTGCTGTAGACTGCGTTTCAACTCAATTTAAAACCAAAATCTATGTGTGGGGTGGTGCTCTTGGCAGCTGGGTTCCGACACCCGGCTTGGTTTCCAATTCGCAGGAGCCAAAGCTCAACAGGCAGCTTTTGGAGCAACTCAACAGGATGCAAGGGACACGGCCATCATCCAGGGACACTGGGCCTGGGAGGGGGCACTGGGGGCAGACAGTGGGTACAGGGCCCACAGCCCTCAGTAGGTGCTTGCAGCCTGGGACACAGAGGCCTGCGCCAGGGCAGGGCCCGGATGTGCTCAGGGGGCCCCTGTACTGCTCCCCGGAACCAGAGCCTATGAGCGCAGCATAGTGACCCCCACTCCAACAGGATACAGCAGCAGGAGCCCCGGGGATCCGGTGGCCACCAGCGCCCAGACGTCACTAGGGCTGCTTCTGCTGTCCCACAGGGTAAGTGGCTTCAACTACAGGCCAGCAGGAACCTGGCATGGTGTCCCCCAGCCCCAGGGCACTGGATGCTCAACTCTTTACCCTGATCTTCCCAGGAAAGAGGAGCAGCAGCTCCTTGAAAATGGAGAAGAGACTGAGGGGAAACTACTGCCTTCTCCTAGCTGTCCCCAAGTGGGCAGGACACGCCAGGAGGCCAGGCCCAGGCCCTCAGGCGCCTGGCTCCTTGGCTCCTATCTCCCACCTTTCCCTAGCCCATGGCCACCCACTCCTCCTGGCCAACCCTGGTTCCCAGGGATGGGAATTGGACCCGAGCCGAGGCACACTTCATTTCTTCCAGGGCCAGGAGTCAGGCGGGCTGCACTCGGGGTGGGTGACCAGTGCTGGAGAGTAGACAGGGAAGAGGGGCAGGCATCGTGGTGCTCACCCGTGATCCTGGCACTTGCAGAGGCTGAGGCAGGAGGATCATCCCGCGTTCAAGGCTATCCTGGGTTGCATAGTGAGAAATGCTCTCAAAAATCCAAAAGTGAACAGGCGGGAAGGAGATAGATTTGCGCCCACCCTCTGGCTCTGCGTAAGAGGAATTAATCACTGAGAGGCCAGCTAGCAAGTTAGGAGCCTGTCTGGACACTCTGCTCTGCCCACCTTACTCCTGTGACCTGAGGGGGGGGCAAGTGCACCAGAAGGTGGAAGGGGGATCAACTGGACACATCGCCCCTCCTGGCCTGCTGCTGTCGGGTTCCTTATGTCCTCGGATGAGCATCTCCTCCTCAGGCCACTTTTCTTGTGTGTCCAGAGACTACTAACCTTGCTCTGCCAAATGTTGGGGCCTGGTGGGGTTGGGGACACCCATAACATGAGCACCCCCAGCAGGGAGCAGGTGTGTGCATTGCCCCCCTGAAGCTCAGCCAGTGGGGGTGTCTGGGTTTTCTGTGGGTGTCACTCGCCTGCCACCCATGGGGCCACAGCTTGGGGTCGGTCCTGAGCTACCCCTGCTAGTCTTGGATGAGGGGTCCCCAGCTGGTGGCCTCTTCTCTGAATTCCAAGCAGGCGCGTAGCCCCCTCGCCACCCCTCGGGAAGAACATGCATGGCTGCCTGTAGCACCCAGCTGACTACAACCATCTCGGGTTTCAAGGTTCTTTTCAATTTTTTTTATCTGTTTTGTTTTAGTTTGTTTTTTCTTTTTTGGCAGTCCTGGGGATTGAACCCAGGGCCTTTGCACTGAGCTGCCTCCCCATCCCCTTTTTACTTTTTAATTTTGAGACCAGGTCTTGCTAAGACACTAAGTTGCCCAGGGTAAACTCAAATTCCTGATCTTCCTGCCTCAGCCTCCTGGACAACTGGGATTCTAGGCCCGTGACACCATGAAGGTTCTCAATCATGCCTGCAAAATCCCTCTCACCGCATCAGGTGGTGCAGAAGATCCAGGGCCCTGGGCTTAGGAGGTGGGCCTCTTGGGGGCTCGGCTGCAGATGTTGGACAGCACCCTGCCTTCTAGGTCTGGTGATGCCTGTCACTGCTGGCCCCCCAGCTCCTACAAGAACAGAGCAGGAGGGATAGGATGCAAGCAGTTGACCTAGGTAGCAGGCTAAGGAATTGGGCTTCTGAGAGATGGAGGCGAGAGGTTTTCAATTATTTAGCAGTGTGTGCATTCGGAGGCCATTACATAAAGGAGCAGATTATAAGCAGCAACTTCCATGATAGGTGATAACATAAATCCTACATAAATGAGGTGTGCGTGGGAGGCAGAGGGCCACAGTGAGGAGCAGAGTGGAGGCCACAGGGCCTCAGGCACGATGGACGTGGGGACCCGGGGTTCCATGGGGAAGGGCCGATCCCAACCTGAGACAGCGGGGGCATCCTTCTGGGTCCACCAGGATGGTTTCATGAGGTGGCCTGCCCTGCACCCCTGGGAGCTTCTCCCACTGGTGCCTTGCACCTAAGGGTGCCACTGTGTTGAGTGGCACTATGAGCTTTGTCACTCAGGCTCTGGGTCCGACAGCCTGAGTTTGAATCCTGGCTCTACCACTTACTAAGTCAGCTTTCCTGCTGGGGAAATGCGCTACAAGGTGTGATCATAAAGTGTCATGAATGCTGAAACTTTTTTAAAAATTCAAAATTTTAATACAAAAGACATGCCCGGTTCTTCTTGCCACTCTCTGCTGCAGTTCTGGAACCCTCTTTCCTAAGGGTCTTTACTTGCGCCGTTGTGGTGGTGTTGATGCCCAAAGTCGACTCAAAATAATTCCCTTTCACGGACGTTTTGACTTGGGGAAGACCCAGATGCTCACGGCGCTGGACCTGCTGAGCGAGACCTGCTGAGCAAGGAGGACGAGGACACAGCGTCCTGTTCTTGTCTGACAGAAACAATGTGCGTAGCAGACAGCTCGAGAGCCGGCTCACATGGCGCCACCCTCCGTCATGACGATTCCCTGTCCACATCACTTCAGGTACAGCAATTCTAATGAAATAAGGACATGAATGGCAACATGTCCATCACTGTATTACACACGTTAATATGTACATGTTCACTGTATAGTTGATTACACCTGGTACTTGGAAGGTTTTTCTGGTTTTTTGTTTTTTGTTTTTTTTTTTTTTTTTTGAGAGACACGGTCTTGTTATGCAGTTCAGGCTGGGCTTGAACTTACTATGTAGCCCAGGCTAAACTTGAACTCACAGAGATCTTCCTGTCTCAGCCTCTTCAGTGCTGAGGTCACAGGTGTGCACCAGCACGCCTGGCACGGAGAGATCGGGTGAGAGTCTCATCCAAAGCCCAGAGCACTCCGCATGCAGGAGGCAGGCAGTGGCCGCCAGCCGCCTGTCTTCAGCTGTTATTGCCGTGGTCAGCTGAGTCAGTGTCCCCTGTGACACCCGCGTTCTTAAATTTATTTTTTTTTTATTTTTAACATTTATTGTGTGTGTGTGTGTGTGTGTGTGTGTGTGTGGCCAGCTCAGCCCACCAGGGGGCGGGGCTGGCTGGCATGTGGTGCTGGGGGATTGAACTGCGGTCCCTGTGCTTTGCCAAGCTTGTTCCAAGTAGGTGCTTTAGACCACTGAGCCATCTCTCCAGCCCCGACACCCGCGTTCTGATACCCACAGTCGTGTCTGATCGTGCATGTTAACACGGAGTTGGCAGAGAGGGTTAAATCCAGCATGCTGAAGAGGGAGTTTATCCTGGATGGTCCGGTGGGTCCTTTCCGTGACCACAAGCGTCCTTATGTCCTCTTCTAATTTTTATTTGTGTTAGTACATACAGGGGCCCCTCACCTATGGCGGAGGTTATTTTAGTATTTATGTGTGTTTCAAGGCTTTACTAGCCTTCCCACGCTCTTATAGACCTTTCCCACTTTTGAAAACACTTCTAATGTTCGTAACCATTTTCTAAACTTGAAAACCTTTGTATTTTTAACAGCAGATTTTTCTGTACAGTACTGAAAAATCCCGTGATATAGCGAAAAATCCGCGATAAATAATTTAAATCGGGGCACAACCCACTCGGGCCCCCCTCTTGTCCCTCTCTCGGACAGCTTTCTTTCCCTCAATAAGTATATTCTGCTCATGAAAATAATAATTTAAATTAATAGTTTTTGAAAACCCGCGAAACATGAGTCTGCGAAGGTCGGACCGCGAAAGAGCGAGGACTTCTTTGCAGTCGGTTCGGATTACGTGGACCACGCAGAGTTGCTCCTTGTACAGAGCATGTCTTAGCTCGTCTTCCGTCTCCTTTTGCCTCAGTGATTTCTCCTGGCGGAGACGCAAGCCCCAGCCCCGCGTCTGCACAGGGGATTTGCTTGGCCCTCGGCCTGCAGAGGTTTTGGCCAGTGGCCGTGGCCGGCAGGCTCCAGGGCAGGGCGGCAGGGCAGAGCGGAAACGGCCTGGGGGGTGGGGGGGGGGGGCTGGAAGGAGAGCATCACCCGAGGAGAAGGGAGGCCTCCTAACAGCCCCCCATGAGGAGGCGCATGAGGCTTGGGGACACCTAGATATAAAGGAGAGCACACCCCAGCTCCTGACCCCCTTTCCATTTGCAAAAGAAGCGTCCTTCTAAGAAGGAGGGGCAAGGGACCCAAAACAGGGGAGGCCGAGGGGCAGCTGAAGCAAGACGTTGGCTTTACATTGAGGAAGGAGCCACAAGTGGAGGGATAAACGGAGGACAGCTCTGGGAGACGGGCGCACACAGGTTCCCTCCGAGCCTCCAGAGACCCGGTGCAGCCTGTGGACACCTTGGCTTCGGATCAGAAGGACTGGCTTTGCGGTTCCGGCTTCCAGAGTGCTAATAAATAGTAGCTAGCATAAAGCAGTAGGATTGTTATTCACAGGCAGTTCTCTTGTGAAGCACTAGAGGGCGCCATGAAGAATCATTGTGGCCACACCAGGTGGTGCAGGTCTGTAATCCCAGCATTCCTGGAGGCTGAGAATAGAGGATCAAGAATTCAAGCCTAGTGTGGGCAATTTTGTGAGCTCCTGACTCAAATTTTTTTTAAAAAAGGGCCGGGGTGTGTGGTTCGGTGCAAAGCCTCGGGTTCCATTTTGAGCACCAACATGCACACACATGATCATGTGTGTGCGTGTGTCTCCCTACATGTTTGCAGATTTGCATATGTAGCATTTACTGAGCACCTGGCATGTGCCAGGCACTTGTTTCAGTGCTTGTTCTACAAAATAAGGCAACACTGTGCTCAACCCACTGGAAGTAGAAACTTCCTCTGGTCAGGGCATCTGCCTGCCTGAGGCCTCTGAGGTCACCCTGGTGCCAATGGCCCGCTCAGCTCTAATGAGCTATGTGTCCTTGCACAAAGGGCTCAGCCTGTGCAAGGACAAAATGGCTCCGCATTTAGCTTCAAGATCTTAACAGGTGTCGTGGTTTGGGGTTTTTGCCAGGGAAACAGTATAATACAGAACACATTTTGTAATATTAGTTTATAAGGAATCGCCCAAGAATCATATACAACAAATGCAGGAAATCTACACCCTAAATACTAGAGACTCCAGCTGGGAGCCTGGATCCTAATAGCCTGCATGAGTCCAGCTGAAAACTCAGAGCTTATAACAGCACCTCCCACCAGTCCAGCTGGAGGCCTAGAGCTCACAGAAAAGTCTCGTGCAGACCTGCTTCATGGATCTGTGCTAGAAAGGCCTGAAGGTCAGTGGTGGAAGCTAGGAAGTCTATGCCAGTGGGATGAAGGATCTGTGCCAGCAGGCTGGGGGATCAGCACTGGAGCCAGGAAGCCACCCTCAGGGTAAGCACCAGAGCTCCCCCAAAGTACACAGCTGTCCTCAGCAACAGTGAGGTCCCGAGCTCCTCCAGTGATGAGGAAGGCTGAGTTCCCATCGGGAAAGCCAATGCGACAAGCTTCTCCATGAAGCTGAGCGCTGCACCATCTTCCCCTCTGGAGCCAGGAAGCTGTGCTCAAAATGAGGACCAGAGCTCCTCCCAAGTTCATCAGGAAAGCCAGAGTGACAAGGTGCTCCAGCAGGACACCCAAGAGAACTAGCAGCTTCTAGCAGCTTCCAACAGCTCCAACATCTTCTCCAATCAGCATCCCTAGCAGCGTTTCAGCAGCTTCTCCTGCCTTTATGCTGCTGGCAACAGCCTTCAGGTGGGCCTCCTGCACCCAGCACCTGGTGCCCTCGCAGGGACTTTTCAACTGGGCCAGGATTCTCTGCCTTGCATACATTCTTGGTATGTGATTGAATGTTTACGTTTTAATTTATTTTATGTATTTAGCACAAGGTCTACAGTATCTCACTACACAGATCAGACTCATAGCGATCCTCCTATTTTCAGCCTCCCAAGTGCTAGGATTACAGGAGTGCACCACCACACCCAGTATCACACTTTAATTTATTTTAAATTTATGTTATTACAGTAAAATAGTCATTGCCATGAAATCCTCCCCCACTTCTAAAGTTTCTATCCCATTCACTTTGTCACTTTCTGCAGCACTTCCGTAAGTGCTCTTTCGTGAGTGTCTCTGGTCATGCTGTTGTGGCTGCCTCAAGGTCCTGATTTGATTCAAAGCATTTTCCTTTCTTGATCATTTTGACCTTGGGGAAGAGCCAGAGGTCACAGAGTGCCAGATCCGGCGGCTGAGGAGGATGAGGATGCAGAGTCAAATTTTATGAGCTGCCTCATGTTTGGATGGCGCCAGCAGCAGCACTCACTATAATTCTGATCACATGCCATAAAGATGCTCATGGAAGAGGACTCCCAGAACTGCATAGGAAAGTGACAAGACCAATGGCTGAGTGTGTGTGTGTGTGTGTGTGTGTGTGTGTGTGGGAAGGGATTTTGAGGGAGTTAATGGGGATGTGCTTTTTATTGTAATTGATTTTTAAAATCCAAACCTTCACTTTGGTCCTCCATGTATGCATCAGCTTCTGGAACCAAAGCAGTCACTGGGACACCAGCTGACATCCTGAGGGACAAGGGCCACTTCTCATTGCCAGGGTCCACAGAGGTGCATGGGTTTGGGTTCCGGGATCAAGGATCCAGACCCAGCGAGATGCCCTCTGGTGGAGAGCAGGTTTCTGGGGTCCTTTCCGTGGACTCTTTGGGGAGGGATCTTGGACTACGCGCACCAGCTTCGCGCCACACTTTGCTCCCTAGAGCACAAAGCCCCAGATCTCCCCTGTACCCCATGTGCTGGTCCCGTCTCTATGACCTTGCCGGCCTCGAGCTCTCCAGGGCTGACTCCAGACCTACCTCAGGGCCTAGAAGGTCCTTGGACCAAGGGCTCTGCAATTCCCGGGAACGCTTCAACACAAATGCAGAAAATTGCATTTTTCTTCTGTAATAAGATTTCCCCTAATGTCAATTTCCCTGGACATTTATTTATTGGTTGTTTTTCTGAGCTGTCCTCAGACACCCTGGCTGCGGCCCCAGCCCTCGCTTAAGTCATATATGATTTCACTAATCAGAAGGACTTGGGACATATTTTACCCTTGACAGTGACCTGTATTACAATTAAAGCTTATGATGTGGGTCTCTCATTTGCCTAAGGAGACAACAAGATTTGCTGTGTAATTTGAGAGGCACTTACAATAGAGCTATCCACACTGTAAGCTGATTATAAATAAAGTTCAGCCCATGGCTTCCATCGGAAGATCTGGAGTCACAGTCAAAAGGGCACAGCCCCAACGCACAGTCGCTCTGCGCTGCTTTTCTACATAAATCACATTCTCTCAGCCACCCTGCATATCATGTTTATTAAACACCTTTTGCTGGTTACCGAGCAGGGTTCGAAAAAAAAAAACCCTCTTAAAGAGTTGGAGCATCTTCCTGCACCTCAGCTGGGGCTCCTGTCTACCTGGAGGAAACAGTGTTCTCCTACCAAAGCCGCCCTTCAGGGACTCGGGGTACAGGGTGGGCTCTGGCGATCACAGAAGCAGAGATTTTACACCTTTTTGTCACTTGGTAAACAAATGACTTGGAGCACGCGACTGTGGCCTTCCAGTCCCTGGGGCGACGGTGGAAGGTTAATCTTGTTTGTTGCCTTCGCAAACAGAGGACTGAGAAGGTCTTGAGTGGTGAGGGCTTGGCGACACCATGGTGTCCACCTCCTGGCTGCATAGCAGACCCAGAGGGGAACGACGAGGTCACATCCTACAGTTGGCCTCAGCGCGTGAGTCTTGGAGTTCCTTGCCGTAAGCTGTGTGTTCAGTTATTCTATAGAATACATTTGCAAAGCAGTGTAAGCACAACTGTGTTCTTCATGGATATTATTCAAACAGAGCAAACACGGTGGAGCAGAAGTCTGGCGTCCGCCACCTTCTCCCAGGGCCACCACCCTCCCCTGGCCACTGCTACGTGACATCTAGTGCAAGTGTTGAGGGTTTTGAGGTGTGGAGCTCACTCCAGATCATCCAGCTGTGTCCAAGCCAGGGCCAGGGCAGTCACCATGCCCACTTGCCACCGGCATCCCTCCAGAGTCTCTGTATGGGGACTTGTGCACAAGTGGATCCCTGGATGGTTTTTCATAGCCAACATCATTTGCATTGCAAATTATTCCTTCCTCATCCCCTTCCCTTCCTTCTGTGTGTCAGAACTACATCTCAGAAATCCCTCCACCTTGGCATTCTTCCCCATCCACCTTACTTTGTCATGGTTGTGTAGCATTCCACCGTAATAACTAGCAGGTCCTAACTCTTCCTCTCACAAGAATGCTTGGCTCACTCGTACTTTTTTTTTTTAATTATTTATTTATTTTTATTTATTACATTTATTTATTGTGTGTGTGTGTGTGGCCAGCTCAGCCCACCAGGGGGCGGGGCTGGCTGGCATGTGGTGCTGGGGATCGAACCGCGGTCCCTGTGCTTTGCCAAGCTTGTTTCAAGTAGGTGCTTTAGACCACTGAGCCATCTCTCCAGCCCATCACTCGTACTTTTTTGCTGCTTGGTGCCAGGTTACCACTGAGTGCCCTTCCAAGCAGCCCTGGGCACATCTGAGAACTTCTTGTACAATAGATGCCCAAGTGGAATTGCTGCCCCAAAGGGGGTGCCCAGCCTAGGTCTTAGCAGCCACTGCCGGGTCGCTCTCCAACGGCCTGGACTAATCCGACTCCCTGGACAGGGAGACAGCTTTCCTGACAGTGTTGAATTAAGGACATTCCCCGCAAAAGGTTACATTTCAGCTTCACCAAGGGATCTTAGACAAAGACTCTTGAAAATCTTACTCAAATTGTAAATTGCATCGCAGGACATGATTTGAAAAGGTGGAAAAAGGAATAAGATTGTAAAAGTAAAACTGTCTTCCCTAGTGGCACCCACGGTGCTGCGGCTCTCAACTGGACCCCTCCTGCCTCGGCCTGCGCTGAGCCTGGCCCTGTGTCTCTGCTCCAGCACACGTCCACAGTCGTGCTGTGCTTTGTGTGATGTTTTTCCATCCCTGCCCCGCCTTCGCCTGTGTCCAAGTGTCCACTGCTGGGAGGGCTTCCACGGTGCTTTCTGCGCACACCCCCGGGCACAGGCAGCGCCTCTTGAGTACAGTTCCTTCTGCTTCTTGGCCACTCCAGAGGCCTTCCAGGTCTCTGCCACATGTCACCACCTGCCAGACTGTAGGCGTCTCGGGGTGGAGTGCTTCTGATCCCTTCCTTCTCTCTGTGTGCCTCTAAGTCCGATTCTCCCTCCCAGCCTCTGCCCAGGGGCTGCCCTGAGCAACTAAAGGGGCAGAAACCCACCTCTGCCCGCCGGGGTCTGTATCAGTGTCCAGGGCTGCTCGAGAAGAGAACCAGGAAAAGATGGCTTTAAGGGGCAGAGACTTCTCTCGCAGCATCGGCAGCTCCTGGTGCCCCTCGGCTGGTGGTTGCATCCTTGTGACCCCCTCGTGGGTAGACTGGACTCTTAGAAGTGGGCAGGAGCCCCTGGGCCGGACACAGCTCTCTGCATGGGTGAAGGGCTGGGGGAACCTCGGAGGCGCAGGTGGAGGGGATGTCCTGGACCATCCAGAGTGGTGGGAAGCTGCCTACATGGGGGGCTGAGGTGGGCCCCAAGGTCACTCCTGCCACAAGGACATCAGGCACAGGCGCCATGCTTTAGCTCTAAAAAATAGATATGCGCTTTATTTATTTGTGTATTTATTTTAGAATTTGGATGGGTATTTTACTTTTTGCTTTAGTTAAAAATAAATGCAGGGGCCAGGGAGATGGCTCAGTAGAATAAGCACTTGCCTGGCAAGCTCAAGGGCCTGAGGTCAATCCCTGGTTCTGCCCCCCCAAAAAAAATATATATATATAAATGTAAGGGTACCAGCCCAGCTCCCAGGTGCACTGAGCCTTTGACACATGTCACCACCTGCCAGGTTGTCCAGGTGTGCTGGCACACGCCTATAATCCTAGCACCGGGGAGGCTGAAAAACAGGAGGATCATTATGAGTCCGAGCTGTACAGTGAGACTCTGTACCAAATACATAAATTTAAAAAAAAAAAAAAGCAAGGCTGTGAGGGTGAGCACAGACTGGTTTAACTGCTATAGAAATCAACGTGAAAAGAAAAAAGAAAAAGAAAAGAAATCAATGTCAACATTCTGCACAAAAATAGGATTAGAGGTTTCATGTGACCCAGCTATCTCCTTTCTGGATATCTTCTTGGAAGAATTAAAAACATCAGACCACAGCTATATATGCATACCCGTGCTCAGAGATGCACAGTTTATAATGGCTTAATCTTGGAAACAACCCAAATGCCAGCAACAGAGGAATGGATAACGAAGACTTTTTAAAATATACAAATGGAGGGCCAGGGAGATGGCTCAGTAGGATAAGCACTTGACTGGCAAACGCAAGGATCTGAGTTCAATCCCTGGTTCCGCCAAAAAA
>NW_004524646.1:8831024-8833524 GCF_000260255.1 Octodon degus
TCTCTCTCTCTGTTTCTCTGTCTCTGTCTGTCTGTCTGTCTGTCTGTCTGTCTGTCTGTCTCTGTCTCTGTCTCTGTCTCTGTCTCTGTCTCTGTCTCTGTTTCTCTCTTTCTTGCCCTACAGTTCTCCTTTAGCTTTAGTACTGGTCAGAATTCTGAGCAGAGCTGTGACTCTGACTCACCCATGCTTAGAGAAAAACCCAAAACAAATTTGTGAGGGGAGACTGCTCGAGAATATCATTTTTTTTCTTTTCCTGTCACTGGAGATGAAACCCAGGCCCTTTGCACTGAGCTGTATCCCGTAAAGTTTTGAGACAGGGCACTGCCAAGCCACTGAGCTGCCCAGGCTGGGTTCCAGCTCTCAGTCCTCTTGCCTCTTCCTTCCAGAGAGCTGGAACTATAGGCCTGCAGGACCACACCTGGCTGAGACCTGCCAACTCTTAAATGTTGTCGGGGGAGTTAGCTCAGTGGTCTTCAAGCGCCTGCCTGGCAAGCACAAGGGCCCGGGTTCAGCCCCTGGTACCACGTGCCCTAGCAACCCCATGCTGTGCCGGCCCGAACCCGGGCATAGAGGCACATAGAGCTGGGGAGGCTGAGACAGGAGCATCACTATGAAGCCAAGCTGCACGGCGAGACCCTGCACCAAATAAATACACAAATAAATAAATAATTAAAAAAAATTTAAATGTTGTCAAGTCAGAAATACAGACAGAAAAATAGCAACTTCCCACAGACTGTCGCACCATTTCATCAGCAGAAGCAAACAGGCAGAAATGATGCCATGTGAGAAGAAAGCACAGCCCTCCCGTCGAATGCGGCCATTGCCTTACAGAGAACTCGGCATGTGGCGAGGGCACGCCTTGCTGTGGCCTGCAGCCCCTTCATCACGGGACCACCAGGGAGAGGCCCTGAAGTCCAGACAAGGCGGCTCTGGGTGACCTGCCGAGAGAGTGCCACGTGGACACCAAAGGACGAGTCAGAAAGCTGCACACCAGACCTCAGGGAGCTCAGGCCCCGGCGGAAGGACCCAAAAGCTCCGTGAGGGCCCAGCCCAGAACAGGTCACCCCAGCAGAGTCGCAGCTCCGGTGAGAGCTCCCCCAGTGTCCTGGCAAACCAGCCAGGCGCTATTTTTCTTTATTTTCTTTTTTAATCCTTTTTTTTTAATCTTGTATTTATTTGATACAAGGTCTTGCTGCCCAGCTCAGACTCACAGTGATCCTCCTGTCTCAGCCTCCCCAGCGCTGGGATTACAGGAGTGCATTATGACACCCGTTTCAGTGGCCACCACACTGTGCCTGGGGTTCCGGGGCTGGCATGGCATGCTATCCCAGGGATTGAACTCAGGTTCTTGCGCTTGCCAGGCAGGTGTTTAAACCACCGGGCTATCTCCTCAGCCCAGGTGCTGCTTTTCTTTTAGTCATGTGGACTCCACACACAGTGACAATAAGATGTAGAAACAGCGTACTTTTAGGGCCATGGGGACCAAGGACTGTTGAGCCTATGGGTCTCTGCAGAAGACAATTTGAGAATGATTTTTTTTGCGGGGGGGGGGGGGCTGGCTCAGGCTGCCTTAAGGGCGGGTCTGGTAAGGCAGGTGGAGCTGGGAGTCGAACCAGGTATCCTGTACCTGACTGTGTTTGCATGAGCAGGCGCTTAAACAACTGAGTTAACCGGCAGGCCCCCCTCAGAAGTCAATTTGAAAACAGGACATTTTGTAGATTGCATGTTGCTGTGGATCTAACAATGCCAAGCTAGGAAGTTATGCTAAAGACACAATCAGAAAAGCGCGGGAAGACAAGCGTAGAGGCGTGTTCACTCCGGCCCTGCTGTGACCCTGCTCTCCAAGGCGGCCTAGCTTGGGGGTGTGTTCAGGTGAGGAGGGACAGAGGCGAGGTGTGGGGTCTGTGACCTGGAGGAGGTGCTCGGCTGGGGGCTGCAGGGTGGAGTCACTGGGGCCATACCCTGCAGGACCCAGGAGCCGGGCCTCGGGGTTCCTGGCCTGGGGGGTCCGGTGCTCTGGGTTTGAGCTGGTATTTTCAAAATTCCTTCCCAGCTTCAGCTTTCAAGCCTTTGCATAACAGAACCTGGTAAGAGCAAGTTGGAATGGAGGAGCAGAGGAGCAGGAGAACTGACTGGGGAGGGGCTGCTGTCCTTGCAAGGGGAGCTTGGGGCCCCTGTCCCAGGGAGGCCCCGCATGAATGGGGGTGTGGACCCACAGGTCATTTGTGCTCCCCTGGTATTTAGCAGTGAGGAGGAGTAATTGCCCCTGCAGTGTCCTGGCTGAATTCCAATTTGGGTGATTACATTCTGCCTACTTAAAATTCCCCTCTCTGGTATCCATGGCAGAAGCAATTCTTCAAACCTCTCTCCTGTTGGGGTGGGGGGAGAGCCACTTATCCTCTGCAGCACAGGGGGACTCTCTGTGCACCCCCAGAGTGGCTTCCTTTAACATAGGGAGTGGAGGGTCCTCTTTGGAATGAAATTGCCAAACAGACTGGAA
>NW_004524646.1:8836024-8843341 GCF_000260255.1 Octodon degus
TGCTTTTTTTCCCTTTCATTTTTTAATACTAAATTTTTTTTAAAAAATATTATGCTTTAGCTTTACAGATGAAACTGGGTACATGCAGCATTCGGGGAGTTCATTAAATAGGATCGGAGGAAAGCATGGTGGGAAAGTTTGCCTTTTATATGAGGCATTAAAAGATGACATTTAAGAGTGTTGACTTGTTTCATAGTCGAGTTCAAGAGAGAAATAAATACATAGATTCTTGTGTGTTTGGGAATAGAGATGGCAGAGATTTGTACGTGTAAGAGAGGGATGCACGCTGCCTGTGTGAGGACGTGGGACCTGCTGTGTCTGAGTGTGTGCGTGTGAGTGTGCGTGCGTGCGTGCATGCGTCCGCGCCTGCAAAGACTACAATAAACACCATGCGGGGTCATTGATATGCTTCTGGTTCAGCTTGGAGAACTCCAGTCCGAAGCCGTTGCATGAAAATCAGCAACAAATAGCTTAAGATGTAAATAAGACACTCCAGGTTGATCGAGACGCACATTAGCATTCAGTGCCACCCAGACATACGGATTTTCCACTTTCTGTTCTGGAGGATTTAAACAGCTAAGCTTTTGCACAGTTCCTGAATTTGGGGCTCACCGCTTGTGTCTCTTCCCCATCGGCCGCCCTGTCCCTGCAGATGCAAGCGTGTGGGTTTACACACGTCCTTCCTAATGCCAGGCAGTGCAGGGAAGAACCCGGAAGGCGTGAGATCTGCTGCTTGCAACCTTATTTTGGTTATTTAAACAGCACCTGCTGCTACAGCTCCATCGAGAGCTCGCTCAGCCTCACTCACAAGTGTTTTTTCTTTTTCTTCTCCATTCAGGGCTGACATGGGCTCCCTGTTCAGTGTCCCAGTCTTTGTGATCTCTGTTCCCGTGTACCCGCTGCACAGGGGTGCATCCTGCTGCCACCCCACACAGGTGACCCTGCTGGGGACAGTGCAGTCAGGGTGGGGCGCATCCCAAGCTGATGTGGCTGCAGTGGAGCCTGGGTTTTCTGAGGTGCTTTTGTTCCTCATCCTCACGGAAAATGCACCCGGTGAGGGTCACTCAGAAGCCAGGGGCTGTGGCGGTCAGTGTCAGACTTGGTTGTGTTTATGGAAGCCATTTCGGCATTCCTGACTGACACGACACCACGGCGACAAATTATTCTTGATTAAATTGTTGTTATTCGAAGGTTTTTTTAAAAAAGCTGTTTGCATGGAAATAGAGAAGAAAAATGTGTGTGTGTGGAGGGGAGGAAATATTCTATCCTTTTGTAATTATACCTGAGAAATACGGTTTTTTTTTCCCTGAAATTTGCAATTTTCTGTGGTCCTCCACTGTGTTCCCAATATATGCAATACACAGAACTTTCCAAAGGTAAGACACAACACTAGGAACAAACCAACAGAAAGCCCAGTGCTGACGGGAGATTGGGTAAAATGCTGTCCTGGCTGTGGACCCTGGCCACCGAGTCTAAGTCCCTCACCCGGCCACCTGGCTGCAGGCAGGAAACAAGTTCCGGGAAGGGGTTTCCTGCTCTCTGCCTACAGGAAGGGAGGGCTGCATCCCGGGACTCGCACGCCAGGCCCAGGCTGGGAGCCCTGGGGGTCCTGTGTTCACAGGACGCGCTTAGGAACCAGCTGACAAAGACGAACACTTTCTGTTTTTATAGGAAGTCGGCACCGTTCTATTTCAGTAGGGGGGAAAATATGGCTCTTAGTACTGACCGTTTTTTGTGACTGTTTAGGTCTCGAGCCTCTCAAAGGCCTTGGTTCCTTCTGAGCTCCCTTTGGGACTGGACGGGGGCGCTTAAAGACCTCTCCCTTCCCGCGGACACACGTTCACTGCAGGAACTGTCACCCACTGAACAAAAACCTAAGCATGCCCACCTACCTCAGCTGCCAAAACAGGCCCAAACGGCCTTCCATACTTTTTATTTTTTGCTTGTGCGTCTGCGATATTAAGCAGCTAACAACAATCTGAGAATTAAGTTACCACAATTAGGAATTAGAAGCAGGTGGCATAATAATGGTGCTTTTTTTTCATTTCACTTATTAGCAAAAAGAGAGAGAGGAGCTTCATTTATTTTCATCAGCCCTCAGTAAAAGCACAGCAATTTGCAACACAAAAATCATTTCAAGTACCTCAGCCTCTTGCAAACCTCGATTTCTTTCTTTCTTTCTTTCTTTTTTTTTTTTCTGCCTTAAAAGCCTTTTAAAGTCCTCCCCGCCCCCGTTTTGAAAGGGTGCGTGAGTGCGGGTGCTCATGGAAAGGAGGGGGGACTGTGGGATCAGACATCTATTCCCCTGGGCAGTTTGGGGTGCGCTTGGGAGCTGAGGTTTGGAGTGGGGGGGCGTTTTATGTCTTCTCCCCCCCCCAATTTTACACCGGCCTGCTTCAGTAATGCAAAATTTCAGTGCAGGTGCAGCCCCTCCCTCAAATAACACGCACATCATCTTGCAGGGCATCCACCTAGGCCTTGTGGGCTGTGCCTCGCACCCCACCGCGGGGCCTGCGCCCCGGGACCTGTCGTCCTGGCGGCTCCCCCCAGCCGCTGTTGGGACCGGATAGCACTGTGACCCTCGCGCGCCCTCTAGCGTCGCCCTCTGGGACCGCCACGTGCGCGGACTCCCGGGTCTTCCAAGGGGAGAGAGTCGGTGCGCAGGGGTGCAGGGGTACAGGGGTACAGAAAGGGGCTGCAGGCAGGACGTGCAGCAGCCGGTGGCTCTGCTTATCCTGGGGGTTCCCGGACCGGCGTCCCCACCCTGTCTCTGTCTGCATCCCGCCCTCGGCTGCACCCCACGCCCCAATGCGATTTGGCTGTGTGGCTTTCCCTGCTCTGGGTCACCCGCGTTATGTCTACCCCGCTGACAGGGTGCCAGTGGCCCCTTGTACTATCGCCTTCCAAACCGGTCCCTGGGTTCCTTCTGTCTCCCTGCCTCACCGTCCCCGTCCTCTCTGGTCTCTGCTTCCTTCTTTCCCTGCTATTTTTTCAAGTCTCTTTCTCCTCATTTTTCTATTTCCTTTTTTTTTTTTTTTTTTTGACAGTCTGGCAGAGTACTCCAGGTTGGCTTTGAACTCCCTGGGTAACCTAGACTGGCTTCGACCTTGTGGAGATTCTCGTTCCTCAGCCTCTGGCGTGCTGGGATTAGTCTTTTTCCATTTCTGCTTCTCAGCCTCCAGCTTCCTAATGTATCTGTTCTATTCTTTCTGCCCTTTTCCCCCAGCCCCACCCCGCGCTTCCCAGGGAATTGCACCAATAAATCCAAGGCCTCTGGTTTGATAGCACCACGCAGGCTGGTGGGGCTCAATCCATGGATCTGGAATCAGTGCAAACCCTGAAAAGAGCGTGGGTCTGAGGCTCCCTGGGCCTGTGACAGCCAGCCTGCTTTAAAAGCAAAAACAGGAGCTCTGGGACACTGTTATGGTTTGTGTCTAGGTGCCCCCCCAAAGCCTCATGCATTCTTGGGGCACTTTTGGAGTTTGTGATTGACTACTGTGGGTGTTGATGCTGCACCTGCCCTGGGGCAGGTACTTTGCATTACAATGTAAGGAGGGAAGAGAAGCTAGCTGTTTGAGCTGCTGCTACCCCTTCCTTTGCGCCCTTACTCTTTGCTGCCCGCCATGAAAGGTTGCCCTCTGCCATGTGCTGCTCTGCTGTGGAGCCAGCTGAGTGTGGACTGAACCCTCCAACAACTGTGAGCTAAATAAACTTTTCCTTCCTTCACTTTGCGTGTCGGGTATTTGTCCCAGCAACAAGAGTAACTAAGACAGGACCTGTGCTTGCCTGTTCCTAGGGTAGGTGGAGCAGAAAGAATAGAGCAGTGGAGACAGTCACTGGCCAGCTGTCCTGGTCCCCTCCAAGCGGGTCCTGGACGGAGGCTTGGGGGGCTGGCAACCAGGCTGTGGGAAAGAAGTGTCCCTGTCAGCCCCAGCGCACTTTGCAAAGACATGGGGATCCACCACCCAAAAGAAGAAAAGGGTTGTAGGTCAGAACAATGAGTTCCAGAGTTGACCCACTGAGCCTGGAAGGATGAAAAAAAAAAAAAAAAAACTCCAGGCTGAGGAGAGGAGAGGATGGGAGGCTGCACAGGGTTCCTGGAGTCCACAGGGCTCTGCTCTTTTTGCATAGAATTGGACAGTCTCTCTCAAAAACCTTAAAAACACATCTTTTACCCCAGTTTTTTGTTGTTTTGCTTTGTTTTTCAGACAGGGTCTCGCTTATGTAGCCAAGGCTGCCTAAAATTTGTGGAAATCTTCCCGCCTCAGCCTCCTGAGGGCTGGGATTATAGGCATGTGCCACGTACCTGGCAGTCACTCCAGTTCTTGTATGCTAGTCCAGAGAATCTGAAATGTGAAAAATGCTTTGTGCCCAAAGATGCAAGTCAGGCTGTCACACAGTAAAAGAAACAGAAATAATCTTAACATACCATTGTGCTATGACCTGGAAGAGGCAGGTGAGAGAAAAAGCCAGATTCAGCTGGCGAGGCAGTGACACCTGTGACCCCAGCACTCTGGGAGGCTGAGGCAGGAGATCCAAGTTGGAGCCCAGCCTGGAGAACCCCACGGCTTAGGGAGACCGTGTGAATGAGGGAGCCTGGGGGTGCAGCGCAGAGCAAGGCCCTGGGTTCAGTCCCAGTGCTGTGGAATGTTTACCCAAGAGAATAAGCCAGCGGTGCACCCCTGCAGGTAGCATCCCGTGGGTCACTGGGCCAGGGCTCGCACTCCCTGAAGAGTGGGCACCTCCTGTCATTTCCCTTACATGGCCTCCACGTCTCACCCTAGGCCTGGGCCTGCCTTGCCCCAGCTTCCCAGTGTCCGTTTCGGCCCAGGGCCTGGGATCCTCTGGCTCCTGAGGCCTCTGTGTCTTTGTGCTGCTCCTACATTAGAGACGGTGGGTTGTTCCTGAGTCCTGAGGCGTGCCAGATCCCATGGCCCAGTGTGCAGAAGGTGCTACGTAAGTCCTTGTCCTCAAATAGGGACACAGGAAAGCTCAGCAGAAGGAAGGGGGATTGGGAGCTGCTTACTCTCCAAGTCCACCTCAGCAGCTGTGCGGCTTGGGCTGTGTCCTGCGAGTGAGTGTCCTCACGTGTGAGGGCTGTGGGCATCCCAATCCCTTTTCTGCCCGTCCCACGGGCCACAATAAGGGCCGGGCGAAGTACAGGATTGCCATTCACATGAACACAGCTTTGGGAAGCCCAAGGCTCCTGTGAGTTTCCTTTGGCCTTTGGATCTCGGGTGTGGGCACCATGGAGTAGAGGAGAACCAGGGATCCTGCCTGGAGGAGGGAGGCATTTGCATCTTGAGGGAGTCAGCCCCAAAGGAAGCAGAGCTCGGCCTAGTCTGGCTCTCCTTCTGTGGGGAAGCCAGACCAGGCTCGGGCTGAAGGGTTCTGTGTGTGGGTTGGGATGAGGCTTTCAGGCTCAGGCCGGACTCTTTTTTTTTTTTTTTTTTTCGGAACCGGGGATTGAACTCAGGCCCTTGTGCTTGTCAGGGAAGCACTTATTCCACTGAGCCAGCTCCCCAGTCCCCTTTTTTCCCCTGTATTTTAGCGAAGGGTCTACAGGGTGTTCAGGGACTCACTACTAGATTGGACTTGTAGTGATTCTCCTGTTTACAGCCTCCCAAGAGCTGGGATTACAGGTGCGTGCCACCACTCCCATTCTCAATCCTGGGGGTGGGGCTGGCATGGCAGAAGGCTGGACTCTTGAACAAATAGTTGCTTTCTTTTGACCCTAAGGAAAGACGTTCTTGGGTTGGGATATAGCTCAGTGGTACAGCACTCCTGGCAAGTGTGAGGTCATGAGTTTGATTCCTGGTATTAAAAAAAAAAAAAAAAACAGGAAAGAAGTTCTCTCCAGAAAACCCACACGTTTCTATTCACTGAAAATATTTCTATTCACTGAGAATGCGTGCCGTCCAATCTGCAGCGTTGGGGAATGTCGTGGGCCTCCCAGCATCTGCGGCCTGTGAAAGCCGGCTGAGTCACCGCGACTGATCCAGAGGGGTTAATTGGAGAGCAGTTCTCTAATTAAACTTTGGAACGGAGTAGCAGGAACAGTGGGTGACAGACTGTCTGTGGGAGGGTCCCCCGAGGTGCTCCCACGCACCACGGGTCGCTGTCTTTGCCCAGCTCTGCTGCCCAGAACCCAGGTCCATCTGAGACTCGTCAAAGGCTAGATCTCCCCCGCCAGGCTCCATGCCCACCTGAACTCTGCGGTTGTGCCTGGACAGCTCGGAGCTTTTTCATCACTTGTCTTTCGTTCCCTGATTTAAAATCAAAAGGTTAATGCTGTGCTATACTTAGAAATGTGAAATCAAAGAAATTTGGTGTTGGGAGAGTTCTGCTGGGTATTTGTGAGCACCGCCCTTAAACTTCCACGCGGAGACCTAGGGTGTCAGGCAGAGTTCACGTGTTCCGTCCCTTATGTCGGGGCTGCGGGTGTTCCTCCAACCCTTGGAGTAAGTTCCCTGCGGGACCCTGGGGTGGCATGCAGAGGCGAGTCTGGAATGGGTCCTGAACCTGACAGCAGGTAGCCTGTGCCGAGGGGGCAGACTGCGTGGACGCGGTCATGTGGAGTTTCATGACCAACAGCGTTGTTTTGTGTGCTCCTCATTTTGACTCTGCAGTTTTGGAGATGGAGAGACAGAGGCTTCTTGGAGCTCCTCAGAGCCTGCTTCCGGATGTCAAAGCGCCTCTCTTTGTCTGTGTGGTTGCTATGGAATCCTTCAAAAGACAGGACTCGTTTCTACAGGGCACAAGGAGGACATTTGAGGAGAACTTTATAAGTGAGGTCAGGCCAGAGAAGGCAAGTGGACCTTAACTTTGGTACTAGCAAGTTGGGGGTGGTGATGTAAGACCTTTCTGTCTCCCTTATTTGTCAGTGAGCAATTCCCGAGCGCCTCTGGTGCCAGGTCCACATCCTCACAGAACAGTAGCAGCCTTCAAGACAAGACAAACTCCCATCTGGCCAGAGGACAATCCCTGGGGGCTGGGCAGAGGAAGTGACCTCCGAGAGGTAGCTGGAAAGGCTTGGAGGGATCAGTGTGTGTGTGTGTGCAGGGATTGGAGAGTAGTTTAACCCCAAATTACAGTGTCACTTCCAGGCGTTCTTTTGGGTAGAATTAAGGCGCCACAGTGACTTAAACACACCTCTAGAACCGCCTTTGTGGTTTTTGCCCCCAGTGAAGGTTACACAGAGATAGAAGAAAAGCCATCCAAGGAATGTCACTGCAGTTTTTTTATTTTATTTTCTGTATTTTAGGGAAGGGTCTACAGGGTGTTCAGGACCTCACTATTAGATCGGACTTGTAGCGA
>NW_004524646.1:8843538-8852619 GCF_000260255.1 Octodon degus
TTTTTTTTTTTTTTTTTTTTTTAATAAAATGACTATGGGGGATAAAATTCATTGCTCAGTGCCACTTTTGCAAATGTCCCTATGACAAATGCATCCTAGGACATGGGGCCAAGAAAGGTTTGTTCCCCTGATGTTTGGCTGGACCCCTCTTCCTGACAGTGAGGACTTGGGGACCTGCCTTCCTTCCTGCCGGACTCCAGCTATTGGGAGCTCAGAGGGAAGTTTCCGGGTTAATTTCTGCAGCATTCCCTGGAATACTGTGCCCCCGTCTTGATCTAGTTCCACCTGTTTTTATTGTCAGTGGTTCTTTTGGAAAGAGTGTGAGGAGTGAAGAGAGCGACAAGTCACTCAGGGAGGGGCTGCATAAGTTGGAGTTTGGAAGTGCCTCGCTAACGCCCTTTCTTGAATGCAGAGGTTCCTTGAGACAGTCCCAAGTGTTCCAAAGGAGCAGAATTCTCCCATCTGGTGGCATTTGTCGTGTCACATTCATTGGAAACACGCTAAACTTATTTATAGAGATGATCCAGTGATCCCCCAGGAGGGAGGGTGTCTCGAGAGATGGGAGTGCTGGGGCCCGGACCAGAATCCTCTGGGGCAACCCCTCCTGGAAAGCCAGCTGTATACTGGTGGTCCATTTCTAGTGCCTCAGTGGCTTAGAACCATGTCACAGCTGGGCACACAGGAAATCTCTGACTAGGAGCAGCTTTTCTGTTTTGCAAAAGGGTCTCAGGCATCGGGCAAGGTAGACAAGGTCATGGGAGTGATGACCATCCTGCAGTATGCCTGCCCGCTGCACCACCCATGCCAGTCTCTGTTATGCATTTTAGTTCCTGATGTCCACATTTATTAGGGGCAGTTGCTGACTGCTTATTATTAAGCAATATGGATCAAATGTTCATCATTTCTTACCGCAGTTGATTGAAGGATGAGGCCTATTTATTTATTTATTTATTTTTGCCATCTACTTTAATTTAAATGGGGTCACCCACTAGTAGCACCCTGACAGCATGGTACAATTTGAACAATGCTCCATGATCGAACACATATGGGAAAGCCTGCCTGCAATGGTTAAATATCGTTGTCAGTTTGACTGGGTGACATGGGGCAGAGGCAGGCTCCTCAGCGGCTGCTTCATCCACGATGTGATGTCCATAGGTAAACGTGCTGTGGGGGGGGGGGCAGAGCCCAGAAGGACAAAGTAGGTGCACGGGGCCACGCCTCTGGTGGCACAGCCCCCGCTGGTGCTCGCTCCTGTCCCGCTCCCTCTGCCACGCCCTTCCGCCATGACGTTTCTGACCTGGAGCCAGCTGACCAAGAACCGAATCCTCTGAAAACCATGATCCAACATCAACCTGTCCTCCTTCAAGTTGCAGGTGTCAAGTGCTTTTCTCTTGTCCGCGCAAAAGCTGACTAAAACAGTGCCTGAGGTTATTCTTTGGTCATGTGTGACCCCTTTGAGCAGCACACAGCTCTGATTGACATAGTCTTCAAAAGGTCACCGTGCTACTGATGAGAATTTGATGTATATGTCACGGGATTCAATATTTTTTACCATGAGTAATAACCTCAATTTTAAAACAATGTCTTGTTCGTTCAATAGTTACCAAAAACCCCTTCTACCTTCCATCATTTGAAGCTGTGACATCTAATACCGTAGTGACAGCACTCGTGGGGATTAAGCACTTGACCTGCAGCTCATGTGAAGCCAGACAAGTTGGACATATTAAGTGCATACCAGACTTCTGAGGCTTAGGATGCAAAGGGATGTAAAATAGCTTAAGTTATATATAGACATTTATCATCCACTAGAAATATACCATTATTTAAATAATTAGTGTTGATTGCATGATGAAATAACATTTTCGGATTAAATATAATTTATTACTTTTTAAAATGCCTATTGGAAGTTTTTACATCACTAGTGGCTCACATTCTGTTTCTGTCGCACAGCACTAGAGCAAAGGAATCACAGATGTGGAGGCAGCTCATTACAGTACACCAGGGAAATGCTAGGGAGCCTCCTCTCGCAGGGACACAGCATTTAGGTGGCACTCCAGAGGTGCAGGGCCTCAGGATCCTCGCTGAAACTAGGGCCTGGGGCTAGAGTGGGAATGTGGGGAATCGAAGGTGGGCTCAGACTGGGATGAGACAGCAGAGTGTGCAAGTCAGCTGCCGCTGTGTAACAAACAGGCACAGGAATGCAGAGGCCTATAGCAACACGCTTTTGTGGGTTGGCTGGGCTGCTCAGGCTTCTTCCCGAGGACTGAGTCAGGTTCACTCCACCACAGCTCCAGGCTGCAGAGTTAGAAGCTACCTGGAGCAGAGAAGCTCTTTGCATGATGGCGGAGGTGCAGGGGTAAAATCCCAACTATGACAGAGCTTTTCTGCTTTTAGTGCAGTTGTATAGTGTGGTCCCAAAGCCCAGGGAAGCATCAGGGGAGTATACCGCACTCACCGTGAGGCCGCGACAAAGCGTCAACACCACATCCTACCTCTGCTGAACACAGAAAGGTCCTCCTCTTGTGGGTGTGGGATTGAAGATGAGAGATTTCCTGAGTATTGGCCTGAACTCTCAGCAGGGATAGGACTGCTTATTAGGAAGCGCTTGGTCTCTGTGTAGGGGGCCTGTGGAATTCGCTGTCCAGAGCTGATGCTTTGGAGAGTGAAGGAGCCTATGAATAATTACCCTGAGACAATAGGGATAAACTAGACTTGGTCCAGGAAAGCCAGGACATCTGGTCAACCCAGCTATAGGCCAAATCCCAAGGCTCACTGTCATAATGTTTTCTCTATTTTCTATCTAAATATGAACTTCAGTATTCTTCAGAGAGGCCTCGGTTATCCCACTGGACCTAGGCCCAGGCGCTTTTATTGGTCTCGTTCACACTAAGGCCACCTGCTGGCCTCCCACAGTGCTGGACCTGTGGCTTCAGCACATCTGTAGCTCACCATGAGGGCTCGTTTTCTGCATGGGTGGGATATCTGACTCACAAGTCACCACACATTTGTGGGCTGAAAGCAACAGGAATTTACTCCCTCACAGTTTTGGAGGGTGAAAGTTCAAAGTTGAGTTCTTAGTAGGGCTGGCTCTGTCCGGGGCCCTGAGGGACCGTGCCGTGATGGTCTCCTGACTTCTGGCAGCCACCAGCAACCTTTGGGGCTCCTTGCCGTGTCGCTGCGTCTCTCCAGTCTCCACCTCTGTCTCTAGATGACCTCTGCCTGAGGCCTCCTGCCTCTCTGTGCCAATGAGCTCTTTGCACCATCTTGGGAGGACACCTTAAATTCAGCCTTAAATTCAGGCTGATCTCATCTTGAGATCCTTTGGTTAGCTGCAGCTGCAAGGACCCCCTTCTCACATTGGGTACCAGACATTCAGATGTGAAGGTGGCTTTGGGGGGCCCCACTGCATGTGGATGGCCCTGGAGACCAAGGAGAGCAACGCTCGTGGTCACGTCTCTGAATTCAAAGCAAGTTGCATGGCTAGTGCCAAGAGCCTAGGGAAGCATTGGAAAAGTGTCCTGCCCACAGTGAGGCCAAAACAAGCAGTACAGGCCACGACGTAGGATGAGGCTGTGTCCCTGCTGGGAACGAGGCTGGGAGGGTTCTGTGGGGAGTGTGACCTCAGGCAGATCTTGAAGGCTGAGTTAAGTAGGTAGATAGGAAGAGGACATAAGAAGCGCAGGAAAGGATATAAGCAAATGACAGCATGTGCAACAGTAGGGGTAATTTGGGGGATCCTAACTACCTAGTTTGAAGCAGTTGGAACCCCAAACTGGGGCATAGAGAGAGGAAAGAGAAAAACCAAACAACAAGGCAAAGATTTGGATGCTAGGTTGCAGTGGTTGCCTTTACCTAGACTTCGTAGAGTATACCTGTCTGTTTTCTGTTACTATAACAAAATACCTGGGGCAGGCTAACTTTATAAAGAAAAGCGATGTATTTAGCTTACACATTTGGAAGTTCAAGGGCATGGCTCCAGTGTCTACTAGGATCCAGGGAGGACCATCATGGTGGAAGCTGGCATTACAGCTAGAACACATATAGGAGGAAAAGGTCGCATCTGGGGACGGGACACCAAAGGGCGATTCATGGGTCAAGCTCATGCTGGGGGCCCAAGCTTCCAAGAACTGATCCTTGGGGTGATGCCACATCTACCCTACAGCAGGAGGAAATGGCTCATGGCTCCCTTTGAATGTTTCAGATTTGGGACCAGGTGGGGAGTGGCAGAGCCTGGCAAGTTGTTCATCAAATTGGTTTGTTCCTGGGCACAGAGGTGAACTACATGTGCTGTGTGGGCAGCAGTGAACAGCACCTGAGGTGGGGGACTTCGCTGCAGCAGTTGCTAACTCTGATCTCAAAAACCACTTCCAGGACAATGCGTCCCCTCCCCACAATTGGGCCATATTAGGTCTCAGACCTAACGGGATGGAGGCTACCCAGGGGGAGAGGCTCATGGGGCCCAGGTAGGGCAGTTTCCACCTGCTTTGAGGGGGTCAGGTGACCTGATCCCATAAGTTGAGTCCCCCACTTCCTATAGGTGAGATCTGGGAGGTTGGGACTTCTGCTGGAGGACTCCAGTTGGGGCCCCTGAAACCTCAGCAGCCACAGGGGCACTGCTGCAGGGATAGGAGCCCAAGTGACAGCTGGAGACCAAGGTCAGAGTTTCTGCCTCCATCTGGGTCAAACAGGTGCAGCTGGAGCAGAGGGAGGGAGGAGGGGAGGTCGGGGGTGCGCCAGCCAAGGTGCCCTAACTGCATGGCGTTGGGAGCAGGGACTGACTTCATGGAGGGACACCTGCCATGTGTTTGTTCAACCTTCATTTAATCAGCCACATGTCTTCAAAGCCCACTGTGTGTCCTGCCCTGAGGCAGAGGGACAGAGGGAAAGGTGTCCAGGCCGGGGCAGGGCTGGGACAGAGGGAGGGCAAGAAGAGGACCAGAGAGACATCTCTTCCACCCCTAAGGAGGTTGCTTTCATCATAATGTCTCTGGATGTGGGAGTAGAAACCTCCCCACCCCCACTGCAGAGTGAGTTAAAAGAGGTACCCAGCCTCACCGACCAGTAAAGGCCACCACTGTCCCTCCTCCTCGAGGAAGGGCAAGGTCACGGCCTGGCCCCCTTGTGCTCATGGGCCGGAAGATTCTTTGCAAATGTTAAATGCAATGTTTCCTTCTTAGTGTAGCAGCCTGTGCTTTGGTGCCTGCTGGTGAGGACACACACATTCACGTGCACGCCTGAACACACACACACACACACACACACACACACGCATGCACACGCACGCACAGACATACATAGCCCGTGGGTCTGGCAGATGCAATTAGCCTCTGGGTCCCACAGAATTAGATGCAGGTGGCTAATTGTCCATGCCAGGAGGCAACGGTGGGTACAATTAGTCATGTCTCCTTCCACCCGGGGCTGGGGTGGGGGTGGGGCGGGGCCCACTGGGGCCCGGCTCGCCTCGGTCCTACTTTCTCTGGACTGCCTCTGGTGGAACTGTTCATCCTCAGGCTGGGACACTGCAGGGGCAGCGAGGGCAGGCACGGGGAGGCGGAGCCTGGGGCAGCTCCGCCCTAAGCATGGTGCCGGCCCTGCTTGCGTGTGGCCTTTCAGATCCCTGGTGCCCTGGGCACACACCATGGCCCGTAAGTGCTGTCTAGGCGCAAGGGATGGGTGCGCAGCCCCTCCTGCAGGAGAGGGACGCAGACTCACTTGGTGCGGGCAGCAGGCCTGATGGCTTCGGTTTTACTTCATCGCTGCTGCCTCTGGTCCTTCCTGTCCTTACCTCTGGTCAGCACAGAGCAGCAGCCTCTCTGGGAACAGAGAGCGCTTAAGGGAAAAGGAGGCCTGTGAAATTCACCACATAAAGCTTGCTTTTAAGGACGGGATGCCACGTTCTGAGGGTCTGCCCTGCCCAAGCTCTGACTAGATGCCATGGATATAGAGCGGGGCCTGTGGGCTCAAAGTCAGCAGAGAGAACAGACACATCAAGCCCTTGGTATGAGGGAGAAGGCAGGAGTGCGTCCCCCAGTTTGTCCAGGGTCTTTGGTGTTGCCTCTCCAGGCCTCAGTTTCCCAAGCCGTGAAAGAAGGGTGCTGAGCCCCAGTGATGACCTGGAACCTTCCCAGTTATCTTGTTGTCTTCCAGCAGAGCTGGGCAATTCAAGGAGGAAGAGGCCGCCTCTCACTGGGGGGAGGGGAAAGGGAGAAGAGTGGGTGAGGAGAGGGGTGGGGGAGGGGCAGATGGAGGAGGGGCAGATGGAGTGGGATGGATGGGGGAGGGCATCCAGGCTGGGCAGGGCTGGCAGGGTTTCAGCAGGCGGTTGGAGGCTACCTTCTGGCCAGCAGAGGACGTGTACTGATGTAGCCAGCAGCCTCCAGGGTGGCTTCCCCAGTGGATCACACCCTGGCTCACGGGTGTGAGGAGGAGGCAGATCTACTGTCGCCCCCAACTCTAGCTTTCAGAATCCTCTCCCGGGACCGCTAGGTGTTATGGAAGAAGAGCTGCTGTTCTGAGTCCCTCACTCTCTAGAGCCACACAGAAAGGCAATGAGACAGAGGTCTGGCCGAGCTGCCGGTGGCCCAGCTAGGCTCACCCAGCCAACAGACGGGTGGGGGGGGGGGCGCCACCTTGCACGCAGCTTGGCTGGCATCAGAACACAGCAGTATGGGGGATCCCAAGGACAGCCACCTGGCTGAGCTCAGCAACCACAGGGCTGTGACGACAGCGATGAGTGATCATGTAAGCCTCTGAGCCTTGAGGAAGCGTTATGCAGCATTGGAGGATGAGAATACACATGTGAAAGTTCAGGGGGGTCTTGTTTCAGGCAAGGCGGGATCCAAGGTCCCAAATGTCATTGCTGGGTCTTGTTGTTCTCCCCATCTCTTGTCTTTCTTCTGTGCCGACATCTTTGCTAAACCACTTTTCTCTATTGCCAGTCTCCTAGAACTCTGGGATTTGTACCACCCCTGCTTCGAGCAATGTCAGTGGACATACTCGCTCTTGCTTAGTAGTTTCAACACAGTCATGGAAATGCATCTCACCAGCTTAGTAACAAGCACTTTCTCGAAGCCTCCCTGGTGTGTCCAGGGGTGGCAGGTACGGCGGGAGCATCCTGTATCCTAGACAATGAACTGGGCGTCCTGGACGTGGAGGCAACAGTTCCTGAAAAGATGTCTAAGGAGGCCACTTGCTACCAAAGAGATGAAGAGGACCTGAGTGGGCACAAGTAGATGCTTATTCTTGGGACCCTGTGTAAGATGTGTAGTTTTCCTGAGTCTTTTGCTTTCTCTTATTCATCCTTGTCCTGCCCAACTATGGTGTCACTCAAGCTTACACATAGCATAGCAAGAAGGCCGTCAGCAGTGTCCACCAGGGAGAGTCACCTCCAGCACCAGTGGTCCTGTGGAGACAGCCTGAAGGCGACCAGAGTTAGATGTGACTCCCTCACGCTGCAGTCTCCTCCTTCACGGGCAAAGCAGCCAAGCCTAGTTTTCCCATCTCATCCCGCTGCAGGAGCCCGTCTTCCTGGGTTTCCTAGCACACCTGAACAGTGTTTCGGCTGCAGAAGTTTCTCTGCCAGGGAGGTTCCTGCTCAAAGGAAGTGGGATGAGATGCAAGCAGCCCCTGCTGAGGCCTGTGCTGGAAGCCAGCTCGCCACCACACTGTGCAGGAGCAACTTCACTAGAAGGCATATTGTTTGCTTCGTGCATTATTCTCCACAAGCCCCGGATATATCTAAAGAAAAGAGACTTTCACTTTGGTCTAAGACACAGGACAAAAACCACCAAGCAATGAGAGCAACCCCATCAGAAAACCACCAGCTTTCTTTCCATTACAAAAGCAACTCAGTTCTTAAGTTTCTAATTCTTCAGATCTGGGGTATGACATAAATAGTGTGCATTCCTTTGTTCATTCATTCATGCCATGACAAGCCATTCATCCAGTCACTGAGTCACCAAGCCATTGACCCACTGTTCTAGTCAACTAAGTCAGCTCTTCAACTAGCCCTGCCTGCACTAGCATCAGTCAAAGAAAACTCCAATGTCTGGTTGAAGCCTAGAGAGAAATTCTCAGAGCAGGGAAATGGTTAAAATAAATCAAAATGAAATCGGAGTTGGCTGTGTGGCTTATTCTTAGTGATACACAGGAAACTATAAACCAGCCATGCTACATAATTGACCACTGAGTATTTTTCACTCAGGCGGTTCGAGATGTACCAAATCAAATATCATATCAGTGATTTGATTTGTTAATAATCAAATTGCAAATACCTTTTCATTTGGCTTCCAAAAGCAAACAGCCATTCGGAATAATTTTTATGGGTCTTGGAATGCAATATAAACTTAAAATACTGTGTTTGCAAGTCCTATTGGCATGACCATATTATAATTTATATTGGCCTATTTTGATGTACAGTGGCATAATGAAACTTTAAAAAATATATTCTGCAAAGCTGCACCTAAGCCCAAGCCAGCAGCACAGATTAATATTAGAATATCATGGGGATTCACTGCATATTATTTTACGGAAATTTCTAAAGAATGACTATTCACCAAAACTTTACACAGGGTCTGCATGATTTTTTGGTTTCCCAAGTGGTCTTCCCTGCCTTCCTCTCCTCTCTCCTGCACCCCTGTGCCACCCCACTCTTTTCACTGTTCTGCAGGTGTGTGTCTATATTCAGCCTTTCATTTTCTCTGACTACAATGCCCTTCCTCTCTTTTCTGCCTGGAGACGATCTCTTAGACATTCTTCAGCTCCTAGCTAAAATGCCATCCCTGCTGGGAAGTTTCTCGGATACCCTTAGAAGTTATTACCTCCATTCTTCCACAGCAATTTACAAGGAACTCCATTATAGCTCTTGTCACAGTATGTTACTATTATTTGTTTACAGTCACAAGACTGAGTTCCCTGACAACCTGACCATGATATGTTTGATTCAAAAGCCCCAGCACCTAACACCACGTGTAGTGTGTAATATATGCTGCCCAAATATTTATGTAGTAGTGTTTTAGATGGCTAAGTGGATAGGTGGATGGATGGATGAGTGGCTGAGTGGGCAGATGGATGGATGGATGG
>NW_004524646.1:8853341-8886410 GCF_000260255.1 Octodon degus
TGGGCAGATGGATGGATGGGTGGATGGATAGAAAGGTGGGTGGGTGGGTGGGTGGATGGATGGATAGGTGGGTGGGTGGATGGATGGACAGGTGGGTGGGTGGATGGATGGATGGATGGGTGGGTGGGTGGATGGATGGATAGGTGGGTGGGTGGATGGATGGATGGATGGATAGGTGGGTGGATGGGTGGTTGATTGGATGTATGAATGGGGTGATAGAGGGTGGATAAGTGGATGGATGAGTGGATGGAAGGGTGGAAAGTTGGGTGGATGAGTACATGTATGGATAAGGTGGTCATGGATGGATGAGTAGATGGATAGGTGGATGGATGGGTGCATAGATGGGTAGATGGGTGGATGTATGGATGGGGTGGTAATGGGTGGGTGGATGGCTAGATGGGGTGGTGGGGATAGATGAATGGATGGAAGCATGAGTGGGTAGTTGGTGAAAGGATGGGTGAGTGAATAGAGGTATGGGTTGATGTATGGATTGAAGGAACAGATCCTCAGAGGATAGTACTTTTCCCTAGGGCGGGAGGGATGGCTCAGTGGTCTAAAGCACCTACTTGGAACAAGCTTGGCAAAGCACAGGGACCACAGTTCGATCTCCCAGCACCACATGCCAGCCAGCCGCGCCCCCTGGTGGGCTGAGCTGGCCACACACGCACGCACACACACACACACACACACACACACACACACACTAAATAAATGTTAAAAAAAAAATACTTTTCCCTAATGATGAAAGTATTCAAGCACAGGTTGTAAAAACTTTAGGACTTAGATGGGCTGATGGACAAATTAATTTTTTAAATGTATTTAGTACAGGGTCTCACTACATAGCTCGGACTTATAGTGATCCTCCTGTTTCAGACTCTCAAGTGCTGGGATTACAGACACGCACCACCACACCCAGTCTTAGTTGCTAGCTCATCATGACTGGGGTTTGGGGCCGGCATGGCATGTGGTGCCAGGGATCAGACCCTGGTCCCTGAACTTAGACAAATGAATTTGTTAGATGCTTGCTAACCTGAGAGCCCCGATTCTATTTATTACTGCAGTGCTCTGCTTCAGCCCAAAAATGCAATAGACACTTTACTGTTAGAGTCTAGTTTTTAAAAAGCCTCACTAACAAGGTAACAGAGCAACAGAAGCCTCGGGTTGGACTATCCCAGACATGGGGCAGAGGGGTGCTAGGCCCTGCTGTGGTAGTGTGCCCGTGAAATGTTTAGCAGCAGCTGGACCAGTGTGGCAGCCGCAGAGGTTGCCTGTGTTTTTCTTCTTGCTTACAGAGGTGTTCCCCACATGGCATTTGAAAATATATTCCTCAATGCTTTACCCATATGCTTTTAGGGTTTAGGTTGGTTTTTTTTTTAGCTCCTTGATTTAACAAGAATCTGTTATTGTATATGGCATAAGGTTAGGTTCTAAAATTATTTCTAAATGGAAAGCCAGTTGTCCCAAGTTCATGTGTGGAACGAAGCTTGCGTCCCCCTGTGTCACGACGCTGCCTTTGCCACAAGTGAAGTTGTCGCTGGGATGAGCATTCTCTCTGTACCCTCGCTTCATTGATCTATGTGCTCTATCTGTTAATACTGTGTTACCTCAACCGCGATAACATTTATGATGGTTGATATTTTCCTTGGATTCTTCTGTATTTTCTTGTATACATGGACTTGGACACCAGCTTATCAAATTTATAGAAAAAATACATAACATTTAAAGGTTAATTTAAACATTGAAAGGTTAATTTGGTACAGTTATAGCAGGGTACATCATTTAAAAAGTACGTTCTTGAACTCTGTGCCCTGACATTCTTGTATCATTGAGAAAAGTTTAGGGTCTTTTTTTTTTTTTTTCCAAGATACATATCCGTTTTGTAAAATTGATTTCTACATGTTTGTCCATTTTTAAAAATTGTTGTTTAGCTTTGTTGAACAGGATTTTTTCTTTGATCTAATTAACCACTGTTATGGGGAGGATCCTGTGTGTGTGTATGCGTGCGTACGCACGTGTGTGTTTGCACACGTGGGTGTACAAGTGTGTTCCAGTCACTTACTGACACCTTTTATTATTGCTAGTACTTGTTTAGTAGGAAGGCAAATAATAATATCATCTGCACATAATTGAAACTTTAAATTTGTTTCTAGTAATGTTTATTTCCTCTTCTTGCCTATTGCCTTTGGTCAGGGCAGGCAGGAAAATGTTGAATAACATTTTCTGGCAAAGGCAGCGTCGTGACACAAGGGGACGCATGCTTCGTTCCACACATGAGCTTGGAACTTGGGAGAGACAACAAATATCTTTTTCTTATTCCTGGCTCTAATGAGGGTGCTTCTAGTGGTTCACCATAGGAAATTGTTTGTGGTGATTTATGGTAACTAATGTGTTTATAGACTAGATAGGGCCTAAGCTAGGTATGAAAAAAAAAAAGACAATAGACTCCAAAATACTCTGGCTTAAATAAGATAGAACCCAGTTTTCCTCTTAAGAGTTCACAATGAGGTCCCAGCAAGCAGCTCCGGGGTGATCTTCCAATAGCTTCCAAATCTGCTCGTTTTTACCAATCTTCAGTCCGATAAGTGCCTAAGGCAAACACTGACCTCCTTAAATCAATAAAGTAGTGACTGTAGGTATGTATCACTTCTGCTCTCAATCATTGGCTAGAACTTAGTCACCTGATCACTCGTAGTTGCAAGGGAGGCTGGGAAATGTAGTCTCTAAGTCAGTGGCCATAGACTGCTAAAACTGGGACTTAAAAGTTCAATTATAAAAAGAGGAGCAAAAGGCAGAATGGATAATAGGACTAGAACAGTCTCTAACACAACACTCTTTATTAATGTAAATAAATCTCTAGCTAATAAGTTAGATGCTTTATTTTACCAGATTATTTTCAATATCTTTTGAGGTGAGCATATAATTTTTTCGCCTTAATCTGGAAATGAAGTAGATTTCCTAATATTGAGTCGCATTTGCATTTCTGGGATTGGCCTCTAAGCTTCTTTTTTTTATGTGCAGGACCTCACTGTGCAGCTTGGACTCGCAGTGATCCTCCTGTTTTCAGCCTCCCTAATGCTGGGATTACAGGTGTGCGCCACCACACCCAGACTCCATTGCCAGCTCAGTGTGCCCAGGGGGGCAGGGCTTGTGCAGCACGTGATGCCAGCGATTGAGCCCTCATCCCTGTGCTTGCCTAAGCAAATGCTGAGTCTGCTGAGCTATCTTGCTGGCCCAGGCCTCTAAGTTTCATGATTTAATAAAACAATATTTTATTTGGAGTTTGTTTCTGTTTATAAATGATACTGGCTCGCCATTTTCTTTATTCTTGTTTTCAGTGTCAGGGTTATGCTAACCAGAAAGGACAAGCTAGAAAACTTTCTGTGCTTTCCCAAGTTCTATAATAGTTGATATATCTGAAATCTTCTTCTTTTTCATTTTTTATTTTATTTTTTTAAAGAGTTTGGAGAATTTGTTCTTAAAACCATCTGGAATGCTGGTGTTTTCAGTGTAAGATCTTTGGCCACTGTGGTAGGGACTGCTAGTTGTGCACTGGTGTCGATTCTCTCCTTTTTGTAAGTTGAGAGAACCACCCCTGGATTTGTAGGTGGTCGACACAAATGTCTGCAGCATGACATCACCACTGACTTCTCTCTGGCTGGAGGTGACCACGGGTCCAGCTTTTAAAACATTTCTATCTGGCTGACTCTGAAAGTCTATGACGTGAGCAATTTCAGGCTTGAGGCGTGGCATAGGGATGAAGGCTTCCCTTCCGCCCCAAATTGGGGACTAGAAAGGGACCATGAAGGTGTGTCCGCTGGCAGCCAGGGACGGGCAGAGGCATAACCCAGGGGCCTGGTCCTTGCAGTGCTGGCAGGGTGACCAAGGTGAAGTTATTTTCTCTTGTCTGAGCCATCTATGTTGGCTCATGCCATGACCACTGAATCTACATGCAATCCATGTAAGCCGCACCCTTGGTGGGTCTGTAGCTATTGGTCTGGGATTTTCCATAGCTCTTTCAGGTAATCTGTTTTTATAGCACATTTTATACGTCACCTAGGTTTTCAAATTAATTGGGATACAGTTGGAGAAGATTGTGTAACTTGAAAAATCGCGGCTACCTGTCATTATTCCTCTTTCCCATTTCTGTTATACAGTTGTTCATTCTTCCCTGCCCCTCCCCCATTGTACCCCTCTTCTCCTCACTTTCACCCCCCTTCCCCCATTGTACCCCTCCCCATCCTTGATTGCGCCCCTTCTCCATCGCACCCAACCCCGTCCCTGTCTTTGCCACCTATCTTCCAGGTCTCTTTTGCAAACACACGAGGCATGTTCCCCCCTGGAAGAACGGCAACCCGGATCCCCCCCGTCTGGACTGCTCTTCCTGGATATCTGCGTGGCTTTCTCTTCCACTGCCTTCTGGATGTCCCCAGATGCCCCTGCTCTGGCAGAGCTGCCCTGACTGTTTTACCTACTGCAGCAAACCGGGCTTAGCTGGAGGCTCATCTTCCTGCTAGGTTTGGCTCCTCACTAAGGCTCTTGTGAGCACTGGGCACATTTGATTTTATTTATTAGTTGTCTGCCCACCTCTATCACAGGACTGCACAAGGGCATGACCATGTTTGAGCCCACAGAAATTTTCAATGAATCCTGATAAAACACAAATTCCCAAAAGTATATATCTATTTCATACTTTTGTTTCTTAAGGTTTTATACCTATATAAGTCTCAAAGTTTTCTTTCACTGGCTGCTTGATTTTCTGTTGCTTTCCATTTTCACTATCTCTACTTCTGTGCTTACCAATTCTTCCTTCAGATGTCTTCAGGTGTATTTCACTGTTCTCCCCACCTCTCTGGTTCACTGTGCTCAATGCTCAGCTCATTTAGCTTCAATCTTTCATATCTTCAAGTAGAAGGCTTGTGGCTATAGGTTTTCCTCTGAGTATCGTTTTGGCTGCAGAATCACTTCCTGAATACGTAGCGCTCTCATTACTGTGCATGGCTAAGCAGTTTTTAATCTCACTTTGCTCTTCTCTTTAACCTCTGAGTTAATGAAAAAGGCATTTTAATATTTCAAGGCCAGCAGACATTATCTATCTCCATCATTGCTGTCACTAATGCTGAATTGAGCTGTAGTCACAATGGCTTATTCTCTCTCTCTCTCTCACTCGCTCTCTCACTCTTTCTCACTCTTGCTCTCTCCCCACCCCCTCAGTTTTCTTTTAAAACACTTCTGTCTGGCTGACTCTGTCATGAGGTTTTGTGAGTCTTCCATGACAAGAATACACATGTCTCCCCAAATGTGTTTATTCTCTATGTTTCTATCACATAAAGCTTGTTAATTGCATTATTTAAATCTTTCTACTGTTTTTATCTTTCTCTATTTGATCCTTTTATTTTTGCAAAAAGTACATCAAAGATTTCTGTTATAATATTGTATGAGTGGATTTCCTGCTTTGTTCTCATCTTTTTTTTTTTACTAAAATTTCAAATAATGGTATATGTGCAAAAATTTCATAGCTGTCAATTTTCCTATAAATTATAGTTTTTTGTTGGGACAAAATATTTTTTCCTGTATCCTATTTGGCTTTATGTTAACAATACTTCAGCTGCTTTTTCCTCAATGGTGGCTAATCCTTTCTCATGCTTTTATTTTCAATCTTTTCATGTCATTTTTCGTGAATGATACACATCTGGGTTAAATGATACACATCTGGGTTAAAAAAAAACTCACTGTAAACTTCTGAGTTTTAATATGAGAACTGAATGACTTACATTTATTTTTCTACTCTTGTCATTTTTGTTTTCTCATTGCTTTGTGGTATTCTTTCTTCCCTTCCACCTTTTATTGGAAACTTGTTATTGCGCTGTTTTTCTTAAAACTTAGAAGTTGCACACCTCACTCGCATGCACTAACTTCCACCCTCTCATTGTGAGCACATGTATGTAAACAGATTGCTAGCATCCAGTAGCATGAATCCTTCCACTCCACATCGAGAAAAACCGTGGTCAGTGTGGTGCTACGCCGTGGGAGTTTTTTGAGTATTTTACACATGCATAGATGTTCCAAATATGGTGGGTCGGATTAAAGAACAATCTCTAGGGATCCTTCTCTGCCACATCCCGCTTGAGTGTGGCTGTAAACTGATCCCTGTTGGCGCTTGATGGAATACGACGGCTATCGCTCCCCGAGTTATGTTGCCTTGTACGGCAAGAGGGAGATTATCGGGGGAGGAGACCCCGTGCCCGGCAGGGGCCACTTCCTAGCTCCTAAGTGGAGCGGCTAGTTAACCCTCATGCGGCAGCAGGGGCGAGGGAGCTCTCTGTCATTCCTACCTAAGGGCGCTCTGTCTTCATGACCTGACCCTTCCAAAGATCTCATCTCCAACCCCGCTACATTGGAATTGCAGTTGGTTCAACATACAAATTTGGGGGGACAAGCATTCTGAAAAAAATAAATAAAGGCAGATGGCTCAGGGCACAGCACCTGCCTGGCAAGTGCAAGGTCCTGACTTCAACTCCCAATGGGGGGGGGGGTGGTCTTTGCACATTTTTTCAGGAAAAAAAAAAAAACAAAACTCTTTTTACTCCTGAAAGCATTTTTTCAAAAAAAATTTCTAGGGATTAGGGTGGCGGAAGAAATGGGTAATAAATACATACTCAAAAAGTAAGAGATGGGCTTATTATTCTGTCTTGCTCTAACTCCATGCAAATGACTAAATTTTAAACCTTCCCAGATGAAATTTCATCTCATGTTGAAGATAAATCTATCTTGGCTTAGAAATTTAGCTGTTGTATAGGTATGTCTAGAAATAATATAGATAAATACTTACAAAATGGAAAAAGGTTTCTGACAATGAAAGCACAGCCAAAGGAAAAGATAGCCAGATTTAACTAAATTTCACGGTTTCATGTTAAAAATTATAAGATTCAATGACCAACAGCAGGAAACAATCAAGTCAATTCTGTAGGCAAAGAAGCAGAGAAAGCAAGGGAGCCAGAGAGACAGGAAAGGACTGGGGACAGGATGTACCTTTCAAGGCCACACCCCAGCGACCTACTTCCTGCATCTGAGCTCTACTCCCAGTGACCTACTTCCTCCATCTGGGCTCCGCCCCCAGTGACCTACTTCCTCCATCTGGGCTCCGCCCCCAGTGACCTAGTTCTTTCTAACAGACCTTTTGATTATGAGCTCATCGGTGGATTAATCTCAATGAGGTTAGTGGCCTCAATACATGAGTCTTTGGGACCACTTCCTATTTAAATCTTATCACCACTGTCCTATGGTACCCAGTTTGTGCAGGCTTAAACTCATGTGTCATTGAATGAGTGGAACATGTCTGAAAAATGCATTGCTAGACAATTTTGTGCCTCCTCCCACCGCAAATACCACGGAGCGTCGGACACATACATGGGTGGTTCGTTAGGTCTGTGTCTCCACACTGCTTCTTGGTGCAATCGGGGACGTGAGAAACCTGTGCAGGAGGCTGCCACCAGTGTCACGTGGCTCACTGTTTTATACTAAGCTTCGTTTTAATGGGCAGAGGAGCTGTTGCACACTAAAATAGAGATTAAAAGTGCTTTTCCACCTGTGTCTGGTGGCCTGCTTTTGCCAACAAAGCTTTTACTGGGACTGATCATGCCCATTTCTTTGTCTTGGCTGTGGTTCTTCAGTCTAACAGCAGAGTTGTGCGCACTCCGCCCTTCCGTAGCCATGGATTTTGCATCCACAGGTTCAACCACCTTGCAGGTGGAAAATATTCCACAAACTAAAACTTGTGTCGGTAGTGCACATGTGCAGTCTTTTTCTTTACATTGTTCTCTAGCAATGTGGCAGAGCACTAATGTACACAGCACGTACAGAGTATCAGATGTTCCAGGTAATCCGGAGGTGGTTTCAAGAACATGGAGGATGTGCATATGGTATGCACGAATATTATGCTACTTTGTAGAAAGGATGTAACAACCATGGATTTGGGTACTGAGTGTAACAACCATGGATTTGGACACCTCCTGCGCCAGGATTGCCAGGGCTGACTGTACCCGCCACAGAGCGTCTCTGGCATGCATCACCAGAGATAGTCACCTCTACTTCACAGGAAGAGCTTGTGATCTCATCTCGTGTGCCTAGGAAGGCCAAGGAACCGGATCTCGTGGTGGTGTGTCACGCCGCAAGGGGCCTGAGAAGAGCAGGTACAGAACTGAAATATATCATCCCTGTGTACAGTGAGATCCATGGTAGTCTTGCCTCCAGGAACGGCTGACCCCATGATGTTCACCTGAGGTCTCTGCATAGTTGTTCAAGTAAGTGCTTACAGTTATTAGTGGTAGGATGGGTCCAGTTGTGCTCTACAAACATACATGAAAGATAGGTATTAAAATGCTCTAATAATATGTATTAGAGTTAAAAATATGAAAATATTAATTAAAAAAGAAAATAACTTGAAGGCAAAACTACACATTGCCCCTTTTGATCATCTCTGTAATGGCTTGATGTTTGTTGTGATCTTTATGTTTTTATGTATTTTCCAAATTTCCTCTAATGTACCTAGAGGTACGCTACCTAGAGAAATTATTACATGTATTTTGTGGTGTCAATAGGCTGATCCATACAAAATACTGATATTTTGCCAATTTTGAAAGGTATGAAAACATATCAGTAGGAAAGGAAAGAGAAACTGGCCCTAAAATAGTGAGGGACCTGGGACCAAAGACAGGGCCAGAGGCAGCATTTTTGTCGAGAGTGGACACTGAGGTGACATGGTGGAGGTCTTGGGGTGGCAAAATGAGCTGCAGCAGCAGTAAAGCTGGCAGGCAAAGCGAGCAATGTTCCTTGGGGACTGAAACTTAGGCAGGCACTTGGGGGGCCTCCTGAAGGATCCCCAGGGGAGGCCACCGGCATGGTTTCAAGAGCAAATGAGAAGACAGAGATGAGACCAGATGGAAGGAGGGGCAGGCTTGGTCAGAACGTCGGGCTACGTGTGCAGGCGAGGGTCCCTCCACCCTCCTTCCTCTTCTCCCTCCTTCTCTCCCTTTGTCTCCTCATCCTCCTTTTCCCCCCCACGTCACACAGGAACACCCAATGAGGCCAGCTCCAGGTAGCAATGAACCTAGTCCCAGCTACGGAGGAAGGCCCTGAAAGCACACTTAGGAGCTCACGTCACATGGTACCAGACAGCAGCCTGCAGCCTAGAAGCAGGCCAGGCTGGGCCAGCCAGGAACAGACAGGCAAGGTGGAATGAGGCTCCTGGCTCACTGGTGACCGGCCTTACTGGATGCTGCCAACAGGGGCTGGTACATGTGATGCTGGTTCCACCAGACAGTAATGCAACTAAAACACCCCTGTTGTTTCTAATGTTGCCGTAGCTCATGGGCTATCTCAGTGATGCTCGTATGATGCCAGTGAAGCTAAGCCTCCTGCACTGTCAGTCCTATGCAAGCATAGCCCTCATAATTATGCGTGGTGCATAACACTTGATATTGACATAAACAGCTGGGTTGCTGGGTTATAGATTTACTATGCTATAATTTTAATTTCTATTTTAGTGTGCAGCTCTTCTGCTTATTAACACTTATTGCAAAACAATGAGCTGCATGATGCTGGCAACAGCCTCATGCTCAGGTCTACCACGTCCCTTTCTTGCTCCAAGCCCCACATGGAGTCGCAGATCCAAACATCAAGGTGGGCACAGGACACCCTGTGATGTTTGCAGGGGGACACAATTGCCTAGTGATGCATTTTTCTGACATGCTCTACTCATTCCATGAAACACGACAGCATTGGTTTGTTAGGCCTGCACAAATAGGGTGGCATAGGACAGTGGTGTTAAGGTTTAAGCATGAAGTTGGCCCCAAAGACTCATGTATTGAGGGCGCTAACCTTATTGACAGATTAATCCACTGATGAGCTCATAACCAAATGGACTGTTAGGAGGAAGTAGGTCGCTGGGGCCCAGATGAAGGAAGTAGGTCGCTGGGGGTGGAGCCCAGATGAAGGAAGTAGGTCGCTGGGGCGTGGCCTCAAAGCGTGCATCCTGTCCCCAGCCCCTTCCTGTCCTTCTGACTCCCTTGCTCTCTCTGCTTCCTGGCGGCTGTGTGGTGGGCCGTTCTCCTCTGCCACTCTGTTTTACTGTAATGGTTCTGTTTTGGAGCCAGTTGCCTGTGGACTGCAACTTTGGAAACCATAAGTCAGAATAGAACTTTTCTTCTTTAAACTGCACATGTCAGGTATTTTGTACCAATGCTGAAAAACTGCTAACACAAATAAGGATTTGTTCTTCCACAGTTCTGGGGGCCAGAAGTCTGGGTTCAGCATGTTAGCAGAGTCGCGCTAGCTCAGAGGGCACTGGGGAAGGTCTGTCCTTGGCCCCTTTCTGGGCTTCCAGAAGCTCCATCAGCAGTGGCTCAGAGTGCCCATCTGCCCATGCCATGTGTGTGCACTTCTGTGTCCATCTTCCCCTTCTGATAAGGATACCAATCACATTGGGTTGGAGCCCTACACTCTTTCTATGTGGCCTCGTCTTAACCAACTACATCTGCCGTGACTCTGTTTCTACACCAGGTCCCGTTGTGTGGTCTGGAGATTCGAATGGCAGCACATCAACATAGGGGGCGTAGTCCACGCCCTCGGGCAAGGCAGAAGCTTTTTTGTTTTGTTTTGTTTTGTTTTGTTTTAAGTTTCAGAAAGTCTTCCTAAAGCAAATAGTGACATCTTCCTATCCTAGCATGCTGAAAGGAGTCTTGGCACTGGATAAGACTAGGGCCACCAGCCCTGGCTGGGAGGCCTGTAATATTCTAAGATCTGAAAACAGGACTGGAAGGCTTGAAGAGGTGGGAGGCTGGGATGGAGTCAGAGAAGCAAGCGTTGTCCCTGAGAAGCCCCAGGATGACCTGCGTCACTGGAATCAGGTGCTTTCACCATGTCATCTAGTGGAGAGGAGTGACCTCACATGCTCCCCGTCACAGTACTCTACCTCACTCAGAAACTGAGGGGACAGGACAGGCCCCAGAGTGCTGAGTGGGGAGCTCTGGTAGGTGAATAATGGTGCCCAAAGACACTGAGTCCGAATTCCTGGAACCTGCAAGTATCACCAGATTTGGAAAACGTTTTCTGGAGATGTGATGAAACTATGTCACCTAATATGGAGAGCTGATCCTGCTGGTGGTCTTGTGGGCTATCACACATGTCCTTATGGGAGGCAGGGAGAAGGGATTCGACCCCACACCGAGGGGACAGCAGTGTGGCCACAAGACTGGAGGGGTGTGGCAGAAGCCAAAGACTGCTGGCAGCCCCAGGAAGAGCTGCCGGAAGATTCACCAAACAGATGCTCGTTTGGAGCCTCTTGGTGCAGTGATGCTGATTTCATAGTTCTGGCCCCCAGAACTGTGGGAGAGCAAATTCCTGCTGTTCAAAGCACCTGGCCCATGAGCATTTGTTTCAGCAGCCATAGTGGGGAAACCAAGTTCGCTGAACCACCATGGAGAACTCAGGTGCACCTCTGCTGTGCACTTGTCTCTTGCGATGAGGGAAGGAAAGGGAGAGTGTCTGTCCTTCCAGCCAGCCCCTTTGCCTGGTGTTTCAGGCTGCTCAGGATGATGTACCCAGAAGTAGAGTCAGAACATTTTCCGGCCGACAGGGTAAGACCTAGAGTGCATAAAGCAGAGCAGTGCCTGTAGTGCATGTGGGTGTTAGGGACCCAGAGGCCAGGAGGGCCACCCCAGCAGGGCAGTGGACACCAGCAGGCCACGCCTTGACTCTCATGCACCTGAGGCTCTTCTTTCTTGGACTGCTTTCTCTGAGAAAAAATATTAGCAAGTCCACCTAATACCCATTAGGATGGCAGTTTTCAACATTCACCTAGAAACTAGGAGGTAACATGTGCTGCTGGGACGTGAGAAATCAAGACCTTTGTCTACTGTGGGTGGAACTGGAGGATGGTATGGCCAACAGGGAAAATAGTATGGTGTTTTCATTTTTTTTTTTTTTTTTTTTTTTTTTTGGCGATACTGGGTATTGAATTTAGGACCTTGCGCTTGCCAGGCAAGTGCTTATTCTACTGAGCTATCTCCCCAGCCCAGTATGGTGTTTTCTCAAAATCTTAAAAGTAAAATCACTACATTTTTCTCCCCAGCCATATTAAAAAATATATGTTACAAACAGGGGCTCAAACAGATCTTTGTAGACCTGTGTTCCTGGCAGTGTATTCAACCGGCCAAAGGTACCATCAGCAGTTGGCTGAATGAAGGAAGTGATGTCCACCTGGACAGGGGGCATGTGTCAGCCTTAAAAAGGAGGAAAATTCTGGCACATGCTACAGCATGAAGGGCTTTGTGCTAAATGGAATGAGCCAGCTACAGAAAGGCGTATGCCATGTTATTCCACTTCCATGAGGTCCCGGAAGCAGTCAGATTTATAGAGACAGGAAGTGGGAGGGTGGTTGCCATAGGCTGGGAGGTAAAGAAGAGTACAGATTAGTGTGTAGTGGGCATAGAGTTTCAGTCTGGCATGACTGAGAGCGTTCTAGCGATTGGTTACACAACAATGGAAATGTATTTAGTAATAGTGAACTGTGCACTTCAAGTGGTTAACGTGACAAATGTTATATATAGTCTAACATTCCAATTTTTTTTTTTTTTTTTTTGTATTTGGTACAAAGTCTCACTACACAGCTCAGACTCATAGTAGTCCTCCTGTTTTCGGCTTCCTCAGCACTGGGATTACAGGTGTGCACCACTATTATACCTATACTTGCCTAAGCAGGTGTTTAATCTACTGAGTTATCTTGGCAGCCCTTGATTTTTAAAAATATTACAAATTACATTTGATACTGCATCACTATAAAGACAAATATATTACTATTGCATATTAAAGCATTTTCCATGACCTACAATCCATTTATTTTTCTCTGATTTTTAAAGAAAGCTAAGCATTTTTGTGGGCCCTAGACAGTACTGTGGCCTGCTCTGTGCCCAGCATGCCCAGTGTCAACAACTGCCCCACGAGTGGGTTGCAATTTACAGGCGAGATGAGGGCACCCAGGACAGGTGCTGGACGCTGGGGGGGGGGCCCTGGGGACAGCTGCTTCAGCCCTTGCTGGCTCAGACCCTTCCTTTGCCTTCCCTTCAGCCCAGACCCTCAGGCTCTGCTTGTGAGCCCTGTTTTGTGCCAGCAGACACACTCAGCACTGAACCTCCACAAGTCATGATGCTTTGACAGTGAGGAAGGAGGAAAGAAGCCACGATACTTCTGGAATAAGGGCTGAGGAAACTTAGTGGGGGTGGAGGCCTCCAAAGACAGTAGGACTCATATGCAAAAAGTCTGTCTTTGAAAGACCTGCGTGAGGATCAGTCTGCAGCTTCCAGCCCTTACTGCTGGGAAGAACACAATGCCTACCTAGAGAGGAAAAAAGACAGAAGGTGCGGTGAGCAGAGCAGAGAGGCCCAGCCTGCTGCCTGGACAAGTGGAAAGTTTGAATGGTACAGTTTCTTCTGTATGTGCTTTACTTCTGCAACTAATACCCAGGAATAAACTGATCTACAGCAAGGAACTAATAAGTAAAATGAGGTAAATTAACATAAAAGAGCAATCCACAGTACGCCTCCATTTCACAATCCCGCGTAAGTACAAAGGCCCCAGGTTAGAACATTCATTCTAAATTTGTTGCTCCATAAGAATAACCTATATGAGGCTTGAATAATTGAAAATCCCCAATTATGGTTCTGATGCGTGGGGTTCCCCCGCCTCCTGTGAGTGACGCCCCAGACAGTGGCGCTCACCCAGTCTCAAAGTGAGGGGGGAGACGCTACCCCTCCTGCCTTTCTTCCTGAACAAAAGCCACCGTGGCTCTGTCAGGTCCCACTTGGAAACACAATATCAATCTTACCTTATCCATATTATTGATGGGTTGCGGGTATTCTACTGTAATTATGTCAAAAATGAAATATCTTGAAATGTGATTGGCAGGCTGATTACAGTAATGCATGTGATTAAGCCCAGGGCTTGCTTGTGCAACTAGAGAACATGTCAGTGGCAATTAGCTGTGTTTTCTTTAAAGTTTGCCAAGATTTCTCTTAGTTTTCATTGTGTTGTAAAATAGCCCACCGAGGCACCTGGTGGTAGGCATCTATCGTGTTCTTCTTTGGAGGAGCCAAAGGGGTTGGAAGCAGGGACAAAAAGATCCTTAACAGCCAGATGAACTGGGGACAAAGGTCATTTGGATACCGTGTGTGTGTGTGTGTGTGTGTGTGTGTGTTGCATTGTGGACCTGTGTCTCTGTGTGTAAGGTATGTGGGGTGAGGGCAAATGGGACACCCATGTGTACCTGTGTGTGCTTACATGTGGATCTCATTCCACTTCTGACTCTTGGTCTCTGTCCACCTCTCTCTTGTCATCTCTTGTCCTTATCTCTGCAATTTAAAGTCCTTGGACAAAGGATGCAATGGCCGGCTTGGGTCCAAAGCCCTACCGGCTGCCATGTTGTGTGGTGTGACCCCGTACCTCCCAGCACATCAGCCACAGATGTGCCCATGAGCAGGCCCATCCCAGGCATGAAGCAGCAGGTGGGGTGGGCCCATTCACCTATGGGAGCTGTGCCCACATTCGGGTTTGCGGGGAGCCTCAGAGCTCTGAAAGTGGTGTGGACTGGGCTCTGGCTTTGCTGTCCTGTCTGGTCCGCGGGCAACTTCAGAGGCTCTCCATGGTGCCGGTGGAGGCACCGTCATGGCTTGTCACAGGTGCTTCCTAGCAGCAGAGCCAGCCCTGAGTGTGGGTCTCAGAGCACAGAGCAGGGCTCTGCGTGCCCTGCCCCTTCTTCCCACAGATCTGCCTCCGATCCTGAGGCCTCTCTGGGCTGTGGCGTTCCGCACACAGGGGCAGGCCAAACTGTGCTTTGCCCTTGGCTGTTCAAGCCAGGCTTTGAGCTCTGAGAGGAGAGGAACAGCTTAATGTTTCCACAAATGCCTTCCTTCAAGGGAGGCTTTGGCTGGCTTTGCAGTGAGGGTTTGGATTTGGCCCGGGATCATAGAAACTGCTGCAGACACGGTCTTGTGTGGGAAGAAAATACCAGCCGACACGGTGTTGTCTCTTGGCTCCTGGAATTGTATTAAAGTCTTATTTGTTAATGAAGCCTGCCTGCCAGTGAGCTGCTCCACATAGATGCTCCTTCTTCGGGGCTCCTGGTACCCTGCTTTCAGAAGTGTGGGTAGGAAGTGACACCTGTGGGACTGAGGACCAAGTGACAGTGTACTATGAAATAGGAAACGTGCTTGAGAAGTGCGTGCATATCTAGCCGTACGCTACTCCCTGTCTTTTCGTGGGAGGTATTCTTTTTTACATTGTACAAAATACACAGAAGGTAAAAATCGTTGTCTTGGTGCATTTCTTTGCCCCAACCTCACATTCTGTGACCGTTAAACACTGGCTCCTTCGCTCAGGAGAGTTTCGCTAGATTTGGGGTGTGTTCAGGGGTGTTTGTCTCCTGCTATGTAATAAACCTTCCAAGATGGCGGTGTGAAACAGCACAGCTGTGTGGGCGAGGGCTGCTCTCTGTGCCACAGCGGCTGTGCCTGCTGGGAGCAACCCGAGATGCCGGGGAAACGCAGCCCCTCGATTCGTCTCTGTGGGCTCATAAGACTGGATTATCCAGATGGAGTTCTCACTGGTACGACCAGTGCTTGGGCTGGGACTGTTAGGATGGTGGGGGCTGGCTGGACGGCTGCCCCCAAGACACTCCTCCCCGTGGTGTTGGCTGCAGTGTCCTTACAATCCGTGGGCTCAGAGAAATGAGGTTCACCCTACATTCAACAGTCTGCGAGGCCTAGGTAGAAATTGAAAGATCTTGCCATCTGGATTTAGAAGTCACACGGGGTGCCTTCCACATTTCATTAGCCAGGAAATCACTAAGGCCAGCTCTGCTAAAAAGAGAGAGGAATTAACTCCGTCTTTCAAGTAGGAGATTGCCAAGGAATTCACAGCCACCTTGAGCCCTTAAGCACATCCTGCTGCTCACTGTGATCAGCTGCTCCAAGTAGGGTCTTTGAACTGATACTCTTCACGTCAAATCCAGCTCTGTTGCCACTCTCAGTGGATGTGTACACATACTTGCTCCTCTCAGTGCCCTCGGGAGGGTCCTGAGCACCTAGGCTTGCAGGGCTCTGTAAGTTCTCCCCGGCCCGGCCTTACGTGACTTCCCAGTCCTCTCCACTTATCCGGTGCTCTCCATTCTAACTTAATCCCTTGGAATCCCAGAAATCTCTGTCTTCCTCTTCAGCCTTTCACTGCCTCCTGCCTTTCTTGTCTCCTAGGGCAGCAGCCTGCCTCCCCCTAAGGACTTTTCCCCACCTACACACACAAGGTGCACATGTGTCCCACAGATCCTTTAGTCGTGGGCATTCACATGTCTGCCTTCCTTTGTAGACAATGAGCTCCTTGTCACCAGGAGCCAGGCACTGCAGGGACTCTCTTCACTTGGGAGAGCACAAGGAAGCAGTGTATTGATCAGCATGGGCTGTGTGCATGCATGACGGAATAATGTGTGATGTGTGCACGGTGTGCTCCTAGTGATGGCTTCATCCTGGAATCCCCAGGGAAAGCACAGGAAGTGCCAGCAGGAAGAGCAGAGGCAAGACAGCTCTGGGATTCCACTTGAGCGTGTGGAATCTTTTAGCCAGAATCTGCACTTCAGATCCTGGAATCTTCTGCAATGTTGAGTTCCATCAAGTGTGACCTGATTTTCTCCAGTGTTGTGGAAGGGGGGATATCCCAGATGTTGCTTGGGAAGAAGGATGCTCAATGGTGAAGCATTTATCTAGGGAGTGCAAGATTAAGCAAAACTAATTACCCCTTTTAGTGAAAGTAGTTGAACATGTTGACAGACATTGGAAACATGGAAGAAGGTACAGGACGAAATGTTGCCCACAGTTGTCTCACTTTGAAACTCTGGTAGGACCCCTGGTCCCTGGCACATTCGGGAGATGTCGCTTGACCAATCTGGCTTCTTGTTGCTGCTTTCTTTACACAGGACATGCTTCTGTCTCTAGCCTTTGGTGACAGGTAGTCCACCAACTGCCCCATGTCCCCAGCTGCTGGAAAAGGGCAGTTCAATGACAAGGAGTTGCCAGTCAGATCCTCTTTTCCATGGTAGGGTACTGAGCTGAATGGTCATGTGGAACTGAAGTTACAGGCAGCCATGTTGGTCCATGCACAAGAGTGACAATGGCAATTCTGTGACATAATCAGATGCCCCTTTAGAAGAAGCAAGCGAGTTTAGTCAAGTAAATGAACTGCCTGCGGTACAGTTGAGAGATGAGCAGTCTCCTGGCTCTCGGTGTACGGTTCTTTCCACTATAGGAAAGAAATCCCTCAGTCGCTGAAAATGCACGTAACCCAGGAAAAGGGACCCATATTCACTGCAGATGCACCAGGTTACTTAGCAACCATAATTAACTGACCCCTCAAAGAACATTAGCAGCTGCTATTATTGAACTCTTGCAGAGACAGAGAGATCTAAGCAAGGCTGCACATCGGGAGCCATGAGGGATTTAGGATCAAGCTTCCTGAGCTTTCAGGCTGGCTCCAATGGCTGAGCTGAGAATGGTATGCTTGAAGAAGTCTGCTTGGCCCATTCAAACATTTCCATATCTGCAAATGGCCAAGAGAAAGTATAGCCCTCAGAAATGTACCTTCCCCTGGGGATCCCATGCTACCATGGGGCTTGCTATGGCTGGGCTGCTTCCAGAACAGCCTTCTGGGAAAAAGGGATCAATGGCAAAATTGGTAGATCCAACAAGGCTTTGCAGTAAAAGCTTTTTATGCCTCTCGTTCAAAGCATTTAAGTGCCTTTTAGATCACAGATTGAACCATTGACATTATAAAGTAGAACCCTTTAATACCAAAATATGCTTCCCGAGTAAAATTCCATTATGGGCAGAAGCATTTCACAGCACCAGCCTAGATAATAATTCTCTCGCGTGTAATAGGCTGTATGAAATGTTTGATGGTAAACAGAGCTTCTGAGCATTGCAATATGGCAACTTACGCCCCTTGGTGTGTGTGTGTGTGTGTGTGTGTGTGTGTGTGTGTGTGTGGCTGTGTGTGTGCATGCGGCGTGCACGCAGTAAGCTGCTGCTCATCTGTGGACATCGGCTTCTTTATCTGTGAACAGTGAGAATTGGGCTCTGGATGCCTCCCGCAGTCAGATTATACGAAGAAGCTATGTTTGCACTCTGGCTTTCCATTTCCTCATCCTTGAAGTAAGAGCTTTTGTATTACTCAGGAAACTTTCAGCTGAAGTGATAGCCTCTGTGAAAGAAAAAAGATTGCCGTGACTCGGGCGGGTCTCACATAGCTAAGAGTCTCGGGATCTTGAGCAGTGCGCATTTAAGCACAGCGCCCTCCACATCCCCCAGGAATGTCAGCATTTCCAGGACTCGGCTTCCCTCTGGCCTGAAACTCACAATCCCGCAGGTTCTCTCCATTCTGCCCTCCCTCCCTTCATGGAGGGGAGTTCTCAAGGCTTCGCAGCGCCAACAGGAAGATGTCATCCTTCTAGTATTGCCAACAGAATTTGCTACATCACGTCTCGTCGGCTCAGGTGGTATCATGTGTCTACTCCTGAACCAGTCAGCATCTTCAGGGCGTGAACCACAGGGACTGGCCAGCCCTGGGTCTTGTGCTCACTCCACAGCAGAAATGCTTAGTGTCTTTTGATTGTAAAGCCAAAGCCCTAAGAGAGGGTTTTATTCTGGACAAGTAGGGTGCGGTGGTGGTGGAGACTTTGGTGGTGGACAGCATGGCCATGCAGACTGGGGACTTTCTCTGGCCTTGGCCCCGAGGTTCATGTGAGCTCTAGAAGCTTATCAATGACCAATGTTAGTGCTGGAGGTGCTTTGGGAGTTATGAAATCAACTTCTTTGCCCTAAGTTGATGAAACTGAGTCTCATTTTAAAAAAAAATTAATGTATTTTAGTACAGGGTCTACAGAGTCTCACTACATCCAACTCCTAGTGATCCCCCTCTTTTCAGCCTCCCAAGCACTGGGATTACAGGTGGCACCCAGACTGACAAAACTGAGTCTCATGGTGGGAATTCTCAAAGGAAAGAGAGACTCGAGACCCATCAGGAATTGGTCCATAGGAAGACAAAGGCAGAAACTGGGGGGAAGCTGCCCCCCGCCATGAATGCTAGCTGTGACCAGAAGAAGCTAGAAGAGGTGAGGTCTCCTCCCTGAGAGCTTTGGAGGGACCGGATCTCTGCTGCCCCCTTGACTCTGCCAGAGTCAGTGAGAGGATGTCTGGTATAGGTCACTCCTGTTTGTGGCAATTTGTTGCCGCAGCCCCAGGAAAGTAATTCAACTGCCTGCCAAACTTTATGATCAAAACAGAAACTTTAGAAGTTCAGTCCTCCTGGCTAAGACTGCCTTTCAGGCTAGGAAAGCATTCTTATCTCTCTTTCTCTCTCCTTCCTTCCCCTCCCTCTGCTCCTTCTCAGCATGTGCCCTATCTTGATGTTTGGTCTGATTACCCAGGGAAATTTTCCCTACTGAGCTGATTAATCAAAATACTGAGTCATTCATATCACACTTAGAAATTCCTGATTGGGCTTAAAAGTAGCTGGTAACAGATATGTACAAATAAATCCAGCTAAAAACCAGAGTGATTATGGGTGATTTAATTCACTCCAGGATCACAAGGCGGGTGGAATCATATGGCAGGAATGTGTTTTTAATGATAGGTTTTTGCTAACAGAAAGGATGATAATACGTTACACACACTCAGGCATTTGGTGAGGGAGCTGGGGCAAGCTACTCATTTGTTCATTCAACAAATATATTGTGGGTATGGACTGTGTGCCAGGCGCGGAGCAAGGCCTTTCCTTGTGGAGCTTTGGCCTAGTGCAAAGGATAAATGACTGTGGAACTGCATTTTGGTACTGAACTTGGTGATAAGTGCTTTCAAAGAAGGCTGCAGGGTGCTGGGAGAGAAGCTGTTGAGTGCAGGGGATGAGGGAGCAGGCTGTGCAGCCAGGCTGGTTGGGTCTGAATGCCAGTCCTGCATGTATGCCTAGGGTTGTTATGGATAGTGCTATATAGTGCTATGCTTGTGTGCAGTCGCCCTCTGAAAGCCTCACGCAGTCATGGTTTTTTTTTTTTTTTTTTTTTTTTTTTAAGAACGGAGCTAGGGCTAGGCCCCCTCATGCAGTCATGGGCAGGTTCCTAGAGTCTGTGATTAGTTCAGGATCCAACGCTGGGATTATGGGTTGAGTGCTACACCCGCCCTGGGTTGATAGCCTGAATGCAGTGTAAGGGAGGGAAAGAGGCTTGCTGTGTATCACGGCTCCTCCCTTTTGCTCTTGCTATTTTGCTGTTTTCCATCCCGTGAACTGCTGCCCTCTGCCATGTGCCACTGTGCCTTGGAGCCAGCTGAGTATGGACTGAAGTCTCCACACACCGAGAGCTGAATAAACCTTTCCTTCCTTCATTTTGGGTCTTGGGTATTTTGTCCTAGCAACGAGAGAAAAGTAACCGAGACCAATAACTAAGTTCAGCAGATGTAGTTCAGACGGTTGAATGGGTAGGCTTTCAGGGGAGCCAGTGCAGAAGATGAGGACCCATCAGACATGGCTGGACGCACTGCTGAAGGGGATTAAAGTCACCACGGCCAGATCTGCATCGTTCCCTAAGGAAGCTTGAGATGGTTGGTACCACTTTTTTGAGATTTCCCACATAAATAAACCATTATCTCATTAGGGGTGGGCCCTCCTCTCCCACCTACAAGCATACTAAGACTCAGACTACAGATTATTACCCCAGGTTCATGATGTCCTTGACGCCCGTGCTTCCACTGGATCAATATCAGCTAAGTGTCTACAGCTGTAACCTTAATTGATTAATTATAATTTGACCCATTGCTGTACCCACCTTTCATGACTTTGCTTTATAAAACTGTCTTAGAGGAGTGGGCTCACTGGCAACCCATTCAGGCTGCCCTCCTGTCTCTCAGGAGCTGTTCCTATCCCCCAATAAATTGTCCTCCTCTTAACCTCCATTGCTCCTTAGAATTCATTCTGCAACTTCGAGAGAAACAAACTCAGCGTGTCTGATATCTAGCACGTTGGGAATTACATATACTTACTTCTCCCTTTATGAAGGTGGACCAGTTGACATTACTGGGTGTGTTTCTTGGAACTCAGAATCTTTTTTTTTCTCTGTATTTAGGGCAGAGTCTGCAGAGTCTACAGGGTATACAGGGTCTACAGGGTCCCACTGTGTAGATTGAACTCATAGTGATTCTCCTGTTTTTGACCTCCCAAGTGCTGGGATTACAGGTGTGTGTTACCACACCCAGTCTCAATCCCAGTCTCAGCGTACCCTGGGGCAGGGCCAGCAGGGCACACTGGGGTTGGAGTCCTTTGTGAGTGTTAAAATTCAGCCAGAATGTTTATGAAGCTTTTCTAACCCAGACTCAGAACTCCACCTCCTTGGACAGCCCTAACACTCAGACTGGGTGCTTTCTGCCTTCCCACTGCTGATTTCTGGGGCCTTGAAATCTTGCACGTGCAGGTGAGTAATCAGCAGAGGTCGGGGTGTTTACAGGCAGGGTGACTTAGGGTATCCCCTCAGGGCTTCTCCTGCTCTGGGTTGTCCTCCTCCCTCAGTCTCTGTCATGGCTCGTGTCTAGATGTTCCCCTGAAATCCTCATGCAGTCATAGGTGGGGCTTCCCAGAGGTGGCTGAATCTAAGTGTGCAGTGCTGGGTTTAAGGAGGTGAGAGGACAGGCGAGATAGCTCAGCAGTCTGAGTACCTGCTTAGGCAAGTGCAGGGACCAGGGTTCAATCCCCAGCGCCGTACACCACGCCTTCCCCCCCCCCCGCCCCCGGGTGTGCTGAGCCGGCCACCGAGACCGGGCATGGTGGCTGGCGCATGCTGGGCAGGCTAAGACAGTAAGATCACTATGCGTCCGAGCTGCTTAGCAAGACGAGCTGCTTAGCAAGACCCTGCACTAAATGCATTTAAGATATGAGGATTAAATTAGTATTGGCAGAGTTCTGAGTGCACGGATAATAGGAAAGCCCACCCTGAGTGTGAGTGCTGCCCATCCTGAGGGCCTGTGGCTTGCATAAAATGCAAGGGACAGAAAGGAGCTGATGCTGTTGCTTGGGGCTTGCTGTCTTCTGCCTTCTGAGTACCACACACTTTCTCCTCTGTGATGTCCCCCCTGCCATGTTGCCAAGTACTGACTGAAACCTCCACAAATCGTGAGCCAAAATAAAGCTTTTCTCCTACAACTTCGGGTGACATGTATTTTGTCTCAGCAACAAGAAGAGGAACTAAGACACTCCCCGACTTGAGCCCTTCGTAACTGCACCCCCTGACTCTTCACGGTAACAGAGGTTTGGGTTTACTCTTGAATTTCAGTCACCCTATGGCAGAGCCCTCAGTGGGGAAATCAAGGACACATGGGTCACCTCCACATGATTCTTTCTCTCAGGGAGAAATCTCCTTTGTTTTGCCTGCATGTGGCTACTGTCCAGGGCAAGGGTAATGTGTGAATGCCCCCACTATCACCACCAGGACTCTCTGACCTCCCTTCCTCTTTCCCTCCTTCCCTCCCTTCCTTCCTTCCTCTCTTCTCCAAAAGAGCATCTGATTTTCACCATCACTTATTCCTTCTACAGTACTCTTCCTTTCCTTGCACAAGTTTGAGTTTCTGAGCTGTACCATTTTTTTTTTTCCCTGAAGAACCTTCCTGTGTCTTGCAAGACAGATCTATTGGTGATATATTTCCTCCTTGTCTGGCCCAGAAAATCTTCATTGCTCCTTCCCTTTTAAAGGATAATTTCACAGGAGACAACATTTGGGATTGCTGAGGTTTTTCTCTCAATATATTAACTATTTTACCCTGCTGTCTTTCTCATGAGGTTAGGAGTAGAAGTTGGACACAGCTGTCACACTGCTTCCTACAGGCACTGCGAGCGTCCGCATTGAGCTTCTGCATTTGGCCTTGGGCAGCTAGCCTGTGGTGGGCCTGGCTGCTGCTGGGGCCATGCTACTTGTCTTCACCCCGCTTGGTGGCTCTGAGCCTCCTGGTCCCCGCCAGTGTCTTCTTTCTCCTCTCCCTGCTTAGGCCTGCTCATCTGACCTCGAGGGCCACCCGACCTATTTCCAGCACACCAGCCCGACGTTGGTGATTTGGGGATGAGGGGAGGAGGAGGAGGAGGAGGAGGAGGAGGAGGAGAGAGAGAGAGAGAGAGAGAGAGAGAGAGAGAGAGAGTCTTTCCCTTAGTTTTATCAATCCAACAAGTCACCTCCCTTCCCCGGGCTGGAATTCCTTTACAATAGCCTCCCCTGGCATGTGGAATGGAATTTTCTTCATGGATACTGGAAGGTGAGAAAACCAGTCCTCTCATGAAGTGACCACTGCACCATCGACAGTCCTGTAACTGTCGATTTCGGTGCCTCTGCCTTTCAGAGTGTGGCTTCATACAGGCAGTGATTTCTCTTTTTTTCTTTTTGTATTAGCGATTGAACCCAGGGGCTTTGCCCTGAGCGACATGCGACATTCCCAGCTAAAATTTTTCATTTTTGAGACCAGGTCTTGCACAGTTACTAAGCTGCCTGGGTTGGCATTGAATTTGAAGTCCTCCTACCTCAGCCTCCCACAGGACTGGGATTCCAGGTGCGTGTCACCCCGGTCCGGACAGCAATCCTGTCTGGCATCTTACTTATTTTCCTCATTGCTGGGACAGAGTACCTGCTACCCACAACGTAAGGAAGGAAAGGCTTATTTTCATTCCCAGTTTGGAGAGGTTTAAGCCCACAGTCAGCTGGCTCCAAGGCAGGGCGGAGTGGTGACCGAGAGTTGCTCACATCATTCTGCACAGGAAGCAGAGCTATCCAGGGAGGAGGAAGGGAAGGAACGAAACCCTTCCAGGCCACGCCCCTTCCAGACCACGCCCTTCCAAACCACGCCCCCAGAGACTAACCAGAGCCTGCCTCCTAGCAGGAAGTTAGCTCTAAGTCCCACAATCCATTCACCTTCCTGAAGCCCTGTCTATGAGTGCACGAGGCTCTTGGGGGACATTTAGGTATAAATCATAGTATCTTCTTCATCCCTATGCCAAGAGCCTGGCAGAGTCCTGGGCTGCCGTACGTGCTCAGTAGGTATTTACTTAATAGTAAGTGAATACACTTCAGATCCAACCCATCAAGGCTCAAAAGGCTCTGCAATATGTCCTGAAACCTCTTAAAATCTGCTTGACAGATTTTCTAGAACACCCGAGGCTTATGTCTCCGTTAAGTGAGGACCAATGACAGTCATGGGAAAGAATAATCAAGATCACAAATTATTCTTTAGTTTATATTTAAATTCCCAGAGATAAATGTTACCTCAGTTAAATCATGCTTTATGCCTCTACTGCAGGTGTTAACCCATGAAAATATCAGCTGAGCTCAGCTCCCGGGCGTGAGGTACCAGACCTGGGAGACTCACACATGCTGGTGGATTGCAAGCCGGGTTGCCTTTATTAATGGTCACTAATGGTCTGCAATCAAGCCACACCTGCGAGAGGCAAAGTAACAACTGGCTCGTTTGCTTGAAGTGAGGATAATTTATCAATTTGCTGATTATTCATTCTCTCTCAAGGTATTAACCAAAGCTGTTTGTGCAGAAATAAAGAGAGAGAAAAATATCCACGGATGCAGTGTCAGTAGGCAGCGTGGAATGGATGGATGCAGCAGTTGTTGCAGTCTCCCTGTAAACCCCACTCTGTCACTGACTAGCAGGCTTAGTCTATTTTCTGTTATGACAACAAAATAGGTGAGGCTTGGTAATGCGTAAAGAGACCAAGTTTCATTAACTCACAGCTTTGGAGGCTGGAAGCCAAATAGGATGGTGCTGACCAAGGCTCCCTCGGCAAGGGCTGGTGGCATCAGAATGTGGGGGTGTGGGCAGGAGGAGGGGAGCAGTTAGATGACAGGAAGCAGGGAGAGGCCAGACTCTTCTCCACCACACTCTTGTGTGGCCGAACTCGGACCCATGAGAGGTACATCTGTCAAGTGACCAGTGATCTCAGGACCTGCTGCCTCTGAACGTTACCCTTCTTGGGACTGGATCTTCTGGGGCATGGACCTTTGGGGGACAAACCATATCCCGGCCCTAGCACTGGCCCAAACCATGGCTAGGGATGTTGTTTTTCAGCTGTTACGAATTGGTGCATCCCTGTAATCCCAGCACTCTGGGAGGCTGAAGCAGGAGGACTACAAGTTTGAGCCTACACCAGGCAATGTGGTGAGCCTTTATCTGAAAATTAAAAAATAAAGGCTGTGGATATAGCCCAGTGAGAAGGGCTTGGGTTCAATTCTTAGTTTGGAAAAAAAAAAAGATTGTAAGTCGACATCTTCCGAAGGTCTCTCATGTTAGAAGAGCAATACAGTTTTATTCCTCTTTTTGCTGATCTAGGCATTCTGTCTATTTAATTAAAATTTTAATGTACACTTGCCCCCACGTCTCTCCCTCTGCTCATGTGTCAGGCCTCACAGGAGTTTCTCTCAATCTCACGTGACAGGAGTAGAGAGGATTCTGGGCCAGGCTCACAGCCGGGCTGCGGCGCCATGTGAGGTAGATGGATGCCACGCTGACGGAGGGCCGGGCCTGCTGCGGTGGGCGGGGAGCAGCCTCGGGTGCGGAACTGGCCCAGGGTTTTGTCACCCGGTCTGTTTCCTAGGCTGCCAATGAGGCAGTGGTGTAGACTGGGTACTTCCTCACAGCGATGGTGGCCGGAAGTCCAAGATCTAGGCAGCTTTGGCTCCTCCTGAGGCCTCTCTCCTGGGTTTGCAGATGAGAAACTTCTCTCGGCATCTTCACGTCTTCCTTCTCTATATGCCTGTGTCCTGATCTCCTCTGTCTTATGGGGAGAACGGTCACGTGGGGCTTGGGGCCCACACATATTAACTCATTTGACCGTAGTATTTAAAGGGTATCTCTAAATATGCAGAGACCTTTTGTTTTTTTAATTTATGTATTTGGTCCAGGGTCTCACTATGCAGCTTGGACTTGCAGTGATCCTCCTGTTTTCAGCCTCCCCAGTGCTGGGATTACAGGTGTGCACCACTATGCCTGGATTCGGTGGCCGGCTCAGCATGCCTTGGGGTGGGGCTGGTGCAGCATGTGGTGCCGGAGATTGAGCCCTGGTTCCTGCACTTGCCTATGTAGGCACTTAGTCGGCTGAGCTATCTTTCTGGCTCTAGAGACTCTTGTCTGTTGCTGTCTGAGGCCACAACCAAGATGAGACCTCCTGTTCTGAGACACGTCAGGTGTATTGCAAATGGGGTTCTATATGCACCACTGTTGGGGGCTTGCTCAGCTTGGGAAGGGGCAGATACTTCTCAGGGGCAATTCAACATTGTCACCCTTCCTTTTCCTTCCTCTTGCTCCCTCTGCACCCCAAGAAAACATCCTATGTTGGGCTGGACTGTGGTCTTCTGAAACTCTGCTGTGCTCAGGTTTTTTGCTCAAGAGAGCTTGAGCTTCAATGGTGTAAAGCACACATTTTTGAAACTTAAAATACCTCTACGTTCTGTTGCTTCTCCAAAACTACTTTAAAATTCCAAGCCCGGAGCTGCTATCTCAGTCCCCTTCTTATGGCATCCCTCTGCTGGGCATAGAGCTGAAATGCCCTTCTTGTCCAAGCTAGAGGGAAGCCACAGTGCCTGAGAAATGGGTGGGGTGTGGAAGGGAGGTAGAATAATTTGCAAGAACAAAATAGAGGGCTTGAGAGATAGCTCAGTGGTCTAAGCATCTGCCTGGCAAGTGCAAGGACCTGAGTTTGATCCCCGATACCACATGCCTTGCTGGCTCCAGAACCCTAGGCCTAGAGCCCAGGATGCACTATACCTGCCACTGAAACACAGTGTGGTGGTACACACCTGTAATCCCAGTTCTGGGGAGGCTGAGACAGGAAGATCACTAGAAATCTGAACTGCACAGCGAGATCCTATAACCAAATAAATACATAAATAAAATATGCAATGTGATAATTACTGAAACTGTCCTACCAATTTGGTTTGAAACTATCTCATTGCTATTTGTTTCTCAATAAAATTATGGAAAAATAAATAAATAAATAAAAGAACAAAGTAAAGCTGGCCAAATAGCTCAGCAGATGAAAGCACCTGCAAGTAGGAACAGGGGCTGGGGGTTCCATCTGAGGGCCTGCAGTGCTGGCCCTGCCCCCGGGGTGCTCTCAGAGAGCAATTGAGACTGGGCATGGTGGCACACAGCTGTAATCCCAGCCCTTGGGAGGCTGTAAACAGAAGGATCACTTCGAATCTGATCTAGTAGTGAGACCTTGAACATCCTGTAGGCCCTTCCCTAAAATACAAAAATAAATAAATAAGTAAAAAATAAAAGAATAAAATAGAATCGTGTACCTGTGTCCCCAAAGAATACTGGACCTTTCGTATTCTCTTCCCCCTGACTCACTAGGGCAGTCACTCTGGGACACTCATGGGACATTGAGGTTGGAGGTGAGATGACAGATGCAGCTCAGTTAGCCTCTATCTTTGTGTGCTGTGTGGTCTCACAGCCCCTGTGCCCCAGGGCGACCATGATCATTGGTGCCAAACCACTGAGCTCAAATCTCGCCTCCTCTCCTTGTTGGCTGTGTGGCTTACAGAAAGTTGCCCAGGATGTCTGAGACTCCCTTTCCTCTCTTGCAAGACTGGGGCAGTATGCACTTTACCTCCAGGGTCATCGGGAAGACTGAGTGAGACACTGTGCTACCTAGGCAGGCCTTGGGACCATGCCCAGCACATGGCAGCCTCGAGATAGGACATTATCATTTAAACATATTTTCTAATCAATTATTCGCACGGTACAGGCTCCGCTACAGTGTGGTGCTGGTGCTGGTGCTGGTGACGATGTGCAGAAAAAGCAGAAATGCATTTTCCATGCAGTAACTAGCTATATCTGGCAACAAGTCCCTCCAATTCTCTTATAATAAAAGGATTTTGTTTTGCTCAGGGCCCCTTTGAGTCTCATAATAATGCTTATATATAGTGCCTTTTGTTGCAGAATCTTGGAGCAGCTCTGAAATCAAAACATGACAAGAGTTGGATGTTTGCAAAAATAAAAGCAATGATTTGCTTTTGTTTTGGAAAAAGCGCGCCTTCCATTCCCGGTTTGCAACTTGGCAGCGGGCTGTGAGCGTGTACGTACATTTGACCTGCGCTTGTGTCTCGCCACTGATGACAGCTGCCTGTGGTTCTGCTCTGCAGACAGGGATGCGAGGAGCAGACCCACAAGGTTTAGAAGGAGAGGGCCGAGCAGGAGGGCGCTCCGTCTTTCCCGGGTATCTGCTGAGAGCTAAAATGCTTCCATACGACACTATCTCATTTAATCCCAGCAGCTACTCTCAGCTACCCAGAGGAGCGGGGCTCAGTGAGGTCCCAGTTTACACAAGTCACACAGCAGTGGAGTAGCAGGGGGATGTTCCTTCTCATTTATAGGCCTGTGTCTTCTCACATCACTGCCCTGCATCAGCCTTTCCTAAGGGTGTTTGTCTTTGCTTTGAAAACATGTGAAGCAGGAAGAAGCAAGAAATGTCCAGGACTGTGGGAGTTCAGGAAGGCCCGATCTGGTGTGCCATACAGGGAATGCAAGGAGGAGGTCAGATAACTCAGAGAAAACGTCCAAGGATGTGAGCACCGGCTCACCCTTGGGATTCATTAAACACAAGTCTTCATCAAGTGTAAAAAACCCATTATCTATGTGCTGCTGATAAAGAACCAACACATCTACTGGCAAGTACAGGAAGGCTAGATTGTTAGACATGTCCTGATTTCAGAGAGGTTAAAATATGAAAAGCTTGCATCTTAATACTGATGAAAGATAGTGTTCATCTAGGCCAGCTTCTCCCCTGTTATCAGCCAGAGCTCAGCCCAGGATGTAGAAGCCACACGAGGCATATTTATTTATGTATTTGGTACAGGGTGTTTCTGTGCTGTTTGGACTCATAGTGCTCCTTCTGTCTCAGCCTCCCCAGTGCTGGGATTACAGGTGTGCCCCACGGATCAGCACTGCATGCAGTACTGGGGATCGAACTTGGGACCTTGTGCTCACCGGGCAGGAGCTTAGACCACCGAACTATCTCCTCAGCCCCTCTAGTTATATTTAAACACTATGTGATTCAATACAGGGAACTGAGTACCTGTGGAGGGGCCAGGCGAGCAGGCACTAGATGAACAGTGCAAGCTGCAGAGTCCGTGTGCCTGAGGCAGCTCTGCCCTCCTGACATTTTTCCAGCATCGGAAACTATGACGCACGGGGGGTTGGATTTGAAGGACACAGCTCTCTGGTTATTAGTACAGCAGATCGGTTCATTGCGCTGGGGCTTGGCCATTTTATCTGAATACCTGGGTCTTGTGGCCGACCTTGTAATGTCCAAGGAATTGGTTTTCCTGGAAGGTAACTGGTCCTCACAAAAGTGCTAGTTGCTGGAATTCATGAAGTGCTTGCCTGTTTCACCAGATCATAAATGTGTCGAGGATACTGTGTCTGGCCATGGTCGATGCCCAATAGTAAATCGACTGGGGGATGCAAACGAGGTGACCCCACCAGGTTACCCTCTTGCCTTTCCCACTTCCTTCCTCCCAGGAAGGGATACTTCCTTGAGTGGCTGCTGACCAGCTTATAATTAGGAGCGACACCAGACTGGCTTTGTTCCAGAGAACAAAATCGGCTGGGGAAGCCAATTGCTGGTCTGCCAAAGAGGACTGCACTCACTCTACAGATGAAAACAGCAAGGACTAGGCTTGTGAACTGACTCATAAGTGGAGGCAGCACCTTCGGGGCGGCCAAGTTGCTGCTTAATGACTGCCTTCTTTGTTTGGATTTCACAGATTGAGGTGAGGTATGTGTGTGTGTGTGTGTGTGTATATGGGGGTGGGGGGGAAACAGCACTGCCCTCCTCTGTTCCACAGCACCTAGGACTGTGTTTACATCCGTGTGCCTTGTGCTAGGGTCACCAGGGCTGCAAGGTTCCCAGAAATGCCTGCCTATGTGGCAAGTCAATGCAGACTTGCTGTAGATTTTCAGTTGGCCTTCTGCTGAGCAGCTGAAGTACATTTTGTGGTCAGTGCCTAATGCTCTTACAAGTCACTTTGTTCTACCCACAGTGACCCCTTCACCAGGAGTGGCAGCATCTGCTATGTCTCTACCACTGTGCTAACATGATCTCTTTCTAAGACTTGCCCTCATGTACAAAGGCTCTGTCTAAGGGGGTGTGGAAAAGAACATTTAGAAGGAGATACAGGGGATGTGGAACCACTTAGGTTCTTTGAGATGTTTTTAGCCTTCCAAGGACTGGGGAGATTGGCCAGGCCTGGTGGCACATGCCTGCAATCCCAGCACTCAGGAGGCTGAGTCAGGAGGATTGCCTGAGTTCGAGACCAGCCTGTGCTACACAGTAAGTTCAAGGTCAGGTTGAACTGGATGGTGAGATCCTGTGTCAAAAGAAAAAAAAAAAATTGGGAGGATAATGTGTGTGGTGTGTGTGATAGTACCTAACAGATAGTAAGGCTTTCTTAAATATCAGTCACACCAGATGCCCTGGAGGCCTGCCCTACCACCCACTCACAATAAGTACCTGTACTTGGACTGTGCAGGTTCCTGCAAGTTGGATCTATAGCAGGATTACATTAATCACCCTCTCTTACCTAGTTACGTTCTTTTTTTCACCCCTGGTCCTAGGAATTGGCTTAGTTACACTCTTCATCTCAAAAGCCTAGCAGTAGCAAATCCTGACTGGTCAACTTCCAGCAAGACCTTGCTTTTGGTATCAAGTTACCAACTCATAAAAATGTGCTAAGGGTCCCCTGCACCTCAGACTTGTGTCTCCATCCTTGGAATTTCAGACTTGCTGTCTCTGTGGCGGCAGCTTGGGCTGGTGTCCTACCATGCTCTGAGAGGACATCTCAGCATGTGTGGGGTGGTGTTGGAGGTGTTGGCAACCGCCTTGGAACACAGCAGTGTGAACCCGGCGCTTAATACTGCGGCATCCACTGCAGGGGCCAGAGCCAGGAATCACAGAATAAAGACCCTCTACTCTCACCTGGGACCATTCCATGCACTGGTGCTGATTTAATTGTGTTCTCAGGTCAGCCAGTTATCAACCCAGAGTGGCAGCAGGGACCTTTCTTCTGCAGGTCTATGTGAGGTTAGGGGACCATGGTCACATTGTAACAGGTAAGTCCTATTCCAAGTCCTCTTGATATGTGTGCACGCGCGCATGCATGTGTGTAAATGCTTTCTCTCAATGGATTCTGGCCACAGAGTCTCACACATCGTGAGACGTGTGAATCTTGAGACCTCTTCACTGGCAAATATTCATTGAGTACTCACCTTGTGTGTGTATGTTGCCATCAGGCTCTCAACAGAAAGCAGATGACACATTTGAAGTAGGGTTTATTTGCAGGGAGGCTGTTTACATCTGTGCGGGCACAGAGAGGCCAGGAACTTGGGGCTCCACAGGAGTTACCATGCTGTCACCTCTAGACTGGAAACACAAAGGGAGGCGTTGCTGTAACTGCAGACGGGAGGGCGACCAGGGCACACGGATGTCAGCCTGAAGGCCTGTCTACCTGGAGGTGACCTCACTGGGAAGGACTTAGGGGAGCACCCACACCAGCTACCCACTTTCTTTCCTTCTCATCCTCTGTGAGCTTCCACATTGGCCAAACCCAATGAAATCCAGGAAACAGACAGACCCTCCAGTGGTTTACAGAGGCAGCCTGCTGGGGCAGATGGCAGGCGGGGAAGAGTCAGGACAGGGGAGTGTACCTGGAGCGGCCGGACATCAGCTACATCCCTGCAGTGTTCAGTGGACAGAGGATTCCAGGCTTCCTGGAACCAACTGTAATTTTGGGGATCCACTATAAGAAAGTCAGAGAGAAATATCTTACCTTGACAAATAAAAAAATCCCCAACATTATGTAAACACACATTTAAGGTCCTTCCCAGGGCTCCGGTAGGCACCAGTGCAAGTGAAGCTAGTAGTTCATCGGCCTCATTGTAAATCTCCCTTTGCCTGGGGCTTTGCGACTTTGATCTAGAACAGTGTCTGAGTCCACAACAAACTCACAGTCTCAAGGGTGATGAGGACTTAGACAAATGATTATAGAAACAAAGGAAACAGGTATAAGAGAATCCCAGCTGTGCTATTATAGAGGGTTAGGTAGACATTGAAACAGGTGTTGAAAAGATAGGATTTAGAAACTTGGCAATGGCTGGGCAGCGCAACACTGATATTATCTCCTGTTTATTGAGTACCAGCTAAGTGCAATGCATTGCCTGTAAGCTTACCTCATTTAATCCCGACAGAAACAGGCAACTGAGGCAAATTGAGGTTAAATGACTGCCCTTAGGTTGAAAATTCTAAAGTGGAAGCGCTGGGATTTGAACCACAGCCTGGGTCTTCCAGAGCCAGTCAGTCTTCTTAACCAGGCCAATCTACTGACCCTTATCATAGTTGAAAGTGTTTCAGGGTAGTGTGTAAGAGGCTCAGAAAATGCAAATCCGAGCACACAAGGGAGACAACCAGCAGGAGCGGTTTTTTTCTTTTATAACCTGGCCTTCGCCAACACATTTAACGAACCAAGCTCCGTTTAACACCGGCAATACCTTTTGGTTCTTACCGCATTGATGGAAACACTGAGTCTCAAGACCGGCATCCGAGGAGCGTGAACCACAATTCCCAGAAGCCCTCGGGGTCAGACGCGCTAGAGGACCTAGTTTCCGCTGAAAGACTCCAACCCCCGGCATGCAGCGCGTGCGCACAGACCGCGGTTCCCAGCATGCCTCGGGAGTCGGCCGGGAAGCGCGACCTCGCCCCGCCGCCTTCCACTCGTCCCGCCTTCTCCGTCGCCCAGAGCCAATCGGAAGGCTCCATACTGCGGGGTGTGGAGGGGCCGGCGGCGCCGCCGAGTTGCGAGTGGGCGAGAGCGGCGGGAAGTTCGTACTGGGCAGAAGGCGACGGATCTGCGGCGCGCGGTAAGGAGGCCGTGGGCTGCGCGGTCCGAGG
>NW_004524646.1:8886510-8918271 GCF_000260255.1 Octodon degus
CGGGGCGGCCGTGCCCTCCGCAGCTGGCCTCGCTCGGGCGCCGCGGGTCCCGGGCTGCCGGACGGCGGGCGCCCCTCTTCGGCCCTCCCGCTGCTGTCCTCGCCGGACCGCGGCCTCCGAAAGCCGGGCCTAGCTTGCAGCCCGCTACCCGCAGAGGCCACCATGGGCGCGTTTTGAAAGGCTGGCTTCCCGGGACAGGCGGAGTGGGCCAGAGCGATGGGGTGAGGCTCGGTGCCGAGCTGCCCGCGGAGGCGGCCCGGACGAGACCCGGCGGGAAGGGCCGGCCCCGAGGCGGCAGTCCTGGCCCGGGCCCGCGAGGCCGCGCGGGCTGGACGCGCGCGGGCGCCAGGAGCGGCGTCGGGGCCCTGCTGACGCTTCCTCTCGTCTTTCCCTCGGGCCGGCCGCTGGCACCCTTTCCTGAGGCCGCAGCGTTCCTGCGCAGCACACCGTTTTTCCTGCTGCCAAAATACTTTCAGTTCCAGCCTTGCAATTCTTAGGTGGTTTGGTTAGGACAAGTGGCCCCAGAGTCACCGAGCGGAGACGCAAAAGCTGACGTCTTTTCTTTCAGAGTCTCCATTTCTGTTTTTCTTTGTATAGTTTCGTTCTTTGCCTCCCATCTCCCTTTCTCGGAACAATTTGGAGATACCAGTTTTGTTATTGGGAGGGTGGTGGTTAAATTTAGGGAACTGTTGAAGAACCTCCTTAGTTATGTTTACATAGCTGTTTATTGCTGGGCTTCCCCATGGGTTGAGTTAAATTCATTAGCGTAAAAAGAAAAAAAGAGGGCTGGAGAGATGGCTCAGTGGTCTAAAGCACCTACTTAGAACAAGCTTAGCAAAGCACAGGGCCTGCGGTTCAATCCCCCAGCACCACGTGCCAGCCAGCCCCGCCCCCTGGTGGGCTGAGCTGGCCACACACACACACACACACACGCACAAATAAAATTAAAAAGAAAAAAAGATATAGGGCAGCATTTATTTGTAAGAGTTCATAATGAAGACACCTGACTTTTTATGACAGGCTAGGCATAATGCTTTGGGGAAGAGGTTCGTGTATACTGCGACAGCAGTTTGACATGGAAGCAAGGGTTGTTTATCTGGGCCTTTTATGCGGGTTGTTTGTGTGGCCCAAAATGGCAGAGTCATTGGAGTTACATTTCCGGGTAGGTAAGATCATGTTTATCAGTTTGTCTATAGAAAGAAATGTAACTTAACTGTTCTAGTCACTTAATCGCGTTTTCTGTTGATGCCAGCACAGATGCTATTCGCTGCATTGTTATCAATATTGGGGATCAGATTCTGCGTGAGGATAGTAACACAGTTGAATTTAGTAACAGTAAACTTGTTTTAGGCATTACTGCCATCTTAGTACAATACTAGTATCCAGTTCAAATAGCAGTTGAAAGTGCAACGGCTTCCTGTTAGGCGCAGTGCTGTAAAAATTCTGGGAGGATATTTGTTAAAACAAACGAGGTAATAGAATAACGTGTTAAGCATGGAGCCTGGCATGTAGCAAGTCAGCAAGTGCCCAGGAAAGGGTGTGTGGAACACTTGTGCGAAGTTTTATTCCAGTATGCGTTGTGTATTTTAAAAATAACAGTAATGCATTCAAAATGTTGACAGACCCTAAAATTAAATTTTTTGAAGGAAACAGGCCAGCTTTTTTTAAAAAAAGTTTGAGCACTAATGTGGAATAATAATGAGTGAATATCTCAGATGCCTAGAAAAGAAAAAAGATTTTTATTTTGAAAACTGTATGTTTTCATAAAGGCATCTCTAATAAGATATACTATGAATAGGGTTTTCATTTGGAAATAAGTTTAAAACTGTTCGATTTGAAAAATAAACAGCCTTGAGATATTTATTTACCTTACGTCAAATGAAGAATGGTTGCTGAATTTAGGGAAATGTGCAAATGCTCCTGTCTCCACAAATCAGGCAGGGATCCTAATGGGGGTTAAATGCTGCCTCTCTGAGTGAGTGAGGCTTTCCTGAAAATTGTCTTGGTGGGTTCGAGAATGGGTTGGTAACTGAATAGAACTGGAGAACGTTTTTCAGGCTGGTAGGATGTTTTACTTGCCAAGGTTATTTTTCAGAGTGAGAAGAAATGGACTCCTTTATTCACCAGAAATCATGTACATGTTGGCCAGGAATTGTGTTGGTGCCAAGTCTATTCTTGCTATCATATTGCTTTGTTGACGCAAATTTTCTTTGCTTTATCTTGATAGGGAATATTCTTCTTGGTTTTAGTTATCTAGCACCCAGAGCACAAGAACTCTGTCAAAGTGTAAGTCATACTTGCAGAACTGCGCTATTGATGAAATGTAGGAAACACAAAAATGTTAACAAGGCTGCAACATAGAGAAAGATGATAGAATCCCAACAAGGCATCTAGCCAGGTAGTGTAACAGATGTATTTGTACTCTAGGGTATGTTTGGCCCTTTTGCCCAAGGCCATGGGAGTGTGTTCCCCCTTAAAGCTAGGAGCGGAACCTTGGCTTTTTTATTTTTTTTGGTGGCGAGCTGGCCCTGTCATGGAATCATACTGCGGTCCCTGTGCTTGGCCTGAGCTTGCCTAAGCAGTCAGCTTTGCCCGCTGATCTATCTCGCTGGCCCTATTCTCGTGGCTCTCGAATGATATTTAGGCATCCCGCATTGTGAGGGTGCTGTTCTGAAGTCATTGCATGCATCTTGCCAATGACTCTTGCTTTGTTTCTCCCAGTGTTGTCTTAAATCTTTGCACTTGGACTCCTGCGTTTCCTTGCTGTATGTGACAGTCATGGTAGAAAAGCTCCCAAGAGTCTAGAGAGGTATGAGCTGTGCGCCCTCCGTATTAGGTGTTACATTTTAATGTTCAGTATTAAATATTCATGACAAAAAACCTTTACTAATGTTCTTTTTTTTTTTAAATTTTTTTTAACATTTATTTATTGTGTGTGTGTGTGTGTGTGTGTGTGTGGCCAGCTCAGCCCACCAGGGGGCGCGGCTGGCTGGCATGTGGTGCTGGGGGATTGAACCGCGGTCCCTGGGCTTTTCCAAGCTTGTTCCAAATAGGTGCTTTAGACCACTGAGCCATCTCTCCAGCCCCTTTACTAATGTTCTTCAGGAAGTTTATTAAAAATTTTATTAGCTACTGTGTCTTTGTTAACTAGGAAAAATTTGTTGCAAATAGTTTTATTTAGTATTCAGGTAATAGTTGTGCGTCATTTATAGGCATGCTCAGAGAAATGAGAGATAAGTTGTTAGGCAGTGTGTGAGCATCATAGCATGTGCCTCCCCGACTGCTACCTCGTCACTAGGTAGTAAAATCGTATCGCTCCACTTTGTCTGTGCAGTCTTCTGTGCGGTCCGCTGTTAGCTGGCATGTGACAGTTGCTCACAGATGTATCATTAGGTGGGATGTGACTGTCTGGATTTTGGTGGGTGTTTGCAGAAACTCACGGTTCTTCTTGGATTTCTGGCCCAAAGGATGGGTACCAGGCCTCCAAAATTTAAAAGCTAAGATAGACACTTTTATACACTGGCAGGTATTTAGCATGAATATAAAAATAAAATGTATTGCTATACTAACATATTTTTCAGTTGCCTTCTACAGTAAGTGAGAGACACCTTTGATGGAAATCGTTTAATTAAGTTGCAGAGTAATTAAGCTTGACATTTGAAAATTTTGTTATACTTTTAAAGTAAATATATTTATACTGGAAGGAGATACGTAATTTTTCCTTTTTTCTTTTTTAAAAAGTGGGTCTTGCTTTGTAGTTTACACTGATTTTCAATTTGCTAGGTAGTCTACACTGGCCTTGAACTTGGTGATCTTCCTGCCTCAGCGCCCCAGCCTGGGATTGCAGGTGTGCCCCACCGTTCATTTTGGGGCCTTCTGATTTCTTTCTGCGCATTAATTTTCTCTTTGTGGATGGGCGGTCTAGTTGCTACTTGTGTATGAACAGATACCTCTGCTCTAGACTTAGCTCCTTGCTTTAGTACCCAAAACAGACTGTATTATATAACTGTCAGTTCTAACAACAACAAACCCGTGATGTTATAAATCTTATACCAAGATGACTACAGCTTTAATTTAGGTTGTTTCTCTCAAATAGTTTTATCCGGTACCAGGTAGACAAATGTGTTTTGATGATGCTTATACTGAGGTATTGTGATCACATTTCACAATACTAAATGATAGTTTCTAAAGACGGTCTGGAAGAAGACAAACTCTCAGTATGTCTTTTTATACTTAACTCTATGCCAGCAGTTTTTGACATATAGATTATGTATAATTATAAGTTACAGTATTTAAGGAACTTAATCTGCATTTTCAGGCTTACAGAAAATATTTTAGAAGTTGTGACAAGTTTGTAGTCTCTCTACTGCTTTTAATGGAAATGTAAAATATACAGGGTTCACTATTTTGGAAAATAGTTTGGCAGTTTTATAAAAAGTTACACGTGTGTGTACCTGTGACCTAGGATTTGTTTCCTTGCATTTATCCTTGAGAAATAAAAAGTGGCACATATACAAAAACCTGTATGAGGATGCTTTATTTATACCAGCCACAAACCAAACAGCACACGTACCTTTCATGAGTGAATAGTCAAATAAATTGTATGGCCACCCAGGCAACACCACTTGTGAACCAAAAGGAATCATGTATTGGTAGATGCTGCCATTTAGGTGGATTTTTATGGGCTTTGGATTGAGTTGAAAAGTCAATCTCTAAAGGGTATATGCTTCTCTGTACTCAAATGCAATGAGTTTGCGTCTTGGTGAATGCAAGGCCAGTAAACACAGCCAGCCAGTAGATAGAGAGGTGGAGAGATTTACTGTTTGCAGCAAGTCAGGAGAACACACATTAATTTGTAAGGCAGGGCTCACCATGTATAGAGAAAGCAAGGGGCTTTTCTTAGGAGAACATAGTACATGCTTATCTAGAGAAGACGCTTCGTACTGAAGGTAGCGCCTTCTGGAGCACGCTCAGTTGGAGTTGGTAATTGCAGGCGGGGAGAGGGGAAGTGACGGGAGACAAGGCCCTGGGCGGTGCTTAGTCTTACTTATAAGCTTGGCTTAGGTCTTTTTAAGAAGAATGAGTCAGAGTGGCTTAGTGATTTTGTGTTTCCTTTTCCTTTTCTCCTAGGTCCTTAGCTAAGACCAAAACAATTTGGAAGGTGCCCTGGCGGTCCTCCAGGAGCGCACCCTGCCCTTGTCGTAGGGGAGCTTATCCGCAGGTGTCTGCCCTGACTGGCTACTGACCGTCCATTCACAAAGCCCTGCTGGAAAGGCAGCGTGACACAGACATAGATCAGGCCTTTGATTGCTCCACAGGGTTGGATTTCTTTGGGACGCTGCAATAATTCTGTGTGCTGATTTTGGCTACATGAACGTGTACCTAGAATAAAATGTCATAGTATCATACAAACACACAAAAAGAATCTAAAAACTGAAATTTGAGCAGGTTTAATTACTAATGATTGTACTGTCAGTGTCGTTTTCCAAGTTTTAGTAGTTACTTTATGCCTGTCCTTTATCTGGCTTTGCCACATTCTAGCTAACCATTTATTTATTGAAGGGGATGTGGGTTATATTTAATTTTGAGTGATTCTAAACAAAGCTACCATGAGCTTTCATGTGCAGGTTTTTGTGTGAATGTGTGTTTTCATTTTTCTAGGATAAATGCCCAGGAGTACAACTGTTTGGTTGTATGGGAAATGTATGCTTAATGAGAAAGTGCCACACTTTTCCAGCATAGCTCCACCATTGTACTCACCTGTCCTCACTGGATCAGAGAGTCAGTTTTCCCTCACTGGTGCTTCCAATATTGCTTGTGGGTTTTGTGTGTGTGTGTGTGTGTGTGTGTGTGTGTGTGTGTGTAGGGCTAGCTGTAGCTTTCCCTTGGTCTTCTCTAATGGCTGCACTTTCTCTGATCTTTTTATGATTGTTTTATGTGCTTATTTGCTGTTCATACCTTCTTTGATGACTAATCTATTCAAGTCTTGTCCATTTGATAGTTGGTTTTTTTTTTTTTTTTTTTTTTCTTTCTTGGTACCTAGAACCATGAATTGTTTTATTACTACTGAGTTTAAAGCTTTCTTTGTATGTTCTGGGTAGGCTTTTGCCAAATACATGACTTGTAAATATATTCTCTCAGCTTATCTTTTGATTCATCGTACAGTGTTTTTCTCAGCACAAAAGTTTTTCACTTTGATCAAGTCCTGTTTATCTCAGTTCTCTGTCTAATGTTAGGTCAAGAAGATGTACTCTTGTTTTCTTCTCAGTATTTATTTTTTTTTGCCATACAATAGCTGTCAGCTAATTTTTTTATTTTATTCTTTATTTTTTATTTTATTGGGAAATAACAGTGAGAAAGTTTCAAAACAGATTAGTAGGACAGTTTCAATAATTAATACATTGCATATTGTTGTCTTAGTGGTTATTCATTGTAAAAAATGCAGACATGATATCCTGTCCACAAACACTATTAGAACAAATATTTCTATTCATTGAATTAAGAGAATGTAGCTGTATATCTTTTGTAGCAATTTTGAATATACAGATACAAAATGGTTCATTTGTATCCCCTTTTTTGGTTTAGTTTTGTCAGAAAGGTATTCCATTGTCATTTAAATATTATAGGTGGGTGAATTTAGCATAATAGTCCAATATAGTCCAGTAGTCCATAATAGTAGTGGGTTTTCCGTAAGACTGGCAATGTCAGAAGTTGTTGATTTGAGCCTTTTGCAGCTCAGCATATTAATAAGGCTTTACTTTTTTTTTTTTTTTTAAATTTTTTTTTTTTATTTATTAGAGAGAGAGAGAGAGAGAGAGGTGTGTATGTGTGTGTGGCCAGCTCAGCCCACCAGGGGGCGGGCTGGCTGGCATGTGGTGCTGGGGGATTGAACCGTGGTCCCTGTGCTTCGCTGAACTTGTTCTAAGTAGGTGCTTTAGACCACTGAGCCATCTCTCCAGCCCCCAGGCTTTACTTTATATACCTTGTTTTTATACTTTTCTGCTGAATGGTTAAGACCAAGATAAAGCAAAACTATATAACAAGAAATGTAACTTCTATATCTGCCAAGGTCAGTCAGATCCCCTCAGGATTTAGCCTGATACCCTGTACCGCAGTTTGTAGATCCTTTGTCAGTGTCACCCATGTGGATGAGTCACGGCCATTGCTTGACCATTGTGTTCTCTGTGAAAGACTGAGAGAATGTTTTCTCTCCATATGACTCTCCTTAGGCACACTCTACATCACTGATCACTTTCCTCTTTGGCCCCATAATCTCCTTGATCAGAAAATTTGGGACACAACTGAGTTACATGATGTTACAGTACAAGTTCTCCTATGCCCTGAGTCTTCACCGGCCTTGAAAGGCTGGGGCCAAAATGTTGGCTCTTCTAAGTATTTTATAATTTTATGTTTTATGTTTCTGTCTGATCCATCCTAGGTTAATTTTTGAATGGGATCCAAGATTTAGATCTTGGTTTGCCTTTTGCTTTCCAAAATTGTTGAAAAGACTACTCTTTGAAAAAAAAAAATTTTTTTTTCCCCCCTGGGGTCAGTGGTCTAAGTGCCTGCCTAGGCAACGTGAAGGATCCGAGTTTGATCCCAGATCCCTGGTGCATGCCAAACCCAGCCACCAAGACCAGGCATGGTGGCACATGCCTGCAATCCCAGTACTGGGGAGGCTGAAACAGGAAGATCATTATGAGTCTGAGCTGCATAGTGAGAACCTGTACCAAATACATTAAAAAAAAAAAAAAATTGTCTTAATTTTTTTTCCCCCCAGAACCAGAGATTGAACTCAGGCCCTTGCGCTTGCCAGGAAAGCACTTATTTTACTGAGCCATCTCCCTAGCCCCTGTCCTAAATCTGTTGAAAAAAATTGATGGGTCATATACTGTGAAATGAGTACCAGAATGAAGTCAGGGAGAAATGAATCAGCACTAAGTTAATTTGAATATGGATTTATAAAGGTATGACATGGCTGGGTTGGAAAAAATGTTAAGTGTTTTAGAAAACAGCATAAGCAAAGACATCCTAGAGAAAATCAGTGGGAACCAACTGGGAGACATTTGAGGGAAGGGGAAAGGAGAGGGGATAATTAGTTCATGAGTATAGAAACAGCTGGCTAGATGGAAGAGTTTATAGCCAATTTTGTTGGCAACTAGGAAGGTACTGTATGGTCCTGGGCAGCATAAGGATGTGGTGGACGTGAGAATCAAGAGAGGTTGTTGTAGGGCCTTGAATGGCAGTGATAGGTGTGTGGGAAGAACAGAATGTAACTGTGACCCTTGCCATACCCACCTAGTGTTTTACAGATGTCTATCAGAAAGCTAAAAAAGATGTCATTTCAAAAAATTCTGTAGGATTTCTAGAAAGCTGTGTTAGCTTTCTGTCGCTATGACAGAGTACCTGAGATAATCACCTTATAAGGAGCAAAATTTTGGCTTGTTTCAGAGATTTCTTTTAGGGTGATTTGGCCCTGTTACTGTGGGCTTGTGCTGAGCGCTGCATTGTGGCAGGAGTATGCGATGGAAGAAGCTGCTCAGCAGGCTTCAAGGAAGCAAAGGGGTTAAGGAGCTGGAACCCCAACGTACCCTGAAGGGCACACCACCGTGACCTAACCTTCCATTGTATCTCACCTCCATGGTTCCATCTCCTCCCAGTAGTACCACCGGCCACTGATGAAGGCTTTACAGACTCGGCCTTTGAGGACTGGTCATCTGAAATTCAGCAGCGGGTGACGGTGCATGTTAGATTTGCCACTGCCATTGTGGTGGATGCCGAGAACGCCATTGTACTCTCAGACTCCTTCCTAGTGGTGCTGCCTTCAGTGAGTTGGACGTGTGGTCAAGGTAGTCATTTCATTGTGGATGTGGGTGACGTTTCTTATGAAGCCTGAGGAAAGGTCCATGAGTTAATCAACTGAAATAAAAACAGAGTTAACAAGTTATCCAGTGAAGAAAAGTTAGAATCCAGGCAGAGAAGCGCCTTGGGTTCTTTAGGCAGTAGTTATGATATTTGTATGTGAAGAACTAGCTATTCAGAGAACAGTAATGGCCGGCTATTGTTCAGGATCACTGAGGACCGAGTTGAGAATGAATGGCTGAAATTGTACTACTAGGGTTTTTACTCTTAGGGAGGAAGTCCCAGGTGATAAAGACATTTAGATGATGTTATGCCAGTATTTCAAATGGTCTTTTAAGGGTAGAAAAATAACCTAGCTGTTGTTTAGGAGCATTTGGTTTATAGTGTGGGGGAGAATGACAGGTGACAGTCTCGTGGTTCAGTCCTCGAGTGCTAGTCTTTTGATGTCACTTAAAGCATTTGGTTTCTGTTCTTTCTCTCTTTTTAAATCACTCACTTCAGTTCTTGATTTCTTTTCAATATAAAATATAATTTTTACCTGTGCATTGTGGGAATCTCATTTGTTTTTTGTATGCATTTAAAAGATTATCTTGGCTATAGATTAGACTCTGTGTGTGTGTGTGTGTGTGTGTGTGTGTGTGTGTGGTACCAGGGATCAAAGCCAGTGCTTTCACACTGAGCTATGTCCTCAGTCCTTTTTATTTTTTATTTTGAGGCCAAGTCTCCATAAATTGTGCTGTAGCCACCCAAGTGCTATGATTACAGGTACAGTCCACCACACTGAGCTGACTTCCGTCGTATGTGACTAGCCACTAAATGGAACTTATATAATATCAGACTATTAGAAATCAATTCACTTTTTCTGTTTCATTTAGAATATGGAAAAAAAAGGCATCCTATTTTAAAAAATCAGTGGTGACGGATTGACAAGAGGCTTTTACTAAGAAGCCAGTGACATGTATTAATGAAAGACTAGGGGTGTGCGGTGCTTTATTGTGACTATTCGCTTGCTATTTCACTTCCTTAGTGGATTCTTTTTTATTAGTCAAGATCTTTTTTGTACTTAAGTGTTGAGATCAAGAATGTTTCACTTGTGATTGTAGCCCTTCAGTACTATCGCAGAGAATTTTTTTCATACAGAAGAGCACAAGCTCTTACAGTGCTATGCAAGCTGCCCATTTAAAACTATCATTGCTTGGCACCTATGCCCTAGTGACAGTTTGACCAACATGTGAGCAGGCACACTGCCATCTTGACAGATGGGTGTGAGTAGAGGCAGCCAAGAAACCATGTATCTGCATCTAGTGTATTTGTTAAGGGCAGGATTCCCAGTCGGGGATGTTCAAACGTCTGTCCATCCTGAGCTTTCACGCCTGTGGATAAAGGGATGTCATCATTAATCCCAGCTCTGACTGAGATTCCGTGGGTATATAAGAGCTTCTTGGCTCTAAGAAAAGTAGGCAATTGGGACAATCAGGATAATTGTTCTCTCCTTCATTGCTGGACTACTTCAAATAATACTTCCTTCTAGCAAACTGGGTTTGCAACTGAGCGTAAACCTGTTTAGACATTGTCTTGATTCTTCATTTGTTTTCTAGAGTATGAAACCTTTGGAAATCATTTAATATTTATGTATTTTGCAATGATACTTATATATTGTATGTGACACAGGCCAATAACACTAGAGTTAGGTAGATGACTTTAGTGCAGCCTAGTTTAACATCAAATCAAGATAAAATAAAGCCTATTTTATAGGGTTGTTGTGAAAATTAACCGAAACGTGTACATGAACTACTTAATGTCTATCCCCTGGTTAATGTTCAGTGAATGTTTGTCATCATTATTACTTCAATGTGCCTGATGGTAGTTATTTTCATGGAAAGTTATCTAAAGCAATACTTTTTTCTTTTTTGAATTCATTGTTGTCCACCTTTGAAAGTCATGTTTTTGGGTACTGTGCAGACGTTGATGTCTAGTGACAGAGAACTCACTGTATTCAGGCAGAGTTTCTCATTCCTGGAACTGTTGATGTTTTAGACTGGTCATTTGCTGTTATTGGGGATGGCTCTCTGCACTGTGGGATGGTTAGTTGTTGGGCAGGGGGGGTATCATCACCACTTGAGAATCTACTCTGTAGACCAGCTATACTCTGTTTTATTAAAGAATTTTGACTGTGAGAAAGTTTTTTTATTATAAATAGAAATATGTTTTCTTGTTGCTTTTACCTGGTTCTGTCTTCTGGAGACATAGAGAACAAGGTGAGTTTTTTTCCCACATCCTGTCCTTTAAAATACGTACCAACAGCTTCATCCAGTGTTCTCAGTCTTTTTGAGTTGCAACACCTTCAGTTCATCATCTGTTCCTTATGTGTGGCCAGGCTTCACATTAGTGCATCACATTGGTGGCTTTTCTTTTCTTTCTTTTTTTTTTTTTTTTTAAATGTCCATTTTAAAACTGTAGTGCTTAGAGTTGAATGCAGTATTCCAGAAAAGACTTGCTAAGTAAAAACTAGAATTTAATTTTTGTTCTAGATACAGCTGTTGTCTTCTGTTAGTATAGAGAAAAATATTATGTTTTTTTCTGTATACTGTTTTTATTAATATTAGTTTTATTTAGCAATGTTGGGGCTCAAACCCAGGACCTTGCATGTGCTAGGCAAATGCTCTACTACTGAGTTACATCCCCAGCTCAGCTTCATTCTTTTCATGAGCACATTACAGTGAGCCTAGAGCTGAGTAGAATCCCTTTATCTGTCTAACCTGTCTTTTGACTGCAGCTGTGGGAGCTTATATTAATCCTGTTAAGTTTCTTTCAATTTGATTTAGTTCTGCTTTTTAAGATATTTTGGAATCCTAGTTCTTGGTTAAATTGGAAGGTTCTATCTTAAAGGAATAGGTATGTGATAATTACGGTCACTGAGATTAGAAATATAGAGTATAAGATTATATATTCATGGAAGTGTGTGTGAATGTGTGCATGTGGGCGTGCAGATTGAAAAGAGGATTGAGAATGGAAGCCTTAGAGTCCTGATAGTAAGAGGCAGCTGGGCAGGAAGGAGTCAAGAATTGGGGTGACCCTGGAGGTAGGATGAAAATGAGAAGGGTATCTTGGAAACTGGAGTGACTGCGCTAGTACTATGTGGTAGATACTTAAGTTCAAAATGAATAGGACATGGTTGCTGCTGCTTGTTTTTATTTGCCAATGGTTCAGCTGTTGAATTAATGCATTATCTGTCAATCACATCTGAGAACTTGAAGTCATATTTTATTTCTCATTCTTTGTATCTAAGTGGGTACTACATTCTACTAATTTAGAAAAATTTCAAGTATAACGAAAATGCACAAATTTTATCTAGCTCAATGATTTTTCTTTAATAAAGTGCAATACTATGGTAACCACCACCCAACTCAAGACATTGATTATTCTAGTGTTCTGTGTTTGCTTTCCAGTAATTACTCTCACTCAGAGTAACCATTATTTTGACTTCCTATAACTACCAATTAAGTTTGCCTGGTTTTGAACTCATGTGTAGAGTAATGCACCCTATAATCCTACTTTTGTGTCAGGTGTCTTTTATTCAACTCTGTGGCTGAGATTTACCCATGTTGTTGCATGAAGCTGTTAAAATGTAAAGCTAATAATTTTAAAGCTCTATACTTTGTGTCGTTACAGCAGAACACACTAGTTTTGGTTATTACTGCATAATACACAACAAATTTAGTGATGAAGAATGATGAGCGTTTTATCATGTTCGTGATTCCTCGAGTCAGGAGTTTTGTGGAGCTAGATTGTCACTGCTCTTCTGTGATTGGTATAGCACAATAGAGACTCTTTTGCCCTCCTGCTCATTACCTTACTGGTGTGTCCTGCTCTTCAGGTGGGTTCATGAGACCTTGACCTCACAGCATGTCAGCTGAGTTCCTGGAGGAATCTCCTAAGAGGGACTTAGCTTTGGAAGTCGCAGGGTTGAAATGAACACAAGCCTGCCTGAATTCAAGGGAAGGGAACATAGCTCTCTTATCTTTCTGGATGATGTGTTGAAGAATTTGTGACTGTCTTTTAAAACTACAAAAAGTACCAGAACAAAAACCACAACAAATTGTATACCAAAAATTGCCTGTTCTATTGTAGATGATTATTGCTTATTCTTTGGGGTAATTGTAAATAATACTATAATCATTGTTCATATGTTTTGATACACATACACTAATAATAGTTGAGAGTAGAGTGGCTGACCATAGTGTATATCTCTCTTTAGCTTTAATAATTATTAGTAGAGGTTGCCAAATAGTTTTCCAGAGTAGGTGTACCAGTATATTTCTGCCAACATAGAAGGGTCCCAGTTGCTCTTTAGCTTGATACTGTCAGCTAGAAACTTCTTAAAAAACATTTCATTGGTTGCATGGAAGATTTCATTGTGCTTTTCATTGGCATTTGCTGATGACTATTGAATGTCTTGTTTTATATGCTTGTTATTAGATAGCTTCCGTTGGAAAATGTTTGTCTGCCCACTTAATAAGTTGGGTTGTCCTTTTTCTTACTGAAAGGTTGGAGTTTTTATATGTTCTGGATTGACCTGTTGAATATATGAGTTGTAAAGATTTCTTCGATGTGGCATGCCATTTTCTTATAATATGTTTTTGAGGAATTGAAATTCTAAATTTTAATCAATTCCTTGTAGTGATGTATTTGTCGATATATCATTATCAATCTTTTTTCTTTGTTCTTTTTTTGTTGTGTTTAAGAAGTTTTTGCTACCTCATAATCATGAAGATATTCTTAATCATCTTCAGTAACTCTTAGTTTGCTTTTCACAAGTAGGTCTTAAGTCTCTAGAAATTGAAATTTTCCACCGTACATTTACTTGTGCAAGTACCAGCAGATACCATTGGGTCGGGTGGTCCCAGCCTGGGAGTTAGGACTTCTGTATTCTGAGCCTGAAATTACCTTTGAGGAGCTCTTGGAACTTAAGCATGTTAATGAATGCTTCTGGCCTCTGTAAACTGAAGAATTTGAATGAAATCTTTTTTGGTTTCCTTCTGGCTATGGTTTGCTAGGTCATTCCACTCAGTTTAGAGTTTTATTGAGTCTTTTAGAATCTTGTGCCTGAAGTGTGTTCTTTAGTGTACTGATGACATCTCCCAGCTTTGTATGAGTGTGGCATCCAATTCCTTACCAAAGTGGCTGTTGAAAGCGTTCTTGAGCATGTTGGCAAATCTTTGCTCATACACATTCTTTTGATATTATTGGTGTGTGTATTCTGTCCCTTGCCATTTTGTTTTAGTAATTTGTGGTTTAAGACATCAGTTCCACTTTTGAAAGTCATCTGTGCTGTGTTCGTTATACTTGTCGCTTCCTGTACTTTCTGACTTCGACTTGAACTTTTATGCGAACTATAGACATGGTGTGGAATTTGTGAGTTAACAGAAGCCATTCGTGATAAGTGAGCTCTAGTCTTAACAGATCCTCCCTCCCCCCCTTGCACATTTTCTCCTGGACAGTGGCATACCTTCCAAGTCCCTGTAAGAGGTTTGCATATTGTGCTTGTACATGTCAGGAACCACACTTAGATGGCATAAGAGAAGATCTTCCATTTGCTCATACCTTTGTGTTCTTTTTTTTTTTGATCTTTTTGAAACAGGGTCTCACTGTGTAGTTCAGGCTGGCCTTGAACTCACTTTGTAGCCCAGGCTGGTCTTGACCTCACAGTGATTCCCCTGTCTCATCCTCCTGAGTGCTGGGATTACAGGCGTGCTCCACGAGGCCTGGCTCTTTTCTGTTCTTAATGCGCTGCTCTGGGCGCTTAATGAGCTTAATGAGCTGCTTCTTTCATAGCATCTAGATTAGTTTTCACAGAATGATGTAATCTAATATAGCTGGCATCTCTTTGTTATCCTTGATATCACATCTTTTTTACTAACTTTTGAAAGAAATTTGAACTGTAATTAGTATCGTACAACTTACTCATTAGAGGTTATATATAGTTCAGTAGTTTTTAGTGTATCCACAGGACTCCAACCATAACCATAATGAAAATTTAGAATATGTTCATGAATGCTAAAAGAAACCCCTATCCAGTCTCTCCATTTTTTCTGTTTCCCATCCCTAAGAATATAGTAATCTGCATTTTGTCTTCATCTGTTCTGGAAGTTTTACATCATTGTACTCCTTTTTTTTTTGGTGGAACCGGGGATTGCCAGGTCCTTGGGCTTGCCAGGCAAGCGCTTATTGTACTGAGCCATCTCCCTGGCCCCTATTGTAATCCTTTACTTAGCGGTCTTTTGTGATTGTTTCACTTATCATTTACCATTTTTTCAAGGTTTATCCATGTTGTAGCATGTAATAATACTTTTTTGTTTTATTGCTGAGTAATCTACCATATGAGTATACCATATTTATCTGCCCATCAGTTGAAAGATATTTGGGTTGCTTCTTTTTGGCTATTTTGAATAAGGCTACTACAATACAAGTTGTTGTATGGATGTATTGTTCCCATTTCTTCTGAGTGTATATCTAGGTAACGCTATCTTTAAGTCTTTTAGAAACTATTGAAGCATTTTGCAAAGCGGCTACACCATTTTACATTCTCACTTTGCAATGTATCTTTTTGAGATCTCCTCAAAACCCAGTAATCCTTGCTACTGTCTTTTTGTTGATACCATCTCTGTGATTGTGAAGGGATAGCTCATGTTTTTTATTTAAATTTCCCTGATGACTCATGATATTGGACATCTTTTTGTGTGCTTATTATTTGCTTATCAGTGTTGGAGAAAAGTCTGTTAAAAATCCTTTGCCCATTATTAAAATTGGGCCTTTTTATTTTTTAATCTTTTTAATTTATTTATTTGGTATAGGCTCTCACTATGCAGCTCAGAGTCTAGTGATCCTCCTTTCTCAGCCTCCCCAGTACTGGGATTACAGGCTTGTGCCTCCATGCCCGGTTTCTGTGGCTGACTCAGTATGGCGCAAGCCAGCACAGCATACAGTACTGGGGACTGAACCTGAGTTGTTGTGCTTGCCAGGGAGGCGCTTAGACTGCTGAGCTATCTTCCCCTGCCCCCAAATTGGTCTTTTCTTTCTTACTGGGTTCATTAACCTTTTAATGTTCAATTTGATTTGTTTATAATACAAAACATTTTTTCCTTTTTCTTCCATCTTAGTCAGAATGTGTATTGTGTAATAAGCAAGAGGGTTAAAAGACTTCTCTAGGCATTTTTCATTCTCCTAAAAACTTTCGCTGACAGCACGTAGTTGTAGGTTGCTTTAGATTAGAGCATGTGTACCTGCTGGTTATTGGAACAATCTCTTGTGATTCATAGTGATTCAGAAATGACCTGAGCTGTCCCTACAAACCAGAAGGTGTGTATGGTGGCTAGGGTAGAGTGCCAGCTTGAGTGGCTTTGGGATGGAGCACACATCTAGGTGTCTGAGTCACGCAAGTGCGGCTTCAGGTCTGTATCTGGCACCTGTCCCTTCTCTGGCTGTTTCTCTGCTGTTAGCTGGGCAGTTTTGCTCTGCTGTGCCCTTCTGCCGTGATGTCCCTGCCTTGGAGCTGGCTGACCATGGCCTAAGAACCCTGAAGCCATGAGCCAAGTTAAACCTTTGCTTTAAATTGGGGATGTGAGGTATTGTGAATGACAAGAAATTTGACTAATACAAGGTGAAATACCTACTTTAGACTTTAATCCAAGCTTCTAATTTTACTGGTGAGGAAAAAAAATTATGGAGAAGTTGGTTCTTGTCGGAGCTCAGGAGGTAGACCTGGACTATGAATTAATTGGCAGGTGGGCTGGGGAGATAGCTCAGTAGAATAAGTGCTTGCCTGGCAAGTGCAGGGTCCTGAGTTCAATCCCCGGTACCGTGAAAAAAAAAAAAAAAGGTCAGTTTACACCTAGGACATATTTGTTAGTTTCCCGTCAAATGACAGATGAGACTTAGGTGATGCCAAGGTAAGATAGAATACTTGGCTTCCAGCTTCGAGTGTGTCAACAGCAACTAAGGCAGTACAGTGTCATGAGCACTGTGAAATTGGCTCAAGGAGTGTGTGGTCCAGTGCTGTCAGTGCTGAGATGTTTCACCATACTTTCTTTAGCATATAAACAGATTGTGGAGTTGATTTTGTCTGGATCATTTAGGAAGAAATGTTAACAAAATGTTATCATTTAGATGCTGAGATTGCAGAAGAATCTGACTTCAGAATCTTTAGGGTTAATGAGACTGGAAAATTGTCTCATTAAATGAACTATTGTTATATGTTATTATCTTAGCTCTTAGTATCTTTTTTTTTTTTTTTTTTTTTTAAACAACCGGGGATTGAACTCAGGCCCTTGCGCTTGCCAGGCAAGTGCTTATTCTACTGAGCCATCTCCCCGGCCAGCTCTTAGTATCTTGGCAATGGTTTTTCACATTAAGTTCGTAAACTGCTTTTAATCAATACGCAGAGTCCAAAACTTGGTGTGGTGGGGCATGCCTGTAGTCCCAGCACTTGGGAGGCTGAGGCAGGAGCATAGCCATAAGTTTGAGGCAGTCTGGGTTACATAGGGAGTTCAAGACCATCCTGAACTATACTTTGAGACCTTGTCTCAAATGTATAGAGTCCACAAAAAAAATGTATATGCATTTCAGTTTGCCATATTAAGAAATATCTGGGAGCTAATGGCTACCACCTTGAGCACCTCTTGTAATTGTAGAGGCCAAAGCTAACATCTTAACTTCATAATATCACAGTAAACTTAGTATTAAAATATTCATGAAAGTTTTTCTTTTCCTGATATGTACATATTTTTTGGCAGACTCTGTATTTACATTGAAGCACATGTACACACATACATGTTGAGTTGTAATCTGACTAGATTGTCCAGGCTGGCCTGAAATTTGTGGGCTCAAGTGCTGCGCCTGCTTCTGCCTTTTGAGTAGCTGGGACTATGTCACTGGGCCTGGCTAACATATTTTAAAAGCAACTAGAAATGTTTCTTTGAAGTCTCTTATGTCAGTTATTTGCTTTATTACTTTTGATCATTTGCAATCATAGTATTTAACTGAGTTAGGTTGTATGATATACATTGTAGCAACGTGTTGAACATGCTTCTGTTTTGTGTTTTATACTTTTTTTGGCATTTGTACTTATGCTTTATGTTATTAGACATTAAAGCAAATATTTTACCACCTTTAAGACTTGCTGTTTTGCAAATGATGTACTCCAGTATCTGTTCTTTCTTAATTAGCAACAGGCCTTTTTGTGAAAATTACACTTTCCATACATGTTTTTTGAATCTTGACCTTGCTACTTCCTGGTGGCGAAGCCATGGACAAATTATTTAATTTCCCTTATGCACAGTTTCCTTATATGTACAGCCTGTATAGTAACACTTAATGTTTTGTGGTTATTGTAAAAATTAGAGATAATATGTTTACCCAACACAGCCTGCTACATAGATGCTTAGTTCTGACAGTATTAGTTAAATAATATTTTAGGTCATTTGTATGTAAGAGCTTTGAGAATAATTAATGGTTAATTGATTCTTCCTGGTATAGATTTCAGTCATTTATATTTTTACTTATTTAGGATGAACTAGGCCAAATTAAATGACTCTATTAATGTAAGAACTTAATGTTGGGGCCAGGGAGATGGCTCAGTGGAATAAGCGCTTCGCTGGCAAGTGCAAGGACCTGAGTTCAATCCCTGGTTCTAAAAAAAAAAAAAAAAAAAAAAGAACTTAATGTCAATATTCATTTTCAGTTACTAAACTTTCAGAGATGTGTCATTCTTTAAAGACTAGAGACTCTTATTTTTTAAAGACTGTCCTCATTTTTACCTCGAAATGAAGGGCTAGTCCCGTCTGAAATGAAGTGTTGAGGTTGTTCTTCTGCATAGGTGATTGTAGTGTTCATTATCTGAGGGCACTGGTGAGGCCTGACTTGTGCTGCTCCGGATGGTGCAGAAGTGCTGACAAATTGTGCACTAAGAACATTGGAAAGTGTTACTTTACATTTCACTCAAGCAGTTTCTTTTATTATTCATGAAGAATTCTTTAAGGACATTTTAATTGAAAAATTAATGCATGCATAGAGTAATCCTTTTAAGCAGTATAAAAAGGTAAAAATAAGATGCCAACTTTGAGGCATCCTTTCACTGATGAATTATGTGGCTTCTAGCACCATGCTCTGTACACATGTGGAGATGCATGGCTGTGCACCTCTTGGGGATGCCAGTCGTACGTAGTCAGGTATCTGCAGCATATATGTAATAGGTAGGTCTCTTTATTTTATGACTGGAAGTGTTAAAAAACTTGGCTGTTTCTTGTATTTTTCACTTAATATATTTTGGAGACTTTTCCATGTTGCTGTATTTGAATCTGTCTCATTTAAAAAATTGCCTTTATTTATTTATTTATTTATTTATTTTATTTTTTATTTTTTGGTACTGGGGATTGAACTCAGGACCTTGCTGCCTGCCAGGCAGGCGCTTAAGCCGCTGAGCTATCGCCCCAGCCCTACTATATTCTTTCTGTGGTATTTCATCATGAATTTCCTCCTCATGTTTGTTAACAGTGTTTCTGGTCTCTTGTTACTGCACACAGTACTGTGATAAATACCCAGGTACAGTTACTTTAGTGTCAGTTTTACAGTTTTTGGTTAGGCTTTTATCTTTTCTTTTTATAATTTAAAGGTTTCTTAATAAAAAAATTAGTCTTTTGTAATATGTTGTGCAGATTTTTTTTGTCTTTGAATTCTTTCTGTGAAGACTTCATTTTTGTCTGTTTATTAATTTCTATCTGGCTTTAATGGTTTTTGTGTTGACTAGCTTTAGTTCTTCTGAGATTCTGTTACTTTGAATTTTTTAATGGATTCAGCTATGCTGCTGATACTTTTTCATTCTCTGGTCATTTTGATTTTCTCAGTGTTTGGGAATATCCTCATTTAAACTTTTGCTTTCAGAATGCATCAGGAAACTGCTTAGTGGGTCCTGGGTGGTATAATGTAGATTTAGTAATGAGTATAGAAAATTTGCTCTTTAATTTTATCCATTCCCCGTAAGAGAGAAAAATGAAAAGTAACATTGATAAAATTTTTCAGAATTGCTAGATGTTATCTAAAAATTTAGTCATATAGCTCACAATTTTTAATTTTAGAGAAGTGTTTGTTTTTGTTTTATATAAGGAAACATTCTTTAAACTCTTTTCCTTGAGATTAGAGTCAGGAGTTGCATGTTCCCTGTCTTTGTAGATTGCTTCTCTCACTTCTGACCTTCTTGCCTAGATAGAGCAGTAAGCTTCTAGTTTCCAGTCTCCAGGGGAATAGTTGAATGTTACTGTGGGGTCTTCTTCACTCTTGGTTCTGGGGGACCTGTGGGGACCCAAGGATGGATGACCTACCATGGCATGAGAAGTCAGGTGAGGAGCGTGTCCAGGCTTCACAGAACCCTTCCTTCTTGAGGCAGGGAGGTAGCTTGGGTTTGTGTTTGGCAATAGCATACTAATGCACTGTGTGCTTTTATTTAAAATTTAGTTTTGCAGTTATTGCATGCCTTAGAACTTTTGGAAATCATTTAAAGAAACAGAAATTGATGACACATCTGGTACTGTACTTTAAATGCTTTATTCATCCAACAATTTTATAGTCTAATACTAATTATTTTTCTAATACAAGTAAAAAAAGAAATGTGAGTAGGAAAAACTATTCCTTCTCTGAATATATCCACTTTATTTTTCAGAGTTTGAAGCGTGAGTCTTCACCTTGTTCTTTCCAGCTTAGGTGTGAAAACATGACTAGTGTGACAATTGCTGTTAAAGATTGTATCACAGTTTGAGTTTAGCTTGGTGTTTTTTAGGAATAAATCTATGAATTTATGGAGTCATTATCCTGGAGGTTCACTTCTGTGTTCTCCCAGTTCGTTGTGTTGTATTTTGACACTTATTTTGTTAATGTTACCAAAGGTACACATAACTGTAAATGCTTGTCATACTTTATTGATCCCTGATAGGAACTCAGAGGCAGGTCATTTAGCTTTCCTGGCTCCAGGTGTTTTGTTTTGTTTTGTTTTCATCTGTGTATTTGGTACAGGGTCTGTCTGCATCTCGCGACTCATAGTGATCCTCCTGTTTTCCGCATCCCCAGCACTGGGATTACAGGCTTGTGCCACCAGGCCTGGACTCGATCGCCAGCTCAGTGGCATGTGGGACTAGCCCTGCACTTGCCAAAAGCAGGCTCTTGAGTCCACTCAGCTGTCTCACTGGCGCTCTGGCTCTAGGTTTTTATGTCAAATGGTACTGATAGTGCACTTCTATTCCTTCTGAGTATTCTTACTGTCTGACTCAATCGTAGGACTTGTGGGGAGAAAACGAAGAAAAAGACGGAGTCTCTGTGTCATCAGGAAGTGGCTATGTAAACTCAAGGTTTTGTAGTTCGCTTTTCAGATGTTATCGGAGCAGCAATCATATGCATTAATAACTTGATGAAAGAGCTCCTTGTGAGAGGATTGTATGTTAGATGTGTTGCTTTCACGCTGTTTCTGGTGTCATTTAGCAAAAGAGGTGACAGAGTTCTTGTTGGCCGATTATCTCTTGTTTGATTATATTCTTTGACTTTGGCAGGAAGCCATTTATACCAAAACATATAATTACTTCTTAGTCCCAAGTAAGTTTGAAACACAAAAGAATCATGCTAGCCTGAGGATATGGGTTGAAAAAGTCCTATTTATGGCTCTTCCTGAATCATTCATTCACTAACTATCCAACTTCTAAAATGAGCTGGAGGGAGCTTTTAAGTATGATAGACTTGCAGAGAGCAGAGCAGTTCCACTGAAAATGAACGACTGGATGAAGAAAGAATGGTGTTCTGGCTTAGAGGTCCCGTCTGTGCATCACAGTGTAGGACATTAAGTATGCACCGGGCAGGGCTGTGGCGGGGTCAGCTCTGCCCTGTTCCGAAGTCCGCGTGAAGCAGTGATGCCGCCGCCGAGGTTGCCGAGTACTGCCTGGGAAGACGGGTGCTTATGTAACTGACCTTATAATTTTCTGAACTTCCTGGCACTCATCTCTGGGAGGAAACGGGAGTTTCATAACTGGTGATATTTAACGACTTACACCATTGGGAGAGGCACTTCTTTGTATTCTGCAATCCTGATAGGATTTGCTTCTGTAGCTAGCTATAGCTGTTAACTAGTAATAACAAAACTAATCATTTTGTCAAAAGATTCAGAACCTGAGCTTTTATTGATCGTTACTTGAAGCTGATGGAATCATATTAAATCATGGCTGTGTGGTGATGTTTTTGTGTGAAACCATGTTTAGTTCTTAAGGCCAGAGGTTGCATTTTATTCATTGTTGTAGTTCCAGCCTTTCACAGATTCTTGGACTTATTTTTGAGATATTTTATAAATGTATTTGAAATAAATGGGTTCAAGTGTTTAATTTCTTGGTGAACTAAATTGCAATAAAGAGAGTTTAGAAAATTTAGAGTAGGAGATGGTTCGCATGCTTCCTAGGCCGTCTGTCACTAATATCAGTTGTTTCTACGTAGCACTTGATTTTTGAGGGGGAGGGCAGCTTGTGCAAAGTTAAAAAAAACTCAGATTATTCAGTACCCCTCTACTTAGTGGAGTCATTTCACACAAATTGACATTCTTATTGTTTAATAAAGATAGATGCAGCTGTTGCTTATTCTAGTAGCAGTGCGATTGTAACAACTGATAGCTGTTTCTGCCTTGCTCCCCACAGTCTAGTTTTTATGTATCAACCCAAGACATCTGTTTAAAATGCAAGTAAGAGCATGTCACTTGTCTGTCCAAGACCTTCCATCGCTGGCCCTCACGTGACCCGTGCGTGGGCCGTGTTCCCGCCCCTGTGGCCTTTTGCCCTGGGCCCTGGCCGGTGTCGCCCCCACTTCGCAGCCTCCTTACTCTGTGCTCGCCTTTGCACCTGTGCATGTGCTCCTTCATTGTGGGCTGCTGGTCAGAAGCTCCTGCATGGCTGTCTGCTCTCACTGTATTTTCTTGACTGAAATGTTACTTTCTGTGGTTTAACAGACCCCCTTCCTGCTCCACCCCAGCTCCTACTACTCTTAGGCATCTGACATCTTTTGATTTTTAAAATTTCTCTCTCCTGAATACGTAAGCTCCATGCAGGCAGGACTTTTTTCTGCTTTGTTTACTGCTTTGTCTTCTAATATGGCTCCTGGCACAGTATGTTGTCAATAAATATTTGTTGAGCAAATGAATTAATGCAGCAGACAGTATATACATGGTAAAACATGGCATTCCAGGGAAACCCAGTATTTTATTTTAAATTTAAAAAAGAATATAGCATAGTAAAAATGTTCGTATTGTTTGTCAAAAACTACACACCATTTGCTCATATAGTGCTACCAAATTACTAGTATTTAAGTCAAAAGGAGAATAGGACTTTGTCTTGTCCTCTACTTTTTAGGGGTGGAATTTGATCCATCATAAAGCCACTTGGACTAAAGTGAGTTTCCATGACAGACACTATAGGAGCATTTAGAAGTTTGGATTCAGGGATGTGAGTGCAGCATGCCACAGCGCCCTGCCCCACCCCCCAGGGCTGAGATGGCGATTGAGACTGGGCGTGGTGGCGCCTGCACCCGCCCATAATCCCAGCGCTTGGGAGGCTGAAAACAGGAGACTCACTGAGTTGGATCTACATAGTGTGACCCTGTAGACCCTGTCTTAAATACAGAAAAAAAAAGTTTGGATTGAAGTGTGTAGAGTTCATTTTATAGATGAAATGTATTTTGACAATTAACTAATAAAACAAATTAGAAAAAAAATATCAGACGTAAAAATCCCGGTAAGAAATAGGTCAGTGGGAAAATTCTTGACTTGGGTGTTTAGAGTATGATGTTTGTTTTGGTTTAAAAATTATGAATTCAATGCAAGTATCATAGATGTTCCAAAACCTTGTAGAAGTTAGGTTACCCTTCACCACAGCCTGATGGTGGCCTTCAGGGGTCTGCAGTGTCTGTCACTGTGTGCTCCCCCTCCCCCCACCAGCACCACACCGGCCTGCCTTCTCGGGGCGCCGGCCTGCTGCTTCTGCAGGGTCTCTCACAGCCTGGCTTCTGCCGGCGCACTGTGTTCCCGACACCCAGAGTGGCTCCTGACTCCGGAAGGGCCGACCACGCCTCCTCTCTACTTTGGGAAGCCGCCTTCGGCGTCTCTGTGCACCCTTCTTCTGTTCCCATTTATCTGCTTTACTTTTTAAAAAAGATGTATTAAGTGCGTTTTCTAAAATATCAGGTATGTTTTTATTATCTGTCTTCCTGCTGAATATGTCAAAAGTAGGACATTTTTAGTACTTGGCACAGGAGAGACTATGAATAAGTATTTGTAGAGTAAATGGATGAACTATGACATTGTTAGTCTTTATAAATTCACCAGATTCACAGTTAATGTTTATTACCATGATAACTTGTAGAATTATGTAATTAGCATCTTTGAAAGATATCACTTGAATGCTTTTCTAATTATATGTGGAGGTTAAAAGTGAGTAGTCATAGAAGATTGGTGATTATTTTGTTCAACTTAATTTATTTTACCTATTGTGTCTAGAAACTTTGTTTTGTTTTGTATTGTGATAATTTTTAAGCGTACAGTTCAGTAACGTTAAGTGTACTCACATTGGAAAGCAGATCTCTAGAACTTTGCATCTTGTGAACTTGAAACTTTGTATCATTAAATAACTCCTTTCCCTTCTCTCTCTAGCTAATAGCAACTACTATTTTGTGCCTCTATGAATTTTACTATGTTATGTACCTCCTTTAAGTGGACTCCTGCAGTATTTATCTTTTTGTGACTGGCTTATTTCATTTAGCATGATGTCCTCAAGGTTCATCCATGTTGTAGCGTGTGCTGTAAGTCTCCTTCCTTTTAAGGCCGACTGATATGCCATTGTGTATAAGTGTCCATCTTTTATCTGTTCATCCTTTAATAGACATGTGGCTGGTGTTAAGAGTACTGTTTTGATCACCAGCGGGTACATATCTCTGTTGGAGATTATAAGCATATTTTTTGAGATAGCTTAAAGGAATGAACATATAAAGTCAGTTCTGTTTTCAGTATATGCCTCTGTTTTAATTTCCAAGGATCTTAATTTTACTTAACAGAATATTTTTCAAAAAATAATTTGTTCTCATGAAGTGTCTATTTTGGTGTAACCACCAGAAATGTATTTGCTTTTTAAACATGGCACCACCCTGGAAGTCTCTATCAAGCTCCTTGAAAGAATGAGCTGTTACCATTGTTGTACCTCCAGATTGCTGCTATCTAGAACTGTGAGTGGCCTAAGTGGTAGAATGAAATCAGTATAGTGTTGTATTATGAAAGTGAAAGGAAGAAAACGTTTCAAGACAGAATAAGCAGCAGTGTTGAGTGCTGCTGAGCAGGTAAATGAGAGGTGATTGAAAATGTTAGCTGGGCTTTGTGCTGTGGAGGTCACTGCTGATCTTAGCAAGAGCTGTTGAGGGAAGTTGTGAGGGTGGAGTCCAGGAGGAGTAAGCTGAGTGAGAAGAGAGGAGGTGTTGGTAAGTACAGGTGGCTATTGAAATATTTGACACTGAAAGGAGAAGAAAGGACGCTAGTAGAGGGGAGTTTAAAAACTTTATTTTTGAATAGGAAAGCCATGAGGCTATTGGAAAGCTGCTTGGGAGGTTGCAGTGTGGGGAAACGCTTGAGCACGTGACAGATGATCGATTAATAGTAAGACGAGAAGATTGGAGGGGACAGAGGATAAGGTGAGCGTGAAGGACTTGATGTGTGATAGGAGGACGGCTTCTTTACATTGTGACAGGAGCCAAGGAAGCTGGATTGGACCCTCAGTTGGCTTGAAGTGGGTGCGTGCAGGTGGTTTGTAGATTGGTTTTGAAAAGGTAAGAGGATTTCCTTTTGAAACTAATGTGTTTTTTTTTTTTTTATTTCTTTCTAAACTAGTTTGTCATCTGAGGAGACTTAGGACTTAGGAGGCGAATTATAGTCTTGAGGAAAATAAACAATTCAACATATGTGTTACAGGGAATGAGGCAGAACTTCAAAAGGAGTGGTGGTAGGGTGATCTATATAGTTAAGCATAAAGCTGTTTGGTTGTGGAAATTTATTGAATTCCTACAAAGTATAATGTATTGTGGTTAAGACAGTTCTTGCATCCAGAGAGCTTCTAAACTTTTAGGGAGCTTTCTTATGTGCCATGAGAATTATGAAAAATACTTCAGAAGTGATAGCTGATTGAAGACTAGACCTTTGACTAGGAGAAGGATTTCATTAACTATACGTGGAGGGCGCGCGAGAAAAGGCTACCGTGAGAAGTAGCAATGAGCTGCTGTTGCCAAAACGCTGAGTTCAGCCTGTCCTGAGTTACTCTTGAGTCAGTGTGTTTCTATACAGTGTACAGCGTATGAGAGAAGTTTGTAACTTGAAAGAAAACGGCGTGCAAATATACACCCCCTAAAGGAACTTACAGGCATACCTACTTAGGAAGATTTATGAGTAGTCACTTGAGTATAATGAGTTTCCTATGGCATCGTAACTTCCCAAATGAGTGTGATGAATTCATAGAGCTCATTAAGTCTGTTAAGTGTCATTGTTGTGATTCAGTCAAGCTTTTTTTTCTCTTTTCAGCAGATTAAAAATATTCCAAATTTGAATCCAGGACTTGAAAAAATGCCAGTTGTCTAAATACAGTACCGTATTGTGATAAATATAGCTATTGAAATTTTAAAATCTATTCACAAAAGTTTATTTTAATATTCATAGCAGAACTTTTTTTGGAATGTTATCTGAAAAACAGGACCGTTTTATCATTAGAGCTGACTATTAATTAGGGTATTGTTTCAGATATAAAAGTTGATCTGCCACTGAAATTCTATTTGAATATGTATAGTTCCAAGCTTGCTTTGTGTATTTAATAACTTTAGTACCATAATTATTCTGTTTACAATTAAATTTTGGTGAATATGCTAATATGGGATATACTAGCGAGTGATTTCAGCAAAGGGCAGTATTGATTTGCATTTTGATGCGTTTTTCAGTTGCATCTGCATTTCATTTAGTATCAGAGGGAAAGAAGTAGTCAGATTATGTAATGTATTATGATAAACTTTATTCTTTTCTCTGAATCCCTTTTTGTTGCATTGACTACTATAATAGTAGATTTGAGCCAAGTGCCTGAAATTGTGCAGAAAGATTTACTTTGGTTACGGGTTGTACCCTTTCAGTGTATTCTTTAATAGAAACCGTAACACAGACACTGGTTTCATTATTAAAAGGAACTTGTATTGTACTGGGGTGATTGTTTGATTCAAATGAATTTTAAGTTCTTTAGAACACTCAATAACCAACTAAGGCAAGTACTTGTGGTTATTTTTGTGAGCAGATACTTATGGTTTTAAATAATTCCTCTTTCTTTGCAGAAATTGCCTGAAAAGCAACAAGGAGATTAAGAAGCACAGATTTCATGTTGGGGGACTTCCTGTAACCTTTGCCGAGGTAATAAGAGAGGCCTTGAGGACAGTGGAGGTCACATGGGGATGGGAAGTGCTGCCAGGGAGCCTTGGGTCTAGACATGCATCTCAGAAAAAGTTGGTAGAAGTATCCCCCTAAGCAAGTGGGGCACCCCTGGAATGTCACAGGGCTGAGGCTTTGTTTGGAAGAAGGAATGGGTGTCAGCAGAAAGGCGCTTTAGGGAACTTTATGATATTATGAAAATGTTCTATATCATTGTTGCATAAGGATTATGCATTCATAAAAATTTATCAGTCTATACAGATGTGTGTGATTATCAGTTTATCATTTCTCAACTCTAAATTTACCCTTCTTCGTTGGTAATGTTTGAACTAGGCCTGTAAACATTTTTGTCTTTGTAGAATAATGTATGATTGTGCCAGGGGAAGGCAAAAGGGTTCATACTGGATATAGCAGGGGAAGGGGCTTTTTTGCTGTTGCAGTATCTTGCTTCTTTTTCTCTTCCCTTAAGGTGTGCTGGTAGCTGTACTCACTCTCCTGTGAGTTTCATTAGCTCTGTAATAGGCAGCTTCTTGCTGCCACTGTACTGTGGGGGGTAGGCTACAGTGGACTGGCTCTAGCTCGATCCCTTGCCCGCCCTCCAGAGAACTCTGCCACCCAGACGGCTGTGCTGCAGCCTGCCAGTGAAGTGGTCCTTTCTTGGCTATTGTGCCTCAGCCTGGGAGATACTAACTGTTCTCTGCATCTGCTAGCCCTATGTTGGTTTCATTAGGTGCATCCATTTTCATTTGTCGTAGGTACAAGAAGTAGAATTGCTGGACTGGTTAGCATTAATGTCAAGCCGACTTGGGGCTGGTGAGATGGCTCAGTGGTCTAAAGCACCTACTTAGAACAAGCTTAGCAAAGCACAGGGACCGCCGTTCAATCCCCCAGCACCACGTGCCAGCCCGCCCCGCCCCCTGGTGGACTGAGCTGGCCACACACACACACACACACACACACACACACACACACAAATATAAATAAAATTTAAAAAAAAAAATGTCAATCCGACTGGTGGGAATAGTTGGCATGGTGTACAGTGTCTGAGAGTTCCAGTTCTGCCTTCTTACCAACACTTGGTATTATTGGACTTTGACAATAGAAGTCTTTAAAGCCTTTAAGGAACAGTCACTCTTCTGATGCTTTAATGTGTTAGGTTATGGTAAAAGAGATGCTTCTTAGGTGTTTTTTTTTTGGGAGTGGGAATGAATGCGTATTGGTATCATAAATATAATAGAAGCAATTTAATCTACAGACCAATTTTACAAATACCAGTTTTGTTTCAAAATAATAGCAAGTGGAATCTATCACCAGGTATAACCATTTTCTAGGCCTCTGTCATGTAGAGCTGACCTGTGTCAGTGTGCGGTATACCAGCTACCTTTCCTTCACTCTTCTGTGCCCCTCAGTACCTTGAGAAGTTCCCTTGTCAGTGTGTGGTTGGTTCCTCCACTGAGCAGAAGCTCTCCCTGTGCTTTGGAGCGGCCATGCAAAGCCACCTACCATGGCGGGGCTCTCACAGGGAGGCCACTTACATCCTTTTTCAGTAGGACCCCCGCTTGGCGGGAGTTTTGCATCAGCATGTTTGACAGGAATGTACTCTGTCATAGGGGCCTCTGTCAGAGCTGTGTTTCAGTGGCTTCTTAACATTCATGTGGAGCAGAGCTAGGTGTGAGGGAGCTTTAACCTAAGGCAGAGTTAGTTTTGAGTATAAAACCATTTTTCCACTTTTTAAAATTTGATTTTGCAAAGACATTGGTAGTCTAAGACCTCCATGTGACCACTTCGTATGAATACTTTCGGTTCACTTGGGTCGGCTATGTTATGGTTAAGTTCCTTGCATGCCAATTTGCCATTATGCATATGAGCGACGGGGAAGGAAAAGCAGCAAAGCTGGATAACCGCCTCTAAAAGCGGACCTCTCCCCTGTGCTTTATACCAAAATAAAGGCCAGCAGATCAGAATGTTAAAGTAAAAGATGAGCCATAAAATAACCAGAGGAAAACTTGGAGATACTAAAAAAATTTTTTTTTCGACTTGGAGGTATTTCTAAAGGTGACATGAAATTCAAAAGCTATAAAAGTAAACACAAAAAGTAAAGACGAATTGGGGCTACTACTTATAAAAAGCTCATTTCTTTAATACATACTATGTAAGAATTATCTATAAAAAGCAAAAGTAATAATCTAAAACGGTTACTAATAGTTTGCAGCATATGAACTAGGTTTTGCTTAGGAGTTCTTTTCTTTTTGCAGAGGTAGGGAGGAGGCCAGGGTGTTGAATGTGAAGATTTCTTCCAGTTTTGATCCGTTGGTCATTGTCAATTTTAGTAGGAATTTTTTTTAATGTTTAAAAAGATAAAATATTACCCATTCCAGCAAAATATGTCAAGCAAAATAGCCGTAATGAATCAGATGGCACTCTCCTGAGCACCATCTCAGCTGAGAAGCAGAACTCTGCCGACCACATGGCCCATCCCAATCGCAGCTTTCGTCCACTTCCCCAAAGAAATGTCTTTGATGGTAAATACTTCCTTGTTTTTCTCTCAGGTGTCTGCCTGTAGCACTGTGGTTTCTGTTCTGTTTTCGAGAAGTTTTATAGAGTCTAGTGTTCTTCACATTACTTCTCTTTTCCCCTTTATTTTTGGAAGAACTGGAATTATATGTGGTACAGGGCTTCACGCAGCTGGAGTTACTGATTGGATTCCTGTGCTCTGTCCTTCCCCCCACCTCTTGTGAGTTTTTTTGGCATCCTAACTTTGGGGGTGATGGTGATGTTCTTTTATCAGGAAACAAATGGATATCACTGGTATATTGATGTCAGTAGCTACCAGTGCTTAATGCTCGGGCCCGTTAATTCATTAGGAGATGGGATTGGTGATGATGGTAATAATCTGTCCTCATTGCTTCATTTATTGCTTAAATTCTTTTGTAAGAGAAATTTTTCTTCTGTTTGGCTCCCCATTGGTACATTTCATTTAGGAAATAAAGCACAGTTGAGGCTTTCCCTTTGTTTAGCACTTCTTGTAATGAAGTGGTTTCCTCTTGGCCACTCAATGCTTATTCACTTATGAACACTTAGCTTTGCTCACTTTATGTGTTTTAATGCATTGTGGTTTGACTTTATTGACTCAAATTTTCCCATCTTTCCCATGTTGAGGCTGCTCCTTAGACCTGTATGGGATAAACCGTTGTAAACTTCAATAGCTTTCTCACTGCTTAGTATCACAAATGTTCCAAGCTTGTTGTAGAGATTCCAGCTCCAGTCCTGGAATCAGTCATTTCTTCGAGGGACCTGGCTTTATTGATGGAAGCGATATTTCAAGATAAAGCTCATATGCTAGGGATGCTTGTTATTATGCTGGCTATTGTTTTTAAACTTTTTTTGAGTAGAACTAGGAAGAAATAATGATATATTGTGTGTGTGTGTGTGTGTGTGTGTGTGTGTTATGACGTTGTAGAAAGGATAAACTACTTTATGGGTTAAATACATTTGCAACTATGGCGTTGTCTGCTGTGCCACTGTCTCTTGTCGCACCTTTTTCCATGTTGAGTTGTGCTCAGGACTCAGTCAGTATGAGATGCTAAGAATGCCGTCTAATTCCAGCGTTGGTAGAGAAATTCAAGTGCTCCAGCGAAGGTCTGATATTGCAGATAGTGCTTAGCCCGTGTGTAATCTTCATTTCTATAGATGCACACCTACGATAATTTAGACTTATAAACTAGGCACAGTATGAAATTAGCAGCAATAATAAAACAATTTTAACAATATGCTATAACGTTGTTATGCTATAATATAATAGTTTTTAGTGAATTTCTGTGTCTCAGAATAATTTAGTGCAATATTCTCACCCTTCTGTGTTTCTCCCCGAGGAGATGGGATGGGAGGGTTTGGCTGCTGGAATGCAAGCCTTACGATGCTTTTAATGACCAAGATGGCTGCGGTGACCTGTGGCATTAATGTGCTGTGTATATGACCTGGGCAAAGGGATGAGGCACATTCAGGCTAAAATTATAGGCATTTTATTTCTGAAATTTTTCATTGGATGTTTTCAGACCTTGTTTGACCTTAGGTAGCTGAAAGGATCAGTGAAGGACTGCTATGCTCATTTCCACCACTCACATGGACCCACAGGAGCCTGAGTTAGCAAAAGCGGGGTCCATGTAGTGTGATTGTGAAAAGAGGCTGTTTTTGCATGTGTTCTTCCATTTTTTTTATGGTTATGTTTATGTTTTCAGAACGTAAACATAAAAAAATCTTCTATATTGTTTTCTTTAGAACCTTTTCCTAGCCTGACTTCTACAAGTAAATATATATGTACTGCACAGGGATCTCAGTCTTTCTGTAGTCATTTTGGATAAATGGGCCCTTTTCTCCAGTAGATT